>NC_068945.1:42801904-43110445 GCF_026419915.1 Harpia harpyja | reverse complement strand
AGAACTGTCAAAATGTTTCTTATTAAGGTAGATGCATTATTTTGCTCCACTCATGTTCTGTGTTTTAACAAAAGCATTCCCTTTGTTCTGTTTAATCCTTCACTCTATGTGTTTTTAATGTTTCCAGTGTTATTTTAATGCTTAGGACATTCTGTGATGTGCTTGGAGCCCACTGCTTCAGTCCTGATGCAGTGAATATTTCTGCTGCTAAAGTGAAGTTTTACTAGTGTTCAGGCTGGAGAATAGGGCACTTTACATTGCTGTCACTTTATGCGCCTTAGGTTTAAAACTACTTGTGAGTGTATAGTAGTGCCAAGAAAGTTATGTGGTCTTTTTGGTACATTTGTTTTGTATCGCAGAACCACAGAATGGGTGAGGTTGGAAGGGACCTCTGGAGGTCATCTGGTCCAGCCCCCCTGCTCAAGGAGGACCACCTAGAGATGGTTGCCCAGGACCATGTTGTCTTTTGAGTATCTCCAAGGATGGAGACTCCACAGCCTCCGCGGGCAATGCTGGGTCACCCTCACGGTGAAAAAGTGTTTCCTGATGTTCAGACAGAACCTCCTGTGTTTCAGTTTGTGCCCATTGCCTCTCATGGTATTCATGTTGATTGTTGTATTAAAAATTGCTGCAGCTTTAGACATTTGCAGTTCCTACATCAACACCCGTGGTGCACCTGAAACACTTCGTGTGGGGAAAAAAGGAATGCTAATATATCAACTTTGAGCCTCTTTAGTACTTTCCAAAACTTGTGTGATAGGACAGCCCATCTCTTTGTTGCTGGTGGCCGCTGATGATGTGGTGGCTGTTGTGGGGCATTTATGTCAACAAAACAAGCAGTTCTACTTCTTTCAGGGAGTTACCTGTTGTTACTGAAGATCTGCAGTTGTCATTTCCTGTCTGCAAAAGTCACTAGCAATCGGAAGATTATACAACAAAGTCCCAGTTCTGGAAAAGTAAGAATGGTTGTACTGAGATGAATTACGACTGGAAAAATTTGGGGGGTTTTACCCACTAATTCAAGGACTTGAGTTAACAGGCAGTGAGGAAAGCAATGAATGCTGCTGTGACACTCTTCCTTTTTATATGAATAAGGTTTTTTGAAGCTAATACACTGTATTTAATTCCAGATATTCTGTTTCAACTTGATATTTAATAAGCTTTGTAATCTAGTATACGTCTGTCTTTGTTTTATTGTACCCCTTCTTGACTTTGCTTTCCACCCCCTTCCCTGCCCATATAACTCCCCAGATCTCTCTTCTGCTCACTTCAGCTTTGTTCACAGCTGCATCTTCATCCTGTCCTGGAGGCCAGGCAAATGGCCAGCATGCGTCTGTGTCCTTTTCCTCTGGGGAGGCTTGAAGCACACTTCTGTTAAGATTGCGGACTAGAGTTGAGGTCTTGCTAATAATCAGTTCCCAGACTCTTCCTGTATTTTAGAGCAGTCCTCCTTGTGGTCTGGGCAGAAGGTAGCGGGTGAGCTTCTGGTAGACTCAGAATAACAGATGTGTTAGATCAACTGTGTGGATGAACCAAACCCAACCATACCCAACCATAGCTCTGACCCAACAAAGCACTGTAGCTCAAATAATTTCGGTAACATCACTGCAATCACTGATACACTTTATATTGAACCTGTATGGTAGTCTTCATACTGCCTGCAGGATGTGTGTAACCATCCAGTTCTCTTCAAAGCCTCAGAGCAAGCAATGCAGAGAAATGCAATCTTCCCAGGCTGCTTTTCTGAGTTGTACCACCCCTCCTAGAAAATACAGCAGTTGCAAACCAGATGTACTAAACCGGATGATTAGCAGCACACGGTTATCAGCCCAACAAGTCTTCACTGAAGTTTTTCCTTCTT
The DNA here is from genome assembly GCF_026419915.1 of Harpia harpyja. Taxonomy (NCBI): domain Eukaryota; kingdom Metazoa; phylum Chordata; class Aves; order Accipitriformes; family Accipitridae; genus Harpia; species Harpia harpyja. The sequence continues at coordinate 43,108,584 of NC_068945.1, read as the reverse complement.
GGTAAACAAAATACACAGGGTGATGTAATAGGGGGAAAATACAGACTGGAAAAAGGGAATGTGCGAGTGCCATTTTGTACCTCAGCGGTACAAAGATTGTGAGCTAAATTATCCAGCTAGAGTGAATCGTGTCAAAGGAAAGGTGTATCTTCAGCAGACTAACTCAAATATCAAGGCTTATGCAATACTTAAGCCGCACTTAAGCCCTATTTGGCAATCTGCCTGTGGTACACAGGTCTTGTGCAGGGCATCAGAACAGGAATGGAACAGTTCATGCAGACAGGAATAGAAACAACAGTTACTAGATGATACTGAGAAAGCTACAGATAAGCTGCATAGAACACATGGAAAGGACAAAGCAACATAATAGGAAATACCAACATCTTAAAAAAAAACCCAAACAAACAAACAAAAAGGAACTATTAAACAAAAATAAAAATAGGAATGGACTAAAACTGAAACAAAAATTTGGGTCTCTTCAGCATCACCCATGAGCCAAAAAGATTAAAGAAATAGTATGAACAAAGATCAAAAAGCTGGCAAAAATTAATACAAACAGCTGGTAATTGGTTGTTGTGGTTTACCCCCAGCTGGCAACTAAGCACCCTGCAGCCGCTTGCTCACTTACCCCCCACCCAGTGGGATGGGGGAAAGAATCAGGGAAAAAAAAGTAAAACTAGTGGGTTGAGATAAGAACAGTTTAATAGAACAGAAAGGAAGGAAATAGTAACAACAACAATAATAAAATGACAACAATAAAAGGATTGGAATATACAAAGCAAGTGATGCACAATGCAGTTGCTCACCACTCCCCAACCAATGCCCAGTTAGTTCCCAAGCAGCAATCTGCACCCCCTCCAGCCAACTCCCCCCAGTTTATATACTGGGCATGATGTCACATGGTATGCAACACCTCTTCGGCCAGTTTGGGTCAGCTGCCCTGGCTGTGTCCCCTCCCAGCTTCTTGTGCCCCTCCAGCCTTCTTGCTGGCTGGGCATGAGAGGCTGAAAAATCCTTGACTTAGTCTCAACACCACTGAGCAACAACTGAAAACATCAGTGTGTTACCAACATTCTTCTCATACTAAAGCCAAAACATAACACTATACCAGCTACTAGGAAGAGAATTAACTCTATCCCAGCCGAAACCAGGACATTGGTTGAGCGATAGATTCTAGCTATTCATTTTGCATCTTTTTTTGGCTAGTAATGAATGAACGGTTCCTGTTGTACCCACATGACTATATCCACAGGCCCCATCAGCACCCTCTTATCTTCAAAGTGTGAAACTGAATTTCAGCCCAACCAGCCAGCAAAGGCCCTACCAAGTAAAGCTGACTCTCTAATAACAAGGGGTTTTATTGAGACCAGTCTGAAACATTTGACAGGGACCGTAGGGTCTCCCGGTCTTGGCTGGGGAGTGACCTGTAAAAAAGCCAAAAGTTTTTGTGGCTGAGCATGTCTCCACGTGAAAAAGGACTCGAGAAGAAACACCTCCTCCTGGAAAGAGCGTAGAGATGGATTGTGTTTACTCTACGTTGCCATCTTGTAAACAGAATCCTGCCTTTCTTCTGAGGTGTCTGGAAGACAACAAATATACCCGATTAAAAAACGCGCGATGCCCGCAACTCCTTCAGGGGATTTTCTGGTTCTGCACTAAATGCGCTTCCCCAGTTTGCACAATTTGCTTTTAAAGCAAACCAGGCCGAGCCGCCCCCTGCGCTCACAGCGGGGCATTGCTGCCGCCACGGACAGCGACACCCCCACGGCTCCACGGCGGCGATCCCCCAGGGCTCTGTGGGGTGCACGGCCCGGCCCCCCCCCGGCCCCCCGCCACCCGCCGGGCCTCTCACTCGGCCGCGCCGCATCCAGGCGCCTCCTTCCCCGCGCCCGTCGTCGCAGCCCGGCGCCTGAGGGGGAGAAAGCGACGTCGCTCACCGTTCGGCGCCCCTGATAAGCACTCGCACGGGCAGACCGGGAACTGACCTTCGAGACACACATGCCGGCAACTGACTTTAAAGACACATAAGCCGGCACCCGACCCTCGAGACACACGTGCCGGCAACTGACTTTAAAGACACATAAGCCGGCACCCGATCCTCGAGACACACACGCCGGCAACTGACTTTAAAGACACATAAGCCGGCACCCGACCCTCGAGACACACATGCCGGCAACTAACCTTAAAGACTCATATGCCGGCACCCCCCTGGGCACTGACGCGCCTCGCCAGCACTCCCCGCCCTCCCGAGGCCGCGCATGCGCGGACACGCCCGTCCTTTCCGCGCGGCGGGCGGAGCGGGCCGTTGCCCGCCCGTCGCCGGCCGGCCGCGCGTGCGCGGGGCTCGCCGCCCTGAGGGAGCCGCTGGCCTCGGCGGTTGCCGCCGCTACTACTGCTGCTGCTGCTGCTGCTGCTGCTGCCGCCGCCGCCGCCGGCGGCGGGGGAGCGAGCCCCTGCCCTCCGGCTCCCGGCCCGCCCGCGGTTCGCTCCGCAGCAGCCGGCCCGGCCCGAGGCCGCTGCCGGGGGCTCCGATCCCCCGTCCCTGCCCGGGGCCCGACGCAGCCCGCCGGGCGCCTCCCGCCGTCGCTCCCCTGAGGCGGGACCGTGCCCGCGGCCGCGTCCCTGCCGCGGGATGAAGAGGATCTTCGGGTTCGCGAGGAAGAAGAAAGGGCAGCCGCCGTCCGGCAGCGCCTCCCTGCCCTGCCCCGCCGGTGCCTACGAGCTCCGGCAGAAGGACCTGGGCAAGCTGCACCGTGCGGCTGCCAGCGGCGACCTGGCCCAGGTGCGGCAGGGGCTGAAGAAATACGGCGTCGACGGGCGGGACAAGGCGGAGCGGTAAGGGCGGGAGCAGCGCCGGGCGGGCGCTGAGGCGGGGTGGGGGGTCCCCTCCCCGGCGGTGCCGCTGCGGCCCCCGGCAGCCCAGCGGCGCTGGGGGCGAACGGCCGCGTCGCTGCGAGGAGCGGGAGGGCTGGCTCCGCAGCCGAGCCCAGCCCTCGGCCGGGTGTGGGAATCGGGCTTGTGCTGCCAGAACCCCTTGAATTCGGCCTGGCATCCGAGTGCCGCCTTACCCTCTTTGCCCCGGCCTCCTCGGTGCCCTCGTCGCCGGAGTCCTGTTTCCTTGCCGGGGGGGCGCAGGCAGGAGTGGAAGGGAGCTGGCAGCAGCCCGGCAAAGGTGGGTTGCAGAAGGAGCCTCGCAGCTCCCTTCTCCAGCCGCGCGTTGAAGTCGAAGCTTCGTTGTGTCCTCCAAGGAGTGGAAGAGTTGACGTCATTGGAAATAGAAGCGAAGAATAGGCGATGTGGGAAGTAACGGCTAAAATGCCATTGTTCGCGTGAATATCTCAGTTCTGCTCCTCAGCATCTCCAAAAGCAAAATCCTGCGCCAAGGGCGTGGCAAGTAGCACCCCTACAGGCTCCTTCCAAAAAGCGGGTCCTGTAGCCCATAGGACTTCCTTGGAACCGCATCATTTAGGAGCAGGCAGCTTTTCGGAGGTGGTCTAGCAAAGCCTTCAGCCTTGCTGAAAGAGATGGGCAAAGCTCAGCACAGGGTTGGGAGCACTGTAGGTACGATGCCAGCTAATCATGAATCCTGGGTCAAAGCTAATCGCTACGAGAGATTTACCATGTCAGCTGCCTGTCAGAGTGAACTCTAGAGCTTTTCATTGCTTGGCTTGTAGCTGCTGGGTTGTCGGCTCCAGCGCCATTGGAAGCGAGTGCTGCCAACCTGCTGTTTCCCTGTGGTCTCGCAGTGGGGTGGTTTTGCCGCTGCTCAGGCATCAGCAGTTCTCTTCTGCCCCATGGGTGATCAGCATAGGATTGCAGCAGCAGCGGGAGGAACAGAGTCTGGGCAGGATCCCGAAGGCTGGGTGGCAGAACAGCTTTGGTGTTACTAGAGGCCTCTTGCAGGGACAGGCAGCTGTGAACACTCCGATGTTCTCTGCCAGCCTGTTCCCTGAAGTGGGTCTTCTGTGGAGCTTGGCAGGCCTTGCTCTAAGCAGAGCCATCTCCTTTCCTGTTGGCAGACTGAGAGGCTTGGCTGAGGAGGGCAGCAACGAGTCCACAGGTTTTCTGAAGGCTTTTCTTCTTTGCAAAGCTGATAGTGACTTCTTCAGGTTTGTCGTGTTTCCTAGTGCTTGGTAGTAGCATAGCAGCTATTAGATGATCGTGGACTCCTTCATAACCAGTCCTGCTTAGCTTTCAGGTAATCTCAGTCGGTCATTTCTTCAGAGATGAAGGGTCCCGCATGCTTATAAGGGAATTTCTCAAAAAGTGGTGGTAGCTGCTCTTGAGGGACCTTCTGTTGATGCTTCAGTCAGTTCCCTGTCTGTAGCAAGACATTACAAGTTCTTTGAAGTTTTGTGTGTTTTTCTTGTCCTCATCCTTGTTGCCGTGGAGGAGGCTCATCAGCTGCCGGGTAACAAGCAGTATGTGCATTACAAATTGCTGTGTTTCTGTATCACGTGCCACTGCATTTCTGTACCTCTCCCTTTCTGTTCCCACCTAGCCAGGGAGCTGTTGTGCTCCTGTCTCTCAGCAAGGTACCAAAACAATTGCAAGGTTAGTTGAGCTTTCCCAAATACAGAGGAGGACCTACCCACAGTGATGTGGTTCAAAACTAGTGCTGGCGTTCCCCTCGGTTCTTGAGGAACCGCAGGATTTTTGTTGCATCACCTTCAAGGGAGGAGGGTCCTGGCTGTTTTCTAGCTTGTCTCCTGCTCTGTTGGGACAGGTGTCCTGCAGAGCAGCAGGCGTTTTGCCTTCTGCACAGAGTGAAGCTTGTGCTGCTTTGTGCCTGTGCTTTAGGGGGAAACACGTGCAAGGACTTTCTGAGTGATTGTGTCTTTGGGGACAAGTAGGCTGGTTAATTGACATCAGACCTAAGATGTTGTGTGGTTTGAAGGATCTGTTTTCTTTCTGGGAAGGCTTTAACTTGAAGAAAAAAGTTTCATTTTCTTATGCTGGTCATGTATTGTGGAAACACAGTATTCCCTCCTTGGAGAGGACTTACTCTGTGGTAAGCTTTTTATGGCTGTGATAGTTACATGCGTCAGGAAGGTCAAATGTTACTTTCCTGTAGTCAGGATTGCAGTGTTCTGCTGCCTAGTTTGCTGTGTGTTACCAGAGGCATGTTGGTGCGTGTTCTTGTTTTTGCTGCAGTAGTAAGCAAGCTAGAGAAAAAGCAGAAATTCTCAAAGTGCAGGGAAACGCTAATATTCTTGCTATAAAACCCACCTCCTACATCTCTGATATACTTCTGGCACATGAATGATCATCGAAGAACTAGAGGTTTACTTGCCATAGTCCTCAGATTCCCAAGCTTCGGTCTCTGTTGCTGTGCCACGTGTGTAGTCCTGTTGGAGGCAGTGACCAATGCCTGGGCATAGGCATCTCTTTGTGCAGATTCAGTTCTACAGTGAAGGAAATGTCACCTTACTAAGCAGACGCTGTGGAGGGTTTTTGCTAGCCAGCCTCAGGCATTTGATGTGCAACTGCTGTTACTAGTAATGGAATGAGAAATCTTTTCTGAAGCTTGCTTTTTGGAAAGTGAAACTTGTGGTCATATCCATTTATCACAGCCTGAAATGATTTATTTGGTTGTCTGTCTGTGCTGATTTAATTTTTAGGACACCTCTGCATCTTGCTTCTGCAAACGGCCACGTGGATGTCGTTACATATCTAGTAGAAAACAAGTGTAAGCTAAATCTTTTTGACAATGATAACAGATCGCCACTGATGAAGGTATGTGGAATATGTTATGTTCTTGTAAGTGGGGCTTATTGATTAGGCACTAAATGATGTATCTTGCAGGATTCTTTACGTAGACCTGTGTAGAAACATGCATATCGTGATAGGCGTGGAAGAGGCATATGTTAGCTAATCTTCAAAGGTGCTCTTATTTTCCAGCATTGGGAAGCTTGGGGAATTGTAACGCAGTGAAATGTAAATGCTGGAAGTTTTTCCTTTTTTTGTGTGTTGTTCCCAGGCAGTACAGTGCCAGCAAGAAAAATGTGTGGCTGTTCTGCTACAGCATGGTGCTGACCCAAATCTGGCAGATGCTGACGGCAACACTGCTCTTCACCTTGCTGTCATATCTCCTAATATATCTGTAGCAGGGCTGTTACTTGAGCATAATGCCAATATTGATGCCCAGAATAAGGTAAATTTTTATATTTGTTAAGCAAGTTCTTCCAAAAAGTTGCATTACTATTTCTCTTGAAGGGTTTTGTGACTTTGATTTTTTTAACTTCATTTATCTGTCCTTTCAGGAGGGATGTACCCCGCTTATTCTTGCTGTCTCTGAACATCGTGAAGAGATAGTAGAGTTTCTCCTCAAAAAAGGAGCTGACGTGCATGCTCGAGATCAATGTGAAAGGTGAGGGGTTTGTCAAAACTCCACATGGATCTCTAGTATTCCTTAGGGTGGATTGATGAGAGGCATGGGAATGAGGGCTGAAAAAAAGCAGGGAGCCACACAGAAGGAGCTATTTCAGTGTGACTTGTGAAAGCAAGTCTGCATTGGCTGCTGTCATACCTCAGCTGATGCTTTCTCCATTGAGGATTGCAAGAAGGCATTGTCTGGGATGGCCCTTCTGGCAGGAGACGTGCCATTAGGTCAGCAGCATTGCCTCAATTTGAAAAACCATCTCCTGCGTAGCAACGTAGTTTGCATGTTAAGTGTTGTCAATGTGGAAGCTTAGCTTGAAGATTGAACGCTTAATTGTTTTGAATCCCTCTCCCGTTTTACTGTTGCTCTTAATACTTAATGAAAATTGCTTTTTTGGTTGTTCATTTTAAAGTAATGGGGAAAACACCGTTTTTGAGAGCAAATAGGAATAAAAATAATTACAGTGTCTGTGTAAAATGATCTGTTTTGTATCGTGTTTTGGATGTTTCAGAACCCCACTTATGACTGCTGCTTCTGGTGGGGAGCTTAATTTGATAAAAGTTCTTCTTCAGTATGGTGCTGATGTTTCCCATAAGGACACTAACGGATGGACAGCTGAGGATTATGCTGTTATTCATGGATATTCTAGGTAAATTTTTAACTTTATCGTTAGAATAGGTTGTCAGTTATCAGTGCGGCTTTTGAACATTTTTGGTAACAGCACCAAGGTTTAATGGTGTGTTGAGACCTGTCTTGAAGCTGTGCTCAGTGACATCTCCTGATATGTATCATTGCTGCGTCTAGTGTTAATTTGGAAGTTGAGGAAAATTTCTACCCAGAATTCTCTGTTAGATTTCAAGTTTTGTAAACTCTTTAAAGTGCCTGTACCCTGCAGTTATCCAGAGGTGGAACTTGGCAAACTGAAATGCATGTAACCCCTCTCCCCAGACCAGCACCATTGTCCTTACTGACTTCCACTACAGTGACCAGGAACTACCAGCCTTTTGTTTCGGAGGAGGTCTAACTGATACCCCTTTTCTTAAAATCTTAAGCGGTTTTACTCCTCTTATGCATCGCTTTGTACCTGTGGGTGTTCCTTCTCTAACATGGTTCTGTGTGCTTAAAAGCTAGGCTGAAAAAAATGTGCCAAGCAGGAGTTGTTAACTTTGTAGGTATGAATATGCATCTCTAGAGTGAACACGACTGTAGTGAATATTGAGGTATGTGATAGTCATGGAATAAGTTCTGTGTGTACTACCCTTAGCAAATGCATATGAGTATACGAATTCATATGGCTATGAGTATGTGTAGGATGGGTAATAAGTGGCTGTTAACTGTTCTCTGAAATGGTATGTGCAAGTATGTGGTTATTTTTACCAAATATATTTCCTCTCTTTCTCTATATAGTCTCAGTAAACAACTGGCAGAATATGCAGACTGGGAAAACACAGGAGAAGCTTCTGCAGGTGGTGCACAAGGCATCATGGTACCTAGCACTCCTCACCGGGTAGGAGCTGCTGGCTTTGCGTTGGGTGCACCTGCTGTGGACAGAGGAGGTAGGATCCTTAACCATGGAGGAGCTCATAAGGAAAATCATTATGGCCTTTTTTTTTAGGTGGCTTGTATTGTTAGCACTTACTGTGTTCACCATTGACTTTAGTGGAGGCATCAGATGGAGTAGCACAAGAAGTTTGTGAATGCGCTTATTTGTTGCTAGCTGGAGGTGCTTCTTGTCAGGCTGTGAAGGCAGTCGTTATTTGTGTAACGCTACATGTCCCCTTATAGGGTTGTTGCCTTCTGCCTGTCCGATTGCCCATCTATATAGGTTTTCCTAGAGAGAGAGAGAGAGAGAAGGGGGATAGGGGAGGAGCTAGGTGAGAGTGTTTTTGTTTTTCAGGTGTGTACTTTTTAGCTATAGATGGCCATTCAGATTGTGAAAATCCAATTGCAAAAGCAGTAGGTTCATTCTGAGTAGTTGTTCATATTTCTGTAGTTGGGTAGCAACAGATGAGTTAGCAGGAAGATACGTCTTGTTGATTTCCACTGATTTTGTGCGTCTTTGTTTTAATATTAATAGTTTCACCTGCACTAAGCTCCTTTTAGTGAGTAATCTTATTTCTCAGCATCAGTTACCATTGTTTCCGTGTAGGTGCTGTAGAGACATATTGAGGAAAAATTGTCTTGGAAAAGTAACTTTGTTAGCAGCAACAATGCAGTGTCTGTGTATACTGTGTCGTCTTGGACATAGTTTGATTTACAATAAAAATAATGCTTTTCTTCCACTTTCAGTACTTTTATGAAATAAGCTTTAAAAAAAATCCGTATTACCTTGTGATCCAGAAAAACAATTGCCTTGTGATCAAAAAACTAACTCCTTCAGTGATTTTTTTCTTTTTTTTTTTTAAATCCAGTCTATGCTTCTGCGCTCACAGAGCCCTAGAGGAATCTTGGAAAATTAATATTTTAATCTAAATGAAATTGTTTGTCTTGTACTTTACATCTCAGGCCCTACGGTGGGGAGTTTTATTCTTTCTGGTTTTTTGAGGGTGTTTTATCAGAACTATGTGGCAAATGGGCAGTAGACAGTGTTCAAACACAGTTCATTACTCCTTTTTTAAATATGTCAAGAAATAGGAGCAAAACATGGGATATTTTTCCTCATTGACTTTTCCCAGACATAGGAATTTAATTTAGAGCCAATCTTTGTTCCTTTGACGTGGGAACAGTTGCTTTGGTCTAGTCGGAGATTTGTAAAGTTCTTGATAGATTGAAGGAAGATTTTTTTTTTTTTCTTTTTTTGTTTGTTTGGAGAGGGCTTGGTACAGGTAGTTTAATCAGCATAATGTTGCTTTCACCCAAACAGCGCTCTCCGTTACGGCCTCCTGTGCGTGTAGATAATTGCTGTGGTACCACATTGTAATGGCTGACAGGCCTTGGTTATTTTAAAATATGCGGCTTGCAAAATAATACTGTTGTGTGATTCCAAAACTGACATACTCTCAGTGAAGTATGGGTTCTTGAACCAAATAATTTGCCCCATCCCTTGAAAATTATAGTACTACTAATATAAGTCCCCAATATAATGGGAAATCTTTATTTCTTCTCTACATTTGCAGAGGCATAGTAAGTGTGAAGAGAATATTACGTGGGTTAAGGACTTTGGAGGAGAAAGAGTATGCTCTGTTCTCAGTCTATTTCTAGTAGGGCTTGTGTTTCTTCTGAGTAGTATGAGCCTTTTTCTCCTTGTGCTCAGTCTCTTAAAAGATGACCCCAGTGTGTTAAGCGAGAGAGATTAGTAGCAGATAGGGAGCATTTACTGGCATTAACTCTGCAGTCTCTGGCTTGCACCCACAAAGCACAGGTCCTGCATCACGAGAGTCGCTTTGATATGCTGCAGTAACAGGCTTTGAAGCCTCTGTTAGAGGAGAAGCTGGGATGATCTTGAGCAACCAGAGAAACACCCACTTCAGAATTCTTTTCTTTTGCTGTTCTGTACTATTTTTCTGGGGTCTTCAATGTTGTCCTTATTCCTTTTGCTGCTTTTGCACTTGTTGAACATTCTTCAAAGTATTCTCCTCTAACGAGCAAGTCAGCATATTTAAGGAGTTGGCTCATGCTTATTTGAATGTTTACTTTTTGTCAGAACCTGAATCTCTTCATTAATCATGGGCAGGTTTGCAAAAACCTCCAAATGAATGGCTTCCAGCCCTAGCATACTGAATGACAGACTTTTTAGATTTGAAGTTGGAATTTCTTTGGCAAAAAATAATAATAATTATGCAATTGTTCTAAAGGCAAGGATTCAGATTTCTAGTATGTCTGCAGTGGCAGCTTTTTTTAACTGCTGCACTGCATATTAGTGTATTGTTCCTTCAGTGTTTCCCTGAGTCCCTACCGAAGCTGTTGGTTTTTTTTATCGTAGAGCTCTTGAAAAGAATTGAGTGCTTTGGTGTGCTTTATATCTCCTGAGGTCAGGAGAAGTTGTCCTGTATCACCTTTTAAGAAAACTGAGAAACGGACAAGGGATGAGAAACCATCTTGAGGTCCTTTCTTAACCCTTTAGGTGTATGTTTTTGATAGGAGTCCTTTTGCCACATCCATTCCACGAATTTGCAGTAAAATCAGTATAAGCAGGACTCCCTTCCTTCCACTCCGAGACAAATGTTATGGCCTTGTCACGAAGAAATTTGGTGTCGGGTAGCTGCAATAACAGAACCACACCATTCGTTGACTTAAAATATAAAACTTTATTAAGTAGGATGGGTAGAGCAGGTGGATAGTGATTTATATTCTAAAACTTCTCTTCCATAGCACACAGATGTGCATACACACACAAACACACATGCACGACGCTCATACCAGTCAACGTGCCCGTTTTGGTCCAGTTGTGGCCTGCCTTATAGCCCTGGGGGAACAGGGTATTCATTCTGAGTGCTTGTCGTGTCTGCATTCTGGCTGGTGGCATAACTTCTGTATCCGAACAGTTCAGCATGGTCAAATCAGTGTAAGCAGAATTCTCCTATCTTCAAACTGAGGTAGGAGGGGCCTCCGTTTGCATTAGGCACCAACTGACACAACTATTAAGGTGAGCTGCTTTAAGGCAACAGGTTTCTGGGTTGCTTTTTTAGTGAGGGATAACAAACATGCTAAAACTGTAACTTGAGATGAGTGAGTGTAAATAACGTAATGGCTCAAAGTTGCATGGTGGTGTGAGTACTGAGAACCAAGATTTCCTTCAAAATTTCTGGATAGTGTATCTCCAAAGTTTAGTTGTTGGCACCTAAGGATTTTGGGGATGCTTAGAGGGAGGGATTTTAAGTGTGCTGTATGTATGAAGTGCTCTACAAATATGAAGGAATTGCATTTGCAGTCTGTTAGACAAGGACCAGTCAAGTTGAGGGAAATCTAAAGTTGGCAGTAGAGTAAATTTCTGATAATCTGTTTCAGTCTTGCAAAATATTGGAATATGGGTATTTTACGTGGAGCAAGTAAATTAAGTTACACTGACACTGTCCCTTGACAGGAGAGTTCTGTAGATCGTGATTGGTTTTGTTTCTAGCACTTATAACCATAGAGTAGGCTGATAGTCACAGTACATTTTCCCGTTGCTATAGCTTTGTTGATGTACTGCTTATGTTTTGCAAATTTCTGGGGATTCAGATTTATTCTGATGTCATTGTTTCATCTGTCCTTTCCATGCCTTTTCGTAAATGGATATAGGAATGCAACAATCTCCTAACCAGACATCAAGAACAGGAAAATCAAGGAAAGGTATTCTATACAGTAGCATTTCAAATATGAAACATGTTGTACAATATACAAATATTAATACTTCTATGATGTTTATTATCCTGGAGGTCCCTATTTTGATGGATTTGGTTTTATAAATTAGATTTGAGAGCAGGCTTTAGGTGCTTTTTATTTGTTTGCATGTTTTGCATGGGTCCTTTATTATTGAATTGAGTGTTTGCTTTGTGTCATTAGTGATAGTAAATAATTTTTTTTTTTTTAAATATGCTCTTCTGTTACTCCAAAATGGAAATGGACTTCAACTGAAGTGGAAGCAAGCAATCCTCAGAGACTGCTTTTCTAGATCTCATTTCTATGGTAGGGCATCAAGGTCCATCTGAAAGCCAGCTCATGAACTTTCTCTCTTGCCTTCTAAAGGACAATGTGATCTGGTTTTGATCATTGCTTAAAGTTACTATGCATTGAAAGCAAAAGTTCAGATAACTTACTCAGCTGGTTTGACTAATTATAACTATACTAATTGAAAATATAACTGAAGTCACCTGTCAAGAGTTTATAATGGATTGCTCCACCCTGTCCACTCAATTCTGAGAGACAGATTTTTATTCCATTTGGGAGGTTAGTAGGTAGCTTAGACTGCTGGTACTAAGTGAGTTAACAGAAAACTGTGGTATGTGGAACTAATTATTATTTTTAAATATTATGTGTTTGTAAGAGGAAACATTAAAAATCAGAGACTGTGTTGGTATTTTGACTGTTTTAGCTTGTCCTCCCACTGGAAGTTTCAGCCTCTAGGTTTTGTCTACATGACATGTCTACACTGAACACGTACGCTGTATTTCATTGTCTGAAAGCCCTGTTCAGGTCAGGAGATGTCCTCATCAAAGTTCCCACATAAACCCTGTCTTTAGGACAAAATTTCCACGCTCATTTGTGGTTGACTGGTAGTAGAGGAGATGTCTTCAGGCATGGTATGCCTTTGTTTTCTTTTCCTTTTAAGACCTTGGTTTGGTTGTGATCATGTGAGTTTGTGGAAGGTTACCAGCCTCCCGTTCATAAGCAACTTCATTTTGTTATGATAGTTAACAAGAATTAGTTATCAAGAACTTGAGGAACACTGAAATAGCTACTGTGTGGAGATTATATTGTTTGTTTTTTCCCTCCTGTACTGGGAATTGAAGACCCCTTTTATTTCATCGTGGTTGTTGATAGTTGAGAGGTTTTAGCACTCTTCAGGCTGGATTCCTAGAGTTCAGATTTCTTTAGTACATCGGTGATGTGCTAGAGTGCGCTCTCATCGAGTTTGCAAGTGGCCCCAAATTGGGGGAATCAGTAGATATGCTTCAGGGCAATGCTGCCATTCAGAGGGGCCTTGAAAAGCTGGGTAAGTGGACTGTCAGGCCTGTCTTAGGAAATTCAGCAAGGGCAAATGCCAAGTCCTGCACATGGAGAGGAGCAGCCACTTGCTACAAAACATGCTGGGACTGCCTGGCTGGAGAGCTGCTTTGCTGAGAAGGCCCAGAGGGTCTTGGCAGAGAATGAGCTGAGCAGGAGCCAGCAGGGTGCCCTGGCAACTGAGAAGGTCAACGGTGTCCTTGGCTGTATTAAAAGCAGCATAGCCAAAAGATTGAGGAAAGTGATTGTCCGCTCCTACTTGGCACTCACTGGATTGTGTCCAGCTCCCTGGCTATAATTTTGAGCCCTCAGTGCAAGAGAGATTGGTGTTTCAACAGTGAGCAAGTTCAGTGGAGGGCCATCAGACTCGTCAGAGGCAGGAGTAGTTGCCCTTTGAGGAGAGGCTGAGGAAACAGGGCTTGTTCTGCCTAGAGAAGAGGCGACTTGGAAGAGGACCTAGCAGCAGCTTCCAGTACATCTGAGAAGACAAAGCCGGGTGCTTCCCAGGGCTGCCTGACAGGAGGCGGAGGTACAAGAGGCATAAATGGAAACAAGAGAGTTTCTAATTGGGTGTGAGGAGCTTTACCATGATAAGGACAGTAGAACAAAGAGGTTGTATAGTCTCCCTCCTTGGAGGTGTTCAAGACCGAACTGGATAAAGCCCTAAGCAACCTTATCTGACCTCATAGCTGAGCCTGCTTTGAGGAGGCAGTTGGCTAAGAGACTTCCCGATGTCCCTTCTGACCTGATTTATCCTATGATCCTGTGTGCAAGTTGCCTTCATAACACTGATGAATACTTGGAGTGTAGTATAGAATGCCCTGATTATGCCCCTTTTGTCTGTTGAATACCCTTTTTGGTGCAGTATAGAGAACTGCTGGTGATTATTCTACCTGGGGAAAAGCTTTAGATCTTGATTATGCTTTTTGATTTTCTTTACCTTTTCAGAATAATCTGTAATTAGGTAGAGCAGCAGATAGTGTAGTATACAGCATAATGTTATATGCATAATGTTACAGAAAACAGTAAAATCTCTGCATGTGATGTGTACTCGTGTGTAATATGAGTACTTAGGAGGTTCATTTACTTACTGTCTTGCTAAGCCACCACCAGTTTAACTGTTTGCGAACATAGCTTATTCATGCTATGCTATTGGTTTTTTTAGTTCAGAGATGTTTGTTAATCTTCTGGGTGTAAGAGTCCGAAGGAGATCCAAGTCTGGTCTTTTTTGTTTTCTTTTTTTTTTTAATTCAGTATGGCTCAAAAAAGCAGTTGTTTTGGAAATGCATTCATTCATGCTGTCTTGTGTTGAACTGACTACCCAAAGTTTCATTCTGTTATGACCTGTAGAGTTGTCCATGTTAAGTGTTTATATGTACTGGTTAATTTTTAGCATGCCAAATCTAATTTCAACATGTCAATTAATGTTTGAACAGCAATAGATGACTTTTCCCAAGGAGACTCAATAAGGTGAGACTTTAAAAATACCTAACACTTACCTGAGGAATGATTTGAGAGACGCAGTACTCATTTTGCTTTGCTTTTTAAGAAGCTCTGAGAAAGAGGGGAGTGGTGACAGTTGGCATACTTCCGAGGAAGAAGAACTTGATTTCACCCCCAAGGTATGCTGCTTTTGCAGGAAGAATGTCCTGTAAAAATTAGTGATTTGAAGGCAAGTTTTCTCTGGGATTGAAAGAAACTGCAGTTCCAGCCAATATTGTTTTCTCCTTAGAAGCAGTCTCTGGCCTGCCGGCCTGCCTTCTGCTGTGAGTTTTTCCTAAAAGACCTGTAGCTGTGGCGGAGCATGCAGTAGATTTGTGGTTTGGGGCAAAAGAGCAATAGATGACGAGATAAACAGCTGCATTCTTTTATTTGTTCTTGTTCATTTGAGTCAGGCTTGCAGGCCCTAAAAGTTTATAAGTTACTATTATAACCTGTTCTGTTCTTCTCCAAACTTTGTTATTGTTTCCTGTAAATTTGGTGATAGAATCCTAACTGATAAAGAAAAAGGGCGTTTATTTATCAAGATCTACTGAAATCCTTCATCACCTAGTTCTCCTTTCCTCCTCGTCAGGTTCCTCAAGAGCGCTCAATGGATGAGTTACTCAAATGGGTCGTCTTTTTCTTCTATGAGATGGCATTCTGTGCTTGCATGTGATCTCACGCTGCATGTTTTCCCTTTTTTTTTTGTTGTTTTTTTTTTTTGAATGCTTGAGTAGTATTCTCTTTGACAGCTACAAGCTCTTGTGCCTACTGTTTTTACTAATGTTCTGAAGAATTATCAGCTTCTGCAGTGATGGCTGGAGCATCTATTCTGTTGCACTGGGATTCTGCAGTGACGAGGAACCTGAGTGTGATAGTTGAACCCGCTCTGTAATGCTGGAGATGCAAGCATGTTTAGTTTTAACATGATTTCATTTTCTTGCACTGATTTAAATAGAAATGATGCGGTTTTTTCTGGCATGATTTTGAAATTTAGGGATATTTTGGTAAGTGTACTTGCAGGGACTAATTTATGCATTAAGTCTAGGGATCTTAACAGTTACTCGTGTTGTGCACATTTGCAAGTAAGCATCCTGAAACTGCAATCTTAAAATATAGCTGAATTTTACTTAAGTATGACAGATATTAAAAACAGGTTTTTAGAACTGTTATGCATGTGAACATAGTTTTAGAAACAATTTGCAGAAGGGTGCCTGCACAGTGTTTTGGGGTAAAGTACTCACTGAATTGCATAGATGGGGAGTGTTTGTGTAGTTAGAAGTATAGGATGGAGCCAGCACCTGAGCACTACCAAAAGGACAGCCTGATTATATTTACTGTTCAAGATTTGATGTGAACAAAGGATTTGTTGTTGTTGCTGTTCAAAAAAAAAAAAATTTTTTTGCTAAAATAATTCTTTATTTACAGAAGCTGCAGAAGCCAAACTTGACACTGTTAATGAACGTTTCCCAGCAGTTCAAGAAAAACAGTAAGCTATTTGGAAAAGATTGTATGATATACTGATACATAACAGTAGACTTGCTCAGTAGTATTTTTATAATTTTTTTTTTTTTTTGCTATAGCAAGTGAGAAAAGTAGCATTTTGAAAACACAGCACTTAGTCATTTCAGAAAAGAATAAGTTGTATCATTAAAATGAAGATATTAATCCCCTCCTAAGCCTTTGTCCCTGGTCAAGTCCTTCGTCCATCCTGCCCATCCCTTACCTGGCTCCTTTTCCAGACATTCCCGGATGACTCCTCTCCTGTGCGTTAATCTGGTAACATGCCTATTGCTATTTACATAACCCCTTTTGTTCACATGCATTTTTCTTTTTCTTGTGCTTTAAGATGATGGCGATGGTTCTAGAATTGAAAGTCCTAAGTCACCAAAGAAAAGCCTCAAACAAAGAACCCCGTCAGATGCAAACCTGAACAAAGGAGAATGTGGAGAATTGTTGAGTCAAGATGTCTCAGATGCAAGCAACCTGGAGGAAGAAGAATTGGAGGAGGAGGAGGAGGAAGATGATGAAAATGAAGGAGATGATGATGAAGATTATGAGGAGGCAGAGGAAGAAGAGGAGGAGGACGAGGATCTTACACAAGATGAAAAGGAGGAGGAGGATCTGGAAGATGAAGAAACTCAGTCTAACGACATATTGGAGGAGGAGCAGGGGGCGAAAACAGAACCTAAAGGGGAAATCAGTCAGAAATTGGAGTATTTTAGTAACACCAAGTATGAAGGAGAAGCTTGGCGTGGAACTGGAGATGTCTGTGATGATGATGATAAAATAAGTAAAGAACTTGATGAAAAGGTGGAGGAATCTGTTGATACTCCTGTGTCTTTTATAGCTGGGTGTCATGAAGGGTCGCAAGAAGATGCAATTGCCATGTCTCCAAAGATAATGAATAATGAAGTATCTTGCAAGTCAGTACCAAAACAAGCTGTCTTTCAAAATCTAAATAATTTGCAAGATACACAAGAAAGCTGGAACAGGAAAAGCATGATACAGGAGAAGTTTCACAGAAATGCTGACTCCTGTCTTGCAGACTCTGAAACGACAGACTGGAAAAAAGAGATACCTCAGCCTCTCTCAGATAGTTGTGGTCTTAAGGAGAAAAAGTCAAGCTTCAGTGATGGCTTTGAAAGTGGTAATAATTCTTGGTCAGCAGCAAAAAACCCAAGGCTTGAAAGTCAAAGACCGAACCCTGTCATTCTTGAACGTGTGGGGGATGAAGATGCTGAAGAAGAGCAATCTGAAGAGGTAGATGATAAAGTCTGTGAAGCACTGAAACAAGGAAGTGAAAACTTGCACTTAAATAGGCGTGAAGAAAATTTAAGAGCAGCATTTCACTTAAGCACCAAAGTAAGTATATAGGGATGATTTAATCACAAGGATATTTTCTAAGGGTATTATAGGTAAGAAACAAATGGTAAACTGAATTTCTGTTAATACTTATTCTTCACATATATCTGTCTTTTGATCATCCTTTTTTTGAAATTAGAAAATGTCTTACTCCTAGCCAAAGCAGTTTCTTAGGTATAAGAATAATATCAGGCAGTATTTTCAATACTTTCTTCTGTTGGTTACAGTAGTTTTGCAGGAAAAAGAACAGGCAGTAGACTTTTTCTGGAATCAATTACATTTTTCTCAGTTGTCTGTACAGATTTTATCTGTGAAGAGTGACTGCCATTTAGTAAAATTGATGGTGTGGTGGCTGAAAGTGAGGAAACAAAAAGAAGTTTGCATAAGATTGAGAGCAGGAAGCTAGTGATTTCCCTTGGAGCAAAGGAGGGGAAAAGAAGGAATGTGTTCCAGAATGATGTAACTTAAATGAAGCTAGTTAGACTGACATTAGGAAGTGCTTCTCAGGGGCTTTGCAGAGCCAGGGGTGAGACTTAATGACATTAGGCATTGCTCTCTACTCATATAGATTGTCATGGAAAAACTGAAGGCCTTGTAAAGCAAAGCTCAACACAGTTTCCCTTTTGCCTTACACAAGAAAAGTATTTTTCAAGTTGTTGATGGATGGTGAAGAAGATGCTTGTTTCTGCTCTTTCCAGCTGTCTCGGTCAATTTCTTTTAGGCAGAATCACCTGAATGGGAAGAAGAGGAGGAGGAGCAGGAGAAGGAAGATACTGGTGAAGAGCTCCAAACTGCAGTTGTTGAGGGTGTGAAAAATTCTATTGGTAATGATGGCCATCAAGTCCACAGTGCTTCAAAAGACAACACTGGTGAGAGAAATTAGTTAGTAAATACCGATCCAGTTCTTCCTCTATGAATATTAATGCACAGTAAATGAACTAAAATGGCGATTGACTTCTGAGATAGCAAATTTTTCCCTGGCCTGTGAATCCTAGTGGGCATTGGCAGAGAAGGAAAGAGCTTTTGTTCCTTTTCATTCGTTCTTGAAGAACTGAAGTTGTGGTGGTGGATTCCAAATGATGCTATATGAAGCAAGTGCCATTCTTGCTTTTGTTGCTGTGTTCTCCCTGAAGTGACCTGAACAAAATGCACTGATAAAAAAGAGGAGGACGACTACAGTGTCTTGCGTGTGACAGTGGTATTCCCCTTTCTGGCCCATACTGTTGGATTGAAAAGCTGTATTCTGTGTAGGAAAAGCTGTGATTGTTCTTGGCTGAAGCCTGGGAAAGATTTGAGTCAAGCTGAGAAAGCTGTTCTGTTCCAGTGCCTCACCTTGTCCAGTTTTAAAATGTAGAAGGTCTCTCCAGTGCCACACTTGTGTGTGCTTTAAAGCGCTACCAGGTTGGTCAGAGTTGAGCACTGTGGTACTCACCTTGAGTCTCAGAGCAGGAGGAGAAGGTACTGTTTCCATTGTCTGTCTCCAGAGATTAGCTTGGTGTGGTAGATGTTACCAGAGCATGTGTAGCTGCTGATCAAATGCTACACAGGGAGCCTGGCAGAACCTGCTGTATTCAAGTGTTGTGCCTATACATGCTCTTCTGTCTCTGCAGTTTACCATAAGCGTGCATTTGGCATGGTGTAAGTAGTCAGAGCCCAGGTTGGAACCAGCAGTTGCCCTTTTCTGGGGTGGGTGCCCTCACTGGTCTCCAGCTCCTTCCCCCTTCTTTGTGTGCGTGTCTCCACACAAGTGAATCCTGAATCAGTTTTACCTAATGGAGTAGCTTAAAACAGAGAAATTAATCTGGCCAGGAACCCGCTGAGACCAAGCCTTACGTTCATCTGGTAGAGGAGAGATTTGAATGTTAACCCCCTGAGACAGAAACTGCTTTTGTGTGTTTGGGGTGAGTGTTTGAGCTGTGAGCCTCTACCCTGTTTTTAAATGGCAATGCTTAGGTGTCTAGCTTCTGGGAAGGTGCAGGGTATAACAAGTCTCTGTCAGTGAAGATCTTTCCTGGTAGCACTACAAAAGGAGCATTGTGTCTTGGTGATTTTGGTGATGTTAGCATGAGGATGTTTTGGGTAGTGTTTCTACAGTACCTCCTGTACAGTGGAAAGCGGTAGTAAATGCCAAATTCTGGAGCTGTAGGCTGGAGAGCAGGTGACGTAAACTCTGTATACCACAGGACTGCAGCGTGCTGGAGTCCCTTCCTGAATGCTACCCAAACATGTGTTGGGTGTTGCTTGTAGCTGTGTCAGCTGTTGTGCATAGCTGTCTTCTGCTGGAAAAGAGGCAAGAGGAGGTGGCAGTGTAAAGGAAATACCACTATGTGGCTGGGTGTGGAGAAGCCCTTGAATAACACTTGCTTCTTAGTTTGTCCTCAGCAATAGAACCACTGCACGTCTTCTGGATGCAGGGCTTGACGGATGGGGAAGGGTAGAGTGAAATATAAGCACTCAGTGTCTCACTTCTTACCTTGTTTGTAGGTGCCCTGCCAGCAGTGGGAGCAGAGGAAGAGGAAGATGCTGAATCTCCCTGGGACTCTGAGGTACTTTCTGTGAAGGATATGGGGGCTCCTGCCAGGGAGAGGAGGGTAGGAGTAAGATCCAGAAGCGCTTGAGAGCTTGCTTTTGGCTTGGGCCCTACCGTTGATGAGGCTTATTTCCTCTTTTCCTGCTTCTGCCATATGTTTGTAACTGGGGACCCTTGAAATACTTCTGCTCTGGGCCATGTGTTCAGTTGGGATTGGGATGAAGTTAGGTTAAGCTAACGACTTGGGTCTCATAACAACTGGCCTTTGAGTTTGGTTTCTAGTATAGTCTTGAAGCAGTGAAGTTTCTTGCTGTTGAAAATACTCTGAGCTTTTCACAGGGGCTGGCAGGACTGTTGCTTTTTCACCAGACAGCTCTATTCTACTGACCTGGTCAGTGGTTGCCCTTAGGGTCTCCAGCCTAGATGGTTAGCTGCTTCTGAATAGATCCTCTCTACCTTTTGTAGGTGTACTTCAGCCCTTTTTGAAGGTCGTGTCCAACAGAGATACCACACATGCTGGCTGTGTTTGCCCTTTCCGTTCTTTCTGTCTGTGGTACTGGGCTGGAAGAAAATGAGCAGGGTCTGTAGCTAACCCGGTCTGGCTTTCTTGTGAGGCAAAACGAACTCTTCCCCACCCCTTCTTCAAAATACAAGACTAAAATATTATTAGTTTTTTTAGGTAGCCTTAGCTTCTGTAAGCTTTGCCTTGCTAGTCTTTGTTCAACCCAAATCACCCTTGCGATTGGCAGTAGCGATGTGTTCACTCGCCACTGCAGGATACATGCCCAGGGAACGTAAGCATAAACTTGAATGTCAGGTGCAAGTTCAGTACAAAAGTTGGATCACCACAGAGCTGCAGTTATTGGTTCACAGCCCACACCTTGAGTTACCATGTTAATTCTCTTTTGTGGCTGTCTGGTTTGTCAAGGTTTATCAATGTGACAGAATAGTTTAGATGAGCTGTGAGGTTTCTGCCCGAGATCTGAAAACATGCACAACTGCTGTGCTTTCCAATAGACTATGTCTTGATGTGTCCTTTCCAAGGGTCTTATCAAAGGTTTTTGTATCTCTAATATACTTGATACCATGTGTTGTGGTTTCAGCCCAGCCGGTAACAAAGGACCATGCAGCCACTCGCTCACTCCTCCTGCCCCCCTCCGGTGGGATAGGGAGGAGACGGAGGAGAGAAAAGAAAAAAAACTGGAACCTCGAGGTTTGAGATAAGGGCAGTTTACTGGGACAACACAAAAAAAAAAAAAAAACGGTTACAACAACAACAACGGTACTAATGAAAGAATATACAAAAAAAAAAAGTGATGCACAGTGCAACTGCTCACCACCCGGAACCCGACGCTCCACCACCAAAAATCGAGAGACCTCCCCCCGGCCCGCTCCCCATTTATATACTGGGCATGATGTCACATGGTATGGAATAGCTCCTTGGCTAGTTCAGGTCGGCTGCCTCGGCTATGCCCCCCCCCAACCTCCCAGGTTCCTGTAAAAATTAACTCTATCCCAGCTGAACCCAGGACACCATGCTGTGCAAATTGACTTAGCAGGAGCTTTTTGCATAGAAATGAGTTGAAAATGCGTTTATACCAATTCTTATGCATGTGTTTTAGATTATACAGACGGATTCTGGAAGTCCGAGAAAAGTATCGTCTGGTGTGTTGCTCCCAGCTGCAGACAGACACGGAGCATGCTTACAGATTGTTTCAGGGGAACGTGACAATGGTAATTTCCTCGTGGACTAAATGTTTGTCTGTAAGCCTTTATAGGCTAAAGTAAACTTTTAGCAGTGTCTGTCTTAGGAATGCTGCTATGATGTGGGTGTGTGCTATAGCAATGAAGTGATGAAGTGCTTAGTATTTGTTAGTTAACACCAGTTATCACAGCACTTGCTGGCCAGTTTGTAAAGGAAGTTGTCTTGTTTGCATTAGATGTGTTCTTTGGACATGTTTGTATTTTTTTGGATTCAGGTTTTTGTTGCATAGTGATGACAGTGTATGTGGTTTAGGACTGACCTGTCTGAACACTTAAACATTCTTGGATGATAATGCAGCAGAAGAAAGCTATGATCTAGCTAATCTTTTTTTTTTTTTTTTTTTTTTTCCCTTAGCTTAATTTTTGATAGCTTTCTGTTGTGCTTTGCCTAGTAGCTAAAATGTGACTAAAAGTTTAGGTTTTGTTGCTGAGGGTTTCTGCCTGTAGTTTGTGACACTGTCTCTTGAGCATCTTGAGTGTAGGATGGCAGGGAAGTAGAACTCTTTTCTGAAGGATTTCTCCTTTAGCAAATGGTTTGTCAGTCCTGCTTGTAGTATAGGTACAACAGAATAGCTGAAGAAGCTAATGCAGTTTTAGTTTAGTAAGCTGGAAGCAAAACTTTACAGGCTCCTGGGAGCTTGTAAATCTACTTGTTGAGTAGTTGTCATGGAAGTCTGCTTCATATGATGCTATTAAGATAAGTTTAAAATCAGTGTGAAAAGGGGGTAAAAGGTGATTATGGTAATCTTTCTAAGGTATTTCCATACTGCTAGACCACCAAGTTTCCTGAAATCAAATATTGTTTGCTTTTTAATAGTTTTTTTTTTTTTTAAATATAAAAATTTTGCTGTGGAGCCATTCTTAGTAACATTTCATATACTTCTCTCATGAGAGGACTCAAACTGTAAGATGACTAAAGCAGAGGATTTGAAAAATATAGGTGGGCCGGTGGACGGTGTGGGTTTGGAAATGATTTAATGTTAGACAAAAATTAAAAAAAAAAAAAAAAGTACTTGGAACGATGCTATAAATACAGATTACAACCAAGCAACATTTGTTTCTTCTGTTTCCTTGCAAGCTAAACCAGAACAATCTGATGAGAACTAGCTTGATTTTTACCTCATTGAAGGACACATGTATGAGGTTTCTGTAGATGCGCCCATGCTTTCTCTGTCCCATCAATGGAAGGGAAAATACTCCTCAACATTAAAGACTTACAGGATAATCACAGTCATAGTGCTGTTGGACTGTTTTATGATTGTTCATTACAGCAGACCCCCTTTGGCTTTTGAAATAATCTTTTTAGAAAGCAGGATTCAGCTCCTCAAAAGGACTAAATATTTTTGATCTTGTTCTGTTAACAAGCATGACCTTATTGCTTCACATGAATTGTCCTAGTTCTGTGATGATTATTTTTTAAATCCAGGGTGCACAATGGGAACTATGCATTCTCCATTTCGTGTATACTAATACAAATGCTCTAGGATGAGGTGAACTGAATGTTGGGTATCGTGCTCTCAATGAAATAATGCTTGCAACTATTACTTAGTTGTAGAAACTACTGATATTGAATGGAGTAGAAGATACCTTCAATTAAATAAAATAACACTTCCCAAAACATTTTTCACCTCCAGGCTTTTCGGAGAAACCCAACAATTCCCCGGTAAGTATTTGTTCATGTCAGACTGACTACTTGTTCTGCTTATTAAGTAGTATGCAGTTACTTTGAATTTGGTTTTTTCTCATTGGATTGTGTCTTTCATAGCTGAAGACTTCTGAATCTGTTTTGGAAATGAAGGAAACCTCTGCTAAAAAAAGGCAGCAGAAATCAGGTAATGTTCACTTCATGTGGTTCTGGGTTGAGCTTTGTAATCTTTCTGGATAGGAGTATTAAATAAAGCATCTGATTTATTTGTTTTGCAGATCTATTGGAGGAATTTGGTTTAGGAGGTGCAGAGGATATTGAAGGTATTTGTAACAGTCTCTTTGTAGTGTTTTTATGGACAGGCACATTGTACTTGCAAATTTTTCCCTAATATTAAATGAATGGTTCTAGCAAGGTGTTCTGGGAGCAGAAGGTCTACTGAAATATGCCTCTATGCATGTGTGTGCTCCCTCGAGTCTGCCATTCAACACTGTAAATACCCTTCCGTGATGTAGGCTTCCTCCACCATACCTGCTCCCTAAGTGAAGCAGCTAGCTGGTCCACTATATATTGGAGAGAGGATATATGACCTTAATGGTTTGGTTTTTTTTTTTCTAGTTTCTTTGTTCTACTGTTTATTGATTTGTGTATTTTTTAATGAGATGAGAAACAATTCCCCATTCAGGTTTTAGAGTTTCTACAATCAGCTGTTGAAAATACAAAGCAGAGAGAGGTGAACAGATATGTAGGCAAGTGAACTTGTAACTTCTAAGTATAGAATACAAATAGTTCCAAGTTCTTTGGCATACTTGTTTTGGGGGGGGGGGGGGGGGAAGTACTGTTGTTCTTTTGACAATATTAGAGATTAAACTTCTCTCTAGGAAAAATATCTCACTCCTCCTTTTGTTCTTCTCTCTCTCATGTATTTGCAATGGGTAAGCAACAACAGGTCCTCTTTTGCCCTTTATTTTGCAGTGATAGTGTTTTTGTAAGATGCATAGAGGTTTGTTAAAAGTTGTTCAGTTAAAACATGAGGTTTGGTTTTGTCTGTATTATACAGTAATGTGAAAGGTAGCCCCGTAGTGGACCAGTATGTTATAATATTAAAAATCACAGAAAGGAAAGACTGCCTTTTCATAGGTCATTTCATGTCAGCTATTTTTCCTGTGTGTCTTTATTCATTTCTGTCATGTTGTTTTTTACCCATGTGTTATCTTGAAGATCAGGTGTTAAGAAGTACATGTGAAAATTTCTTTCAAACTTTTATGTTTGGATTTGGGTTCAAGCAATTTAGATTGCTTCAGCAAAGAATCATGATTCCTGCAGCACAAATACTTCTAACTGTGAGAGGGTTGAATGCCATCCTCCACAAGTTTATTTCATAAATCTGGAAAACAGGTGCAGTATCTTGCACAATTAAATGTTGAATGAGAGCTGAAATTTGTCATTCTATTTACTTTGTTACTGAGTCATAGTAATAACTTCTTAAAATCTATTTTGGGGTCAAAATTAAGTAGTGGTCTTCTCATGTTTTCTGTATAGAAGAGTAGCTGCTTTGCACTGTAATCTGCAAAAAGTCATTATGTAAGACAATTTATGAGGAGGGAAATCTCGGGAGAGAGTGGAGAGGTAAAGGTTAATTGGAAAGACAACTAAAAGTCATCTTTTGATACCAGCTAGGGAGCAGGCAGAGTAAAAAGGTGTGGGATTTGCATCTTTTGTATGCACAGGGATTTCTGTGTATTTATATGTTCATGTTTTTGAATTATTTTTCCAGTGGCTGGAAAAATAATTACTGACTAGAGTTACTGACACCACGAGAACTGGAATTTTGCAGATGGAAGAACATCGTTGCCTTTCATCTTTCCTGCCTTTTTCCTTGTTCTGTGGCTGTTGAACAGAAATTTCAAGATTGATAAAAACCCTATGGAAAAAAATCTTATGGGCTCCAAAGATCCTAAAATCTTATCTAAAGATTGAGACTTCAGACTTAAACAGCTGCTACTGAAAACTTTGCTATTGACCATGGTGGGCAAGACTGAATAGGAGTTTGGGTTGCTTTTGATTAAAGTGACTCTGAAACAGAATCCAAAACATTAAGATACCTACATACTCTGAACAGAGAATGTGAATTGCATGTTTAGAAAGTCAGTACAAAACTGGGTGCTGGCAAGTCTGCTTTTAT
The DNA here is from genome assembly GCF_026419915.1 of Harpia harpyja. NCBI lineage: Eukaryota > Metazoa > Chordata > Aves > Accipitriformes > Accipitridae > Harpia > Harpia harpyja. Next base: position 43,083,086 of record NC_068945.1, on the reverse strand, counting down.
CCAGCGTTCAGGCAGATACAGTTGACCAGAAGAGCTTATTCAGTCAGTGTTGTGCAGTATGTTTCAGGAAAGGTGTCACAGCTCTCCTGCATCCACAAAATACTTAGTCTATCTTTTAAGCAAAATTGTAGTGTCCGTGTTACATGGTGGGAGTAATCACACATACCAAGTTGTATGGTAGGAGGCTGCATGCATGTTGCAGTTTGTGACCTGAATGAACACTGATGAAGTGACAGAAGAAGTCTGGCAAGTGTACCTTTTATGAAAATGGTATAGGAGCAGCCCCATATATCTGAGAGATTGACCACCCCCTGCTGTGCTTGGGGTGGAGAGGCTTCTAGGAGCAGTAGAAGCTCTGAGCACACTGGTGTGTCTAGACTCTTCTCATTCTAGGAGGTATTGTTACCACCCAAGAGGCTTATGTGTAAATTACCAGCATACTGGGTGCCTGTCTGCCTAGTTCTACTCTCTTGAGTTCTTCTCCTTTTGTTTTCTGAAAGAGTGTTACAAATCAGTGTGACGTTTGTACAGATACTTCTCTTGGATTTCGTCAGGCTCCAATGCTTCTGGCCACCCCGTCCAGTTGGCACTCCCAGAACTGTGTGCTTAGTGAGGGAGGGACTTGCTGGTTCAAATTCTCCAGCCACATTACAATTCTAGTAAGAGGGACAAGGACCCATCTACAAAAACTGTGCATAGCTATTGGAGGAAAGGACAATGTTGATCTCCAGATTACGGATGTTACTTGCATAGGAGCTAAGTGTTCACTTACTCCAAGCATCTTGGTATTGATAAGTTATGACACTCTCTATGGTGCTATCTACAAATGTGCTTTGACCACCAGCACATCTGTCCTCTATTTCTAATGCTGGTTGGAGCCTTCGTCTGCACCAGCAAAGAGCTTGGGCTATCTACAAGTATCAGTAAAAGGCTAAATCTACTCTGTGATCTTGAAAAACAAGAAAAAGGGGAAAATGCCTGTTTTCCTCATAGAACATTATCCTTAGATATAAGGGTATGTTATTATCTATGATGCATTTCAGACAGTCTGACGAGTATCATAGTCATCAATAGATCATCATAACAACCCTGTGAAATAAGGGCTGTCAAGCCGCTAATGACTAACATGTGTTGGGAAATGCCTTGTTCTAAAAAAACCCCAAAAACAAATTCAGAGAAAGTCTAGGAAATTGCACCCACCCGTGATTGAGGTGGGAGGAGAAGATTGTTATTTCACACTGTATAACTTGAGGTTAGAATCAACCTCTGGAGACCTGTATGACTGACTGACGAGGTTAGGTTCCCAATTCAGACATAATGATTTGTAATTCTAAGCTTGTATCTTAATGTAATCCCCTTCAAGAAATGAAAGCTTGCAAAAGGAGTTGCCTAAAGCAGAAAATGCCAGAAGTGAGGTTGGCCCTGTGACTCATTAATACTGGACCCTTTTGTATTTTTATGAGGATACCTATTTTCTCCCTGTCTTGCTCGCTTTTCTTGTAGAAAGAGTATTGTGTCCCTCTTTAGCAGTGAAGCTTTGCCTACAGAAAGGTGATTGCGCAGAAACCATGGAATTATGGAGCGGGAAAGGAGGTGTAGAGTGATTAAGGTGAAAACCTCCATCTCTGTTTTTAGATGCCACGCTTGAGCTGCTGGGACTTGTTTCTTTCTGAATCCTTGATACTTAAAATTGTGTTCAGTGTGCCTTCCATGCAAACAATGACAATGAGTTGCTGCTTCTAAATTGTATCTGGGACTATCTGGAATCCAATTCTCGGATATAAGTGAGATTCAAGGTAGGCACCCCATAATGGGGAGCCCAGGCTCAGTGACTGCTTCTGAGGAGTTTGTGACCTGTCAAATATTACTTAGAAATTCTGAGAGAGGAAAGGGTGGAATGCAGTTTTCAACAGTACAAGTGAAATGTCCAGATCATGGGTTGTTCCTCAACATTTCACAAGCCTGTCTCTCATTCAGTGTCCCATCTGTGTCTTCTGCAACAGACGATGCAGCAGTTTGACTAAAATACTCAGTCCAGATCCATGTCTAGAGACAGACCATTGTTTCATGCATGGATTAAAACTGGGGCCTTAAAGATTTCAAGCCTGTGATTTTGTCGTTCCTGATTTTCTGTGCACAATACGTAGGGAAATTAAAATTGCTGGAGGAATGTAGCTAGTTACTGCATGGCACGCACAGTGTCAGAGAGAGAGAGATCACACACCTTTAAGAAACAAGAGTGGTTTATTTGTGACCATTATAGTGATTTTCAGCAAATTCCCTTTATACATTAAAAAGTAAAATGCCCTGGAAGAAAGGAATTCACACAGATGCATCTTAAAAATCCGTATTATGATAATTTTCTCTCTAGGACCTCACAAATTTGAGGGAATGTTTTATTCTGTGTTACGATTTTTCTCCCAAATATGGTGATTCAAGGTGCGCTCGAGGTGTAAATAAGTAGTATTAAGTCACACTGGTTATAAAAAAAATATGTGGTTTTCACCGTAGATGAGTACTCGGGATCTACCTTTCATACGTCATCATCAGCTGAAAAAGAAGACACCAAGGATGCCATTGAAAATTGTGGGGCGCGGGTATGTAAAACCAAGTATTCTGAATTAGAGCCTGAACTGGTAAATTGTAGTATACACTAAGGTAAAGAAAACTTACCAGTCAGTGAATAGAGCTGAAGGGAGAGTCCTGTAGATTATGGTTGTATTATAGTCGGAAGTAAAGTTGGAAAAAGTCATCTTATGGTGGGGTAAAATCCTTGTCATTGTGTTGGATACTTGCTGTTATACTGATTGTTTCCAGCTGCTTTGCTTAAATTTTGATCAATGTTTTTCCTTTTGTGTGGTGCTGAGAAACAGTGCAAACGCATTTTTTCCCCTATGCAAAATGCACATTCAAGTGAAGAAGATTTGTCTATAATATGCTGATCTGTTGGATTAAACATGTCTGATCTTCCTCTTTGTAAGAGAAAGATCAAACAAAAAAACTTGACATTTGGTGAGCTTTCTGATGCTTTCACTGCCTCTGCAAAATATGCACTTGTTTGACCATGTTAATAAGTGTTTGAAAAGCGTGCGTTTGTTTGTTTGTTTGTTTTTTTCAGAGGGCATTCTAGAGGGGAATAAGGCAGGCAGTCTGTGTTGGGCATACAGGACAGGGCTGGATGGAGGGGTCTGGAGTCTTCTGTAACATGTCAAGGGACAGTGGAGCAAATTATTTCCACCCCACACCCAGTCACCATGAAAGAAGGTCTTGCTTAATTTCAGTAGGCAGAGCACAGAACTTAAGCCTATTGAAAGGTGGTAGTAGTTGGGCAATGAACTTGGGAACGGAGAGGCCGAGACAGATGGTGGCTGGCTGAGGTGCTCCTTCCCTGTTCTGAAAGGAGGAATTTTTGCAGAGGGAGAAAAGAGAGCGAGGAGTTGGGCGGTCGTAGCCCATTGGGACACCAAGGCTGCAGGCCCTATGTAGAAGGGACCGTGAGCTAAGGAGGCACATGGAGAGGGAGCATGTTGGGAGGAGCGTGACACATGACAGGAGCAGTCAGGACTGTTGAGGAACAGAGCATGGGGTCAGGGATGTCAGGAGACTGGGTGGGGTTGAGGCATGGAACGGTTTTCATACAAGCTTGGCTTCCTGGGTTTGGGGATAAGGGAAGGAATGGACAGGTTTTCCTAGTAAATCCTTTTCTTTGGAGCTTGGAATGGAATTTAATATTTCTGAGTCTTAGGTGAAGAAATAGTGCTAACTTAGCCAGTTTTCCGTGTGGTGGACAGTAAAAGCTTGTCATGTTCATTCGCGTTGTATTAGCTCAGCTGGCAGGGGACTGTAAAATGCCAGGCAGCAGAGAATGATGGAGGAAGGAGAGTGGGGAAAATGTAGGCAGTTGTAATGAAAAATGGTATTAAAGCAGTAAAAAGTGAAAAAATAAATTGCTTTGTGACAAATGTCAGCAGTTTCAGAAAGCAGGTAGGCTAAAAGGTAAAAGCAACCCTAATGTCCAGACAAATCTCATCCAAGAAAACCTGTTGTCACTCAAGTAAGTCCTATCTTTAAGAAAATTATGATTCAGTGAACCTTTAATTTAGTACCCTTTGATTTTTATTATAAACAATTGCTTTCAAAATGTCTGATTTGTATTATTTCTGTTATATGATAGGGTGAGTTTGCAACAGAAATTACCTAGATTAACTGTAACTTCCTTTTTCTTGGTAATCTTTCTGTCTGTACCTGTTTATTAAGGATAAATATATTTTAGAAACTACCAACTTGATAGAAAAAACAGCACATGAAAATCAGACTGACAAAGCAGAAATTTCACATCAGGAAGCCCTAGCAGAAAATGAGGAATTGCACAGTGCTGACAAGCAGTTAAGTCCAAAACCTTGGGAAGAAAGATATGAAAGGATGTGGGTTGAAAATGAGAAAAGAGAATTGAAAACAAATTTTAAAAACATTACAGCAGAGCTGAAGCAGCTGTTTGGTGAAATTAATGAAACTGGGAAAACTACTTCCCATGTGGAAGAAATGTCAGAAGATGGCTTCAGTGAAGAGTTGAAGAGTTCTCGTGTTGTTTCATCTCGTGTGATGGAATCAAGTAATAAGTTAGAAACTAAAGGTGAATTTGGAGATATTAAACTTATGCTAGGTGGAAAAGAACCCAAAATGGAAATTGAAATTCCGAGTCTTGGTGTCCTTCCTGATCCAAATAACTTAAATGCAAATGTGGAAGATACCTGGAGTACAGATGAAGAAGATAGCACAAACGATACAGGTAATACAAAGGTGCCTCTAGCAAAAGGAGAGGAAAAGAAAATGCCCACTATGGAAATGGAAGAGAATGAAAATGGAAGTAGTAGAAATGTAGAGGGAAGTCCTGAATACTCCCTGAGACATAGCTTAAAAACAAGTATTTTGGATGACGCTTCTAGTATTCTTCCTAAAATAAGACCTGTTTCTACAAGCGATGCAAACACACTTTTTGTAACGGAAAGGAAACTTGGAAAAGACTCTGGATTTAATTACGAAGTTCCCGGGGACTGCCTTATTGACAATTATAAAATAGGAGAAACAGAAATTGACAGTCTTTTTGCAAATGCTCGGCAATCCTGTGGCATGCGGAAAAGGAATCTTGACGAAGAACTAAAACAAGATATGGAAAGATTTAAGAGTAAGGTAGGAGTGCTGCAAATAGTATTCCTGGCTTTGGAGAAAGAGAAGGTACAGCTGCAAAAAGAGGTAGAAGTTCACCTGCTAATGGTTATTCTTTAGCCTTTCTCCATACCAATGGTCCTGTTCACTTTAGCTATTTGTTATTAAGGGAAGATGCTTTCTGCAAATTGGGTTTTGTTTTGATGGAAATATGCTACTTATGAATAAAGAGAGCAGTAGAGCCTTGTCCTTTTCCCCATTACGTAATTAATTGGAAGGTTTTTGGAAAACACAGAATGCATTATTGTTCCAGTTTAACAATAGGCAGCACTCAGTTCCAGCGTAAGTAGTTATCACTTCATTGCCATAAAAAGAAATGCACACAATTACATCAGTTCTGATTCTGAATCAAAGAATGAAAATAGCTTCTGAACAGGGTCTTGACTAATCTGTTCATTTGCTGTGATTTCTGCATGGTGTGTATTCATTGCTCTTCACTAAAATTCCTGTTTGCTGTGAAACCGTTTCTGCTTGTGGGTTTGAGATCTCTCCCTGCCCCACCCCGCCCTTTAAGCAAGCGGTAGCCCAGCACACTTCCACTTGATTTTTTTCTGGGTTTACAACTAACATTGTGCAGTCCTTCTAACTCTTTGTCCATCAGTAATGCTTTCACTTTTTTGTTGTTCACGTTTTAAGATACACTATTGTTTTCTTTCTAAGGGCTATGTTTTTGTTATATCTTTAATCATGAGTGAATTCGAAGTACTTTCAGTGACTTGATACACTTTGTAGTGTAATTTAGTGAAAAAGCTTCTCTATATGAATTAATTTTTTTTTTTTTTCATTTTACGTGATTGCGGAGCTAAATCCTGAATTATTCAATCTTGGATATGCTGTTTTTCCTTGCTAGAAATACTGAGAAATATATGAAGTTTAACTTTCTTTTTGTAGGTTGAGAAGGAAAAAAGCAAAGAAAGATGTTTCAAAACGCAGGCCGTGGCAAAACAGGAAGATCTTGATAAATTAAATACACCGACGGGTATTGTTACTGATCAGCACATGAAACAAAAGCTTGCTCTAAGGAAGAATGACTGTTTGAAACTGCAGAATGAGAACACTGTAGAAGAAAAAGACAAAAAGAATTTTTCATCTGAGGAGAGTTCAAAATTGATTAAACTGCCGATGAAAGGGTAAACTAAGGAAATAATTCTTTTTTGTAGTACTACTTCAGTATCTTTTAGGTTTTCTAATATTGTAGTAGTTGAAGTAGTTTCCTCAATGCTGAAAGCCATACTGAGTTGTCCAGTGCTTCGAAAACATTTAAGAAAAAAAAAATGTTTTTTAGAAAAACCTAAGCTGACAACAGAGGTGCAAATTTATTGCCTGCTTTTAAAAAAAAAAAAAAAAAAAAAGGAAAAAAAAAAAAGACTTTTCAAAACCAAATTCGAAGACTGGAAAAAACAGTTATTTTTGTAGGAAATGGCCATCCAGAAAAGAAAAGTAGGAACTTACAGTTTACTTTGCTTTCTCCCTTTTCTAGGTGATTTTAGGGATCTCCATGTGGTTGGTGTTTTCCTTTTCATTAAGTTCAGGTGCTCTTTGTCAGGAAAAGGGAAAAGATGATATTACCAAACCAATCTCAAAAGTTTGAACCCAAAGTGTAACCCTAAGCAGGAGTGTTTTCCTGTCTGTCCCTCAAAGGAATCTCTGCTCTAGATACTTCCTCTAATGGGGATATTGGATGTGTTCCATCTTACCTGAATCTAGCTCAGATTCCACATTTCCCCCTTATTCCTAGGGGAAGGTTTTTTTTAAATACTTGGGTATCTTCCATGATCTTTGGGGTCAAGTCTGTGTTTTATCATAGATATTTTTCATCTCAGTTGTTTCTGGACATCATCTTAAGTATGTCTGTTTCAGAGAAATATTTTCTGTAAAGCTACTCAATTGGTGCTTATTTCTTTTCTTTCTGTTTAATGTAGTAAATTTGCCCTGAATGCCAAAGTTGCAAAGAAAAATAAAAGACAGACTTCAAAGCAGAAGGCTAATCAGCAGATGAGCACTTCCAGTGGGAATAATTTTCAAGTACTAGATGATAGCACTTTCAGTGAAACATCTCAAGATGAAGGAAGGTACTGAATATAAGGAATGTTATAAATAAAACTAACTTAATGATAAAAATTGACCTGAAAGCTAAAGGTAAGTTTTGTAAACCCGATGTGTACAATGATTCCTGTTCTTTCATGTGACAATACTACCTGATGCCCTTTGTGCTCAAAAACACTTCTTTTTTGCTTGGAGTGCTTTAAACATACTAGCCAAGTTATTGATAAGGTCAGATGTGCACAAATTCTGAGTTTGTGCATGTGTATAAATATATATATTTTAGATTTTTAAAAAGGGAGAGGAGAGACTTATAAAAGAGCGAAATTACTCTTTCCTGAAGGCATCCCAAGTTTTTCTACTTTCCCCGCCCCTCTCCCCCCAAGCTGTGTCCCCTCCCAGCTTCTTGCCCACCCCAAACTTACTTGTGTGGGAGGCGAAGTGAGAACAGAAGGTGTTGACACTGTACAAGCACTGTTCAGCAATAGCTAAAACATTGGTGTGTTATCAACACTGTTTTGGTCAGAAATCTAACAGACAGCACTGTGTGGGCTGCTCTGAAGAAAATTAACTCCATCCCAGACAGACCCAGTACACTAGAGAATCCAGAATTATCGTTCTTTGACCTGTAAGAGAAGGATTCTCAGTACTGAAGAGAGCTCAACCTCTAGTATTAAACGGGAATGCACATATACGCTGTACATGTACATTGTATGTTTGTGTATCTACACATTTGTAGCTGTAAGATTCCTGTGACTTTGAGTGAAGTGCAGAGAACAGTTATTTCAACTATTTGCTTAATATCTTGTGGAAAAGTAGCCTTCCAATAGACATAACAGTACACAAATTTTTTTTCAGTCTTCAACTACATCTAACAAAATTCTTATATTCAAATTTAGTTAATTCACTTCTGCAATTAAGTTTTCAGAGCCACTGTAGATATTGTTCATAATGCAATATCAGCATTCCAGTACTGAATATATTTCTGTTTTCCAGACCTGCAGCAAAAACAGGAAGTGAAAAGAACAAGGTACTGTAAAATCGGTTTCTTGATAAATAGTTTGTATCAGCTTTTAATCACTCAGATGGGAACAGCATTTATGTAGTGGTCAACCAGATGCAGAAATTGCTGCTAGTATGCAGCTTCATCATATTTGAGCCAAATCTATGGGCTGTGAATAAAAGAATGAATCATTCATGCATTTGTAATGATCTGTAATACTACATAGTTGTATACAGAAAATACTGTATTGTTTGTAGGTCAGCATACAAATGGATGTAACTGATGACCTTGACTTAACTCACTCATCTGACACAAGTTCAGAGGATGTTGAATTACCAACTTCAACCTACAAAGAGGCTATGTTCCTGTTAGAACAGCTTAGTGTGGATCATACGGGTATGTTTTCAAGTAATTTTGTCTTCAGCTGTTACAAGTTCCTCTTTTAAAACATGACTACTTTGTATGCACTCCTAGGTATTTTAGGTTTATATTTTGATCTAGTATTTCTTTATGATTAGAGATCCCCCTCAAAAGATGTGAAATTATCTCACCTAACCATAGACGTCTGTATTGTCAGCAAACATGCCTTACTTTATCATTGGTTCTCTGTCTAGTTAGAGCTGTAGAAGTGGGTTCTTGCCAAGTGCAGTTCAGCTCCTTCTAATGCAGTCATCAAAAGTTAGCAAGATCTTTTTCCTCTTTATATCCCCTTAATAGCCAATGACAAATGGTGCAGCAAAATAATGGCTTTGCTTAAACGTATATGTAAAAAATCAACTGTCATAAGATACTTGCATATGTACACATAGCATTATATAAACATAAGTATCACTTACTATGTCTATTAAACTATGATAAAATTTTGTTAGGCAAGGGTTAACCTTGACTAAAGGCCAAACTCCCACCCAGCTGTTCTCTCACTGCCCCTCCTCAACAGGACAAAACAGGATGAAAAAGCTTGAGGATCAATACAAAGGCAGGGCTATCACTTACCAGTTACTGTCACAGGCAAAACAGACTACACTTGGGGAATCTTAACTTAATTTGTTACCAATTAAAATAAACTTGGATAGTGAGAAACAAAGACAAAAAAATTAAAAGAAGACCTCCCCGCCGCCCCTTTCTCGAGTTCAGCTTCACTCCTTCACTCCCGACTGCGCTACCCCTCCCCAAGCAGTGCAGGGAGGCTGGGGTCTGCAGTCAGGACACAGCAGTTTCCCTGTGCCACTCCTTCTTTCTCACGCTTTTCCCCGGCTCCAGTGTGATTCCTTCCATGGGCTGCAGTCCTTCAGGGAAAATCTGCTCCAGCCTGGGCTCTCCATGGGCTACAGGTCCTTCAGGAAATAATCACCTGCTCTGGCATGGGGTCCTCCACAGTACTGCATTGGGGATATCTGCTCCAGCGTGGCCCTCTCCAGGGGCTGCAGGGAAATACCTGTTCCACCATGGTGTCTCCGTGGGCTGCAGGGGAATCTCTGCTCTGACACCCGGAGCACCTCCTCCCCCTCCTTCTTCACTGACCTGGGTGTTCACAAAGCTGTTTTTCACATTCTTTTTCCCTTCTCCTCTGCCTGTGTGGTGTTCTTGCCCTTTCCTAAATACGTTCTCCCTAAGGTGCCACCAGCGTGGCTGAGAGGCTCAGCTGTACCCTGTGGTGGGTCTATTGGAACTGGCTGTGTTCAGCACAGGGCAACGCCTGGCCTCTTCTCACAGAGACCTCCCCACTACCTGTAGTCTTCCCACTACCAGAACCTTGCCACCTACGCCCAAAAGCAAAGAATTAAATAATTTATACCTTGGAAAGTATTTGCGCGGATGTGCAGCTTTGTGTCTTTTCTCTCAAAATAGGTTCTGCTATTTTGTTGAAAATTCAGAACATACTTCTTGAATACGAACAGATAATAGAACGTGAAAAAAATCGGTATACAGCTGTCTGGAGAGAAGTAAGGAAATTGGAAAGTGAAAAGGAGGAGTCACAATTAATAGTGGAAGAAACTCAAGATTTGAAATCCATATTGGCTCACCAAGAATTGGAATGGAAAAGTGATATCCAAAGCCTTAAGTATGTAACCTCGTGTTCTGATAGTGTGTTATCGTGTCAGTGTTCATGTTCCAGAAGATGCTGATGGTACAGGTGATAGGGTGAGAAGTTTCTAGTCTTTTGGGTTTGGGTTTTTTGAATCCCATGGGCGAGTTATGCTACTTAATGTTGGGGGAAAAAATGCCTGGGTATTAGTTCCACGTAGAATCTTCTGGATGTTGTTTTAACTTTTTTTTTAATAGCAAGAGAAGAGAACAAGAGAGTATGTATGGGAAAATGAGATCTATAAGAGAGAGATTTATATAAGATATATTTTTATTTTGTCTCTGCAGCTTCTGTTAGTGTATAATATTAAGAATTCTGGTAATTCCACAGAATGCAACTCAGAACAGAGCTGACAGTGTTTGTTTATTTGAAAGGTCAAATTCAGGCTTGTCCCTTTCCCCATACTGCTGAACTAGACCTGGGTGGTGTGAGATTTCTAATCACTGTTCACATCAGTTCAGACAAGAGCGGCCAGCAGGCACCATATGAAATTCAACAAGAACAACTGCAAAGCCCTGCACTGGGGAAGGAAGATCCCCTTGTGATTATGTACCGTGGGGTGGCCTGGCTGGGGAGCTTGCTGAGAAAGCCCTGGTGGTCTTGGCAGAGAGCAAGCTCAACATGAGCTCGTATGAGCTGGCGGCTGAGAAGGCCAATGGCCTTCTGATTTGACTCCAACCATTTTTCAAAATTCTGAAGTATCTATCGATTACAAAGAGTTAATATTTTCGTTCTAAAAAAATTCGCAAAGCAATGTTAACTTTACACTTATAAAAGCTATACTTTTGGTGACGTTACACTAAAAATTATACGTAAAGCTTTTTCCTTGCAAGATAAACCATTCAAATACAAATGTTATTGTCAATCTTTGGAATAATTTATTAGTGGTTGCTGATACTTGTTTTGCAGAATTTCCAAAGCAGATCTTCAATTGGCAGCTCTTTCCTTATGTTAATACTTGATTTTTTGTTGACTGTTGCAAGGATATCAGAAAAAATATTCAAAATAATTATCAAACATAGAACTGCTTTCTTGTTTGGCTACTGTGGACATGCCATGGACCTTTTTTTTTATTTTTTATTTTTTTTTTACCATGTTGGTGCTTATTGCTGATTGTTTCAGTTAGTAAAGAAGCTGACATTCCCTAAGGCTTTCATTATAAATTATCTTCAGAATTAAATTGCTATTGTTTCTCCCAGATGTAGATCCATTGAGGTTTAAAACTATTTTTAATCGTATTAAGCTTAAACCTTATGCATTTCTAAATGTATTTTTGAACACTGTCCTCATTCTTGAGTACATAAAAGCTGCTTGCTCTTCCTATGGTCAGCAGTTGGTTTAGACTTACAGAAGGCTTGCTAAAAAATTGTTGGGTCTGTCTTGTCTAAGTGGCGTGCTGCTTCATTGGTATTACTTGCGATCACTGAATCTGTAATATGTAGGCAGTGCTTAGCATATTAAGAAAACTTATATTAATCATAGTAAAAGTTTCTGATGCTTTGATCTGGTAAGACAACAAACTCCTTTTGAATGAAGTGGTTGGAAAATGAAGTTTTGTTTTTTGTTTTTTTTTTCAAATTGTAGAAATGTGCATACTGCTGTATATTTACCTATGTAAACTTAAAAATAAATGATAAATCACTTAACGGTTTATTTTCATATCTTGTACAACTGATACCACGGATACTGGAATGAAGTCAAAATTCTTTAAAAAGTTAAAAATTACAGTAAAAATGTTTTAAACTTTTCAGATTTCATATTTTTATGGTTTGAGTTGTCTCGGCAAGTTCATAATGTAGAATATTTACTTTTATATCAGTGCTTTAGTTTCTCAAATGTTCTGTTAAATCCCAGATTTACTTTGAAACAAGAAGAGGAAAAGAGGCTCAGAGTAGAAACTCTGTATGAGAAAACAAGAGAAAAACTCAGAAGGAAAGAAGATCAATATTGTAAAGAAATGGAGGAGAAGCAGCAACTTGAGTTACACTCAAGGAATTTAGAAACAGAGTTACTAACACTGCAGAAGCTCTTGAAACAGGTGTGTTAAATGATGAGTTAGACACTTGTTGTCTTATTTTCTGTTTCTTTTTAATTGGCATTGTATTCCAGTATGCCTAAAGAAGGAGGTGCTTTGTTGATGGAAGAGGCGTTGGATAGCTGTTGCCAAACTTTGAGGACAGTTGAGAACAGTTGGTTCACAAGTCGCCTGTCCCCCCTGTCCCCCCTGTCCCCCCTGTCCCCCCTGTCCCCCCTGTCCCCCCTCTCCTCCTTTGCAAGTTCATGATTCCTTTTCTCCTTTTTCGACATTTAGGTTTCACTTCTATTTCAGGCAAAGCCTGACTTTGAGTTATTTTTCTAAATTACTACAAAACATTCTGTATTTCTTTAATTTTTCAGAAGAAAATTAAAATTTGTTATTTATAGATGGATTATCATAATTGCGGGGAAGCAAAACTATTGGTAAGAATACAAAAGAGAATGGGAGGATATTGCTAGCTCTGATTTTTCTCAAGATGCAAGTGGTTTAATTGTATTACTGTAGGTTGAAGAAGAGCGTGATGAAATACAGAGACAGCTCTCTCAGGAAAAGAGTGCCAGAGCCCTGCAAGAAGAAATTTTGAACAACCACCTTTGGAGACAAAAGGAATTGGAAGAAGAGACAAGAAGAACTATAGGAAAAAATTCAGAGGTAAGCAGACTTTCTTCTAATTAATTAGATTTCACCATGTTCATTCTGAAGTCATAATAAATCTTTTTATAACTTTTTCTGCTTCTTGATGGATTATTTACAGTTTACCAGTGTAACTTCACTGTGTAAATACCATTTCTGTTTTCCCTTATGTCTCTAAAAGTTCTGGAAAGCAGCATCAGTCCTGCGTGTACCTGAATTGCATGTGCAAGTAGGAAACTAATAGAAGACACTATTTATGCCATTTCTTAAGCTATCTGTTATTTTTCATTTCATAGACATTTCATCTGTACTTTTTAAGGTTTCTAGCAGTGAAACACCTACATCAAGGTTGACCAGGAATAAAGTTGTTTGACACTCACTTTTTGTGTTCCCATTACTTGGTTTTTTTTTTTCATTACTTATTCCCTTATCAAACTTACTTACTTCAGTGTGCCTTTCTTTTCCACCTCCACATACTGAATTTTTATGAAGGAGTATCAGCAATGAATTAAAGTCTCTGTAGGAGTTAGAATAATTGGAGGTGAACAAGCAATCATAAACACTGTATAAAAAAAAAAAAAATCCTGAAAAGAGTTTACTGAATTTATTAAGAATGCGCAGTGCTTGGAAGAATAATTTGTTCTTGGCTGTGCTGCCCAGTAAATGTAAGGTGAATATGTTTGTGGAAATAAGTTGTGTATTTCCTGTTTATTATACATACAGCAAGACTATTGCGTTCCAGGGATGCTTGAGTTGTACAGCTAACTTTCAGTAATACAAAAGGATAAGTGTTAAGAAGACATTTGAGACGGAAAATTACCCTTTTTAGCCTTGTTTTTACCAGATGTGTAATATGGCTAAGTTAACCTTAAAGGGAATATTTTAAAGGCATGCACATACAAGAAAGCGCTGTCATTTTAAAAGCTTTATACTTGAGATATTTTAAATAATTTCATTATTTGGTTGCTGGTTTAAGAAAAAGAAAAGGCATTGTATATTTGGGATGTTCATTTGTTCATTTAGGTTTTAAGCTTATGTTACACTTCCATTGTGTGCATGTGTTGTACACGTGCACGGGTTCATAGAGTAGCTTATGTATTACCTGGAATTTCACTCTCATCTTTGAAGTTATGCTTCAGTATTAGAAATGTTAAAATGCAGTTTAATGCTGAAGTGTTTTTGTAGATTAATTTCCCAACTGGCTATTTATTCATGTTCCCTGTCATTCAGGAATCCGACACTGAAAGAGAAGAAGATCTGTTGTACAAAAATCAGTTACTACAAGATGAGATTGCTATGCTAAGACTAGAACTTGATCAAATAAGACTTAGGCACCAGGAGGAAGAAAGAAAATATTTAGAGGAAAATGAGACCTTGAAAGAAAAAAATGAAGATCTCAAAAAGGAACTTAAACTGAACGAGGAAGCCTTAACACAAACAGTTTTTCAGTACAATGGACAGCTGAACTTATTAAAGACAGAATCTGCAGTGCTAACTTCCAAACTTGAGCAGACGAAAGAAAGCAAAGACAGACTAGAGACAGAAATTGAATCATTTCGTTCCCGCCTGAACACTACTGTTCAAGAACTTGAACGTCATCAGTCATCAAAAAGTGATGTCGAACGAACATTTCAGAGAGAACGCGATGAATGGCTTCGCTTGCAAGACAAGCTTCATCATGACCTCTCTGATGTGCGAGAAACCAACAAGAGCTTGTCTCAGCAGCTGAGTAAAGCTGAAGGCAAAGCTAATAGTCTAGAAAATGAGCTTCACCAGTTGAAACAAACACTCCGAGAAAAAACATTGCTTTTAGAAATGACACAAAAAGAATTAAGTCAAGCCCAGTGTCAGGCAAAGGAATGTGATCATGCTCGACAACTTGAGAAAGATCAAGTAAGCAAACTTGTAATAAAGCAGGAATCCATGCAGGAGCGATTGGCCCAGCTCCAGAGTGAAAACCTTTTACTCCGTCAGCAATTGGAAGATATGCAGAACAAGGGGATCATCAAAGAAAAAGTAGTGAATGATGTGCAGGACCGGTTTAATGATATTTTCAACAAACTCAGAGCTGATACTGAAAAGCAAGTTTACCTAGTGGAAGAGAGAAACAAGGAATTAAATGCTAAGTGTACTGATTTAAGAGAACAAGTCTTTAAATACGAGACTGACAAAGTAGAAAGAGAGGTAAAGTATGCACTTAGAAAGAACAATTTAAAGTTTGTGAGTTCTTGAAATTATTTTATGTTTCTAAAATGTACCAGGCCTAAGTTACATGCGTGGGACCAAATAATGCTGATTTGTTCTGGTTTGTCACGTGTCTCTTGGAACTGTGGAAGGTTTTGGCAAACAGGATGTTGCTGTTGAGATCTGAGCAGAGAACAGAAGAAAGGTATCCAAGTCTAAGCTTCGATCAAGAGAAGTGATTCTTCTCTAGAACTTTTTTCACCTATTTTCCTTAGTCCATTTTATGCCTTGTAGAATGGTTTTATGTATTTGTTGTTTTTTATATATGTATTGCACTGATGACACAAATGAGAGTGGTAGAAAAGGAAGAACCATCCAATATGTGAGGGTTGAGAAATGAAGATGCAGACAAGTGAAGTGGTGGGGGATGGATTTTTATTAAGCTCTGAAAGAAAAAAAAAAAATCGCTTTTCCATAAGTTGCTATCAAAATGTATTAGTAGTGTCCAGGTGTTAATTTATGTATGTGTTTTGGGGGTTCTGAGGGGCCTGCCTGTTCCTTGAGATCATTTCAGACACTGACCTAGGTTTCCTCTTCTCTGTTTTATGATGCGTAGTCATATTTAAATGTGTTCTTTCTTTGTGGCTCTGTGAAAGACTAATTAACTCGACAGAAGACTCATTAGGACATCAGTTAAACTGTCTTTCTGCAAATGCACACAGTACATGAGTATGAAACATGCTCCTATGCAGAGCACGAGCATAATTTTATGTCAGTCAAACATGCATGAACTAAGGGCTGCTCCCATTTCTGCATATAGGTGGTTTTGTCAAGAGAAAGGGTGGAAGAGAATAAAGGCAGGGGCAGGAGTAAGGAATAGGTGTGACAGTTGAAAAAGCTATAGGTAATGGGAGAATGCATTATTATATATGTTCCTAGGAGTAGGTAGGATCTTCTCTAGTGATAGAGTATTCTACCAATGCCAGGTAGAGCAATGATTTGAAAGTTGCCTTACCCATTTTGCTTAATCTTCCTTTACTTTCTGGAAAACAGTAACTAATCGCATTCAGTATTTAGACACTCTGGTGTAAGGTCTCCCTTAGTGATTTGAATAGTGATTTAAAATTCCATTTCCTTCTTCCTAACAAATCCAGAATCTTTGAGTGAGGTAAATATCTGCATGTGTCAGATAAACACCTTATCCTTCATTTGTCAGTTACTTTAAGGGCTAGGGGGGAGAACTCCAGCAGTGCTGTCAATCATTTTAACCTGTGAATTGCTTTGTATTCTCACTACCAAAATAACAGGTTCCTTGTGAAGATACTAGATAGATAGATATGAACTATCCAGATTTCCAGATTTTTGTAAACCTAATCTGTCAGTTTAAAGGCAGTTGTTATTCTAAAATGAACTCGGAAAGAAGACTGCAAGAGGATGTGATTCAACACATGCTTAAAGTGTATCTCAAAAGAGCTTTCAGATATATGTATTCCTTTAATTATATTTGTATAATGGAGGAATAGAACAAAGAACGATCTAATACGAAGTCCTGCCTTTAGTCATCAGAGTAGTGTCTGCAGTCAAACTGTGGCTCTTCCATTGCAACAGATTGCTTTGGATTTTGTCAGAAAAAAATATATGATTGGAGCATGTGCTTGTGTATTGTTCCAAGAAGAATAATACTTGAGCCTTTTTGCTGTATTAGGAAACAGAAATCCTCATGAACAGCTGCCGATAGTTTGGAGGTGCTCAGCTGAGAAAGATAAAGAGAGGCCATTATCTGTGCAGATGCCTGCTGGTGGCAGGCAGAATCTCATGTCTTTGAGTTCAGTCAATCAAGGTCTAATTGTATAATCAAATAAGTTGAAGTAAAGGGATATTTCACATTCTTACAACTTTGTTCATGCTCATTTAACTGCTTCTTTAGGGCATGGTCAGACAGCTGCAGCAGGAGCTTGCCGATGCTCTTAAAAAGCAATCTATGTCAGAAGCTTCACTTGAAGTTACCACGCGCTACCGCAGTGACCTGGAGGAAGACAAGCTGCGCTTGCAAAAGGAACTGGAAAAGGTTAAAACTAAGGTACATAATGTCTGTAACTATATGAATAAATCTAAAGGTGGCTGATGAAAGTAGGAGCGAATGTTGTCCTAAAACCCTAGAAAAAACTTCAACAGGATAGATATAATGATGTGTGAATGCATTGCGCTGTTTTCTAAACTTGGTGTCCATGTCTTTGATATGAGGACACTATGTCCTTACCTGGACAAAGGTTTGTATTTGCTAAGGTGCTTTGCAAAATACACTGATGTGTCTGTAGCTGATTGCATCTGGTTTGGCCAAGCAGGTTGACTGATTTCAGAAGAACAGTAGAAATACTGGACTGCTGCATTTGGGCTTTTTTATGTTGTCTAAGCTTCCTCACCCCGCCACCCCCCCCCCCCCCCCCCCCCGCCACTAGGTAATATGTTTTCAATGCTGAATGCTGTTCTAACTTATTCTGCGTATATATTTTTTTGCTTGGTTCAGTTTTTTCCCCCTTCTTTGTCCCTGCTGTAATTTGCCATCCTTAAGCAGCCTTCTTGCAAGTGAATTGTAAGCTACTTTTCTGAGGCGGGGACCACCTTTTGCAGTGTTCTTACGAAAACTGAAGTATAGAGGCCTCGGAGTTCTGAAATAGAAATCATCTTAAATTTCCTTATGAGGGAGTTGTGAAGTCACTTTAGGAGAAGGATGAACTTTTTAATTCGTTTTTTTCAATGGAGGAGCAAACAAGTGGATACAAAGAGTGTCACAAGTCACTGAAAGGGTAGGAGGGGCAGTGTCAGTGCTTAGAACTGTGCTATAGGAAATCAGTGGAGGGATGGGAGAGGCCAGTATAAAAGATGATGAAGTGACACAGTTTGTGTTCATTTGCTAGTACAAGTGAAGGTTTGAATGTACTTGAAATGATTACAGTTCTTTGACTAGAGGGTATGTGCAGGTATATGCAGTCCTTGAATTCTTCAGCAGCAGTTGACCCCTCTATATAGAAGCTCACCTGACTACTGGGGATTCTTACTGTGATTTTACAGTTGCGGGAGTTGGAAGAACAGCATCTTCAGTCTGAGCGTTGTGTTCGTGAATTGGAGACTGCCTTGGATAATAAGGAAAGGGAAGTAATAGCTTCTACCCAGAAACTGCAGGACCTCCTGTTGGCATCTTCTGGGACTAATGCAACTAGAAAACAACTGGAAGAACATGTGCAACGGTAAGAGAGTCACACAGTGAAGCAAGGTCTGTCGCTTACTGGGATGGTGTGAAAACAACAGGATAGCCTTGTTGCATCACAGCAAGTTAATATACGATTTTGAAGGATGCTTTTGTCTTAGATTATGTTGTTTCACGCTGTTCTTTCAGAACTGGTGCTCTGGTGGATTTCCCTCATAAGACCTGTATTTCTTTTTAAGCCTTGAAATTGGAAATGCCAGACTGGAAGCCACAGTCCAGCAACAAAACAATAGGATTGAAGCCCTTCAGAGAGACCTGCAAGCCTCTGCCTCAGTAAGCTGGTCACAAACTTCCCTTTTTGTGAGCTCCTGAGCCTAGTTACCTATTTCTGTGGGGAAATTTTAGGATGAGGTTTTCCTGGAGAGCCACGGGGAGCTCAGTTCCTGCATTCTACTGAATATAGGCTGCTCAGAAAGCAGCCTGGTGCATTCCCCAGCTTTCTGGTTTTGAGAGTTTTCCCATGCTACTATGGCAAGTCCTACTTAACGTTCTAAAATGTGAGGATTTGACAGTAATACGCTGGTCTAAGTATTGTCTGCTTTAGACCTGTCATGACGTCAGATGCGGCTTCAAACGCTTGTTGCAATGTGTATCATTAAAGGTATTCCTTAAGTTAACTCATGGAAATTCTACAGAGAATATTGATACCAAGCACTTTGTGCCAGAGGCCTGACTGGCATCATCAGACTGGAACAAAAACTATACTCTCCAGAGCTTTGGCTGTGCAGAATTGCTTTTCATTTGGCCACTTGGTGTGTGTTTGTCTTCATGAAACAGTGAAGAGGAATGCCTGTGGTATCATTCGCAGAGCTCAGTGCAGGCCTTGGAATTTCCCACTGCCTCTGCACAGTGGTTGATTTTAGCTCAGATAAGGTGCTTTCGTCTGTGGCCTGTATGAAGGAAATTTGTATTGTAACGAGTGAACTAGGGTTCTTGTTAAAACTGTAGTTGTTAGTTAATGCTGAAAAGAGTTCAGAAATAACTACATGTGAAAGTTGAACTTTTGTGATGTACTGATACTGACAAGAGAAAAGGGAAGGCAGTCATGATGCTGGTCCTTCCTCTTTGGTTAGTAGGGCATGGTTTTCAAATCTACTGTGGATGGGAAAAGCTACTCGTGCCTGTTTTCATGGAAGATTCTTTGCATGGTGTTCTCTCTCCCTGAAGTAAACGGCAGACGTGATGATTGCTACCAATTTTACAGTGGCATCAAACTAAGGCCGTTGTGATTATTGGTGCTAGGTGTAAATACTATAGGAATAAAGAGGTGAAGAGGCGTATGTAATATTTGTTTTTGGTAATGAGGTGTAAACTTCGGTCTGGAACATCGTAGTATGTCTTCTTGCTTCTTTTAATGCTTCTGTAGGTTCATAACCGCCTGGAAGACTTGATAACTAGCTTACAGACAACACAGGCAGCTGCAGAGGACCACCTCCACCAGCAGGTACATGAATAACTGGTTTAGTCTTTGACTTTTTGGTGTGCAGGTAATCGAAAAGATCAGGTGGGTTGTGTAGGCACAGTTCAGCTGACAAATACCCTTCTGGTTTTAGGGCAAGGCACCCTCAAGGGAAAAGGCTGTAAATGTCCCTATTCCCCTGCTGCTGTATTTTGTACCTGTGGTGTGGTGTGCAAGATACTTGTGTTCATCAGCATGATTTGTCTGAATTCTCTCCCCCATCCTACCAGGGTGGAGTGAGCAAGTGGCTGTGGGGTGCTTAGCTGCCTACTGGAGTTAAAGCATGGCAGATGACAGATAGGATGGATGTTGCGGGCAGGGGGGAGATCGGTGGTTGAAAGCTGAGAGAGGAGACTGGACTTGGGAGATCCGTGTTACTTTGCAGCTTTGTCACAGCTTGCCCTTGAGACCATGTTAGCTTCTGTTGTAAGACATAGCATTTCGCCTACTCTGTAAGGGCACTTGAGAAATTTCTACACCCTAAGGATTTTTTATCTAAGCCTTTGTGCTGAGGTTTTCATGACTTTCTGTAGATCAGTAGACATCTTTTTTTTTTTCCCCCGCTCCCACCCCCCCTTCTTACAGAATGCCGCTAAAAGCAGCTAGTCAGCTTGCATTCTTTATACTTGAACTGAATCTGTAAGTTCCGCTCCACTCAAATGCATTTGTTAAGCAAATGCATTTGTCCCCTTGGGTAGAAGCATAAATAGCATTGCTGATTTGAAAACATATTCTTGCTCTCAGGAGATGTAGAGCTGTTACAGAGGCAGTGAGAGTAGGGTATTTTCTGTGGTGGGCACTAGAGGAATTATTATATTAAAAAGTATGTATTGTTAGGAACTCTGGAGGACCTTTGGAAGAAAGTTTAGGGTGATCTTGTGTGCGTGTGTGCATGTCATCTTATTCCCCCAAAGTTGCAACCTCATCTTGTCACTTCTAGGGTGTTCATTCTTTCCACCAGCTTCAATTGCTGCTCTTGGTTATGTTTCCTGAGGTGTGTTGTACACTCCGTGTTAACCTTAACTGTAGATGTTGGATGGGGAGAGGAGAGCTTAGACCTGTTTCAATTTAAGTTACTGCTTTCTACTGCAGTGCTGTCTTTCCAGTCACCTTAGTTTCTTCTTTTGCCGCTGTTGCTTTCACAGATGCAAAAGCAGAATGTGCTGCCTCTGACATCAAAGGACTCCCACAGCATGTGGGAAGAGCACTTGAAGTCAAGATCCCACCTTGAAGAGCGTGTTGCTCAGCTTGACAGAGAAAAGGCTGAACTCCTGGAACAGGTGAGCCCAGTAAATTTTCCAGACGCCAAGCCAATACCCTGGAGAACTGTGTCTACCTTTTTGTCGAGTTCTGACAGTGTCAGCTTTTTCTGTTATCTTTGCCGTTCAGGCTGTGAGTATCTTGTGATTTGGGTATCAGCCAGGAAGCAAATAAAAGCTGGCTGGGTATCTTTGTGTAAATTCTGGCATGGTTCTATTGGGAAGAGTTCCCAATGTGGTTTGCTATCCGTTGAGCACATTGAGCAAGGCTGCAGTTCCCCAGTTATTTCTTGGATTCCTTCTGGTCATCTTCTGACGCCTTGGTTTCTGGGCAGGGTTAAAATGCTTCATGTTTCCAGTGCAATGTATGGAGGAGCTGCTGCATGTTTTCAGGGTAGTGGGAGCTTAAAAGCCTTCCAGAAAAATGTACTGCAGGAATTTTGGGCAAATGAACTAGTACTTGGGAAACAAGAAATGGCTGCCAGTTTCCAAGGGGCAGTCTTTCCCTTTTCTCCTTTTCTGTAGAGGAAAAATGGAAGTACAAAGTCAAAACAGCTGCCAGCTCTCCTCTGGTTTGGCTGAGAAAACACCAAGAGGAAGAACAAGATGTGAATAAGTAAATACCCCCAGAGGAGAGAGGGAGGTAATAGCAGAGGGAAATGAAACATTGAAGAATTGCAAAAGATCAAATTCCTCTGCAAGCCCCTGCCTGCTGGTCATTGAAGATCCCATGAAAGCATTAGATTGATCTGTGTTCTCCCACGATGTACATACCTACGTAATCCCTGTTATGAGTAGAGGAGCTGCCGAAAGTGTCCTGCAGCATCTTTTCCACCTTTTTGCCTTGAAGCGTTAGAAGAGCCTTTGCCTCAGTGGGGTCGTTTCTTTCTGTTGTTAGGTGTTGGCCTGTTTGATGTGAAACCCGAAGTGATTAAATGTTCTCAGGAACTTTGTCCCTTGGCATTCTGTGGAACTTGGCTAACAGATAGAGGCATACTGCAGCTTCTCTGTGGAGAATGTTAGATGCATATACTGTGCGTAGATACTGTTCCTACGCTGTGTGTGTCATGTATCTCTTCTATTTTGAAAGTGTGAGACTGAAAGAAAGAAAGTGAAGAAGCTGGTAGAGTTGAAACGCCCAGTCGAACTGCGTCTGGACCAAGAAATGAAAAGAAACATCGAACTGCAGAAAGACTGTAAGAGGTATGGCTTTTTAGTATGGTGAAGAGGTATCCCTGAGTAGGAGTCAAGCTTCATTGAACTTCACTGTAAAAACAGATGTATGTAACAGTTTGTGAGAAAATTCAAGCCCCGTGTTAGTTCTTGCAGGGCGCTTCTGTGCATGAGTCCATAGTTTTCAATAGCTGCCAAAAGAACTGCAAATGCAGGTTGCCCTGTGGTTCTCCTGGGGGGAAGGAAGTCTTTTATTCCTCTTTTCAGGTGAAATTTGGACCTTTCAAGGGGTTTGTGGCACAGTAATGCTGTTTTTTCTCAGTAATTGCTGGTGTGTAAAGCACGTTAAAGATGAAGCAAGCCATGTCTGCGCTGTTTACGTAAGAGTATGTGAAAAAGGCCGGTTGTTCCTTTGCTTCATTGTTTTCTTGACTCATTTGCTGTGCAGGTTGAAGAGGCTTCTGAGCAGAGCTACGAAGAACCTAAGGGTGTATGAGGAGAGAGAGATTGAGTCCCAGCTTAATTTGCAGGGAGAGATGAAGAACAGGTATTCTGAAATGGTCAATGAAGTTGGTAGATTAAGAACAAAGGTGAGCTCTGGTTTGTTTGGGGTTTTTTGGTGGTGGTGTTTTTTCTTTTGAAAAAACTGTGTTATTCTTTCCCTGTACTACTTTTCATGCTGTTGATTTTTTTTTTTCTTTGCTGTATGTTAGAAGCAACTGCCTTTTCTTGATGCTCCTTCTACTGTTACAGTAGTAGATGTCTATAACTAATACTGATGTAGTTATCATGGGTAAAGATGAAAACATAATGTGCAAAGCAGTATCTGCAAGGGCACATCAAGGGCAGGCTGTTCTGTAGAGGAAGGGCGAGCCGAGAGTCGCAGCAAGGCTGGCAGGGTCCATGAGCTCATGGGCAGTCCCACAGGCCCTCACCAAGAAGAGCAGAATAGGTCCGGTGACAGCAAGCAGGGTCAGCCAAGAGTGCAGATCGCCAGGCCAGTCCATAGGGACTGCAGTCCTACCAGGATGTCACGTCCATGGGTGAGGTTCAGGGCTGAGAGCAGTAAGGCTCGGCACAGGCCTGGCTGCAGCTTGAGGCCATGGCAGCGTCTTCTAGGTCTTACAGATGAATTCCTTCTCTGGAAGAGAGGGAATTAACACCACCGTTACTGGGAACAACTGTATGAAGTTGGCTTTGCCCGAGGTCACCCCTTGAGCTCTGTCTTAGGCAGGAGTTGAGCAGAAGGCAGTTCAGGTTTTGCTTTTCTAAACGGTGTCGTTGTTTCCCAGGGCGCGAAGCAGCTGAGGCGATGCAGAAAAAATTCTGTAACTTATTGCTCGCTAGTAGCTGTCTCGGCCCATCTTTCCCTTGTCATGGGCACCCAGAAGTAGATTTCCCAGAAGTGCTTTTGAGGTTGCTCTGGCTGTTCAGTAGCACGTAACCTTTTATCTACTTCTCCGCTCATTGCTCAGATTTGTTGCTAGAGCAGCCATGTTTCAGAGCTACGTTCGTATTTGGAAGGCATTGTAGAATGAGTCAACTGCCTTTGCAGTGGCTCCTTTTTAGTCCAGAAGTCAGTAGTGGGTTTGTGTTTCTGTTGGAGAGTTGTTTCGAATGACAGGGAAGGCCGTTACATTTAGGCGGTTTTAGATAAGTCTAAAGTTTCTACTTTGCTAGAGACTCTTTCAAGTGTTTAGTATGCTGGTTTCCTCCACTTTTATTAAAAGAAGACAGGGTATTATGTTTTATCTTCAACAGGTACAGAAAATGTATGTTTCTGGAGGGGGGAAGAGGAGGATAGAGCTGTAGTTGACCGTTGGGACTTACTGAAAGTCTGATATTTCCTGCAAATTTTTGAAAACAAACTGCGGCTTCGACCTAAAGAGAATATGTCTTCCTCCACCACCGCTGTAAAAGCTGTGTTCTGAGCCACTATTTACAAATCTTTCAGTGTAATGGAAAAAAAAGAGCATCTGTTTCTTGTCTTGTCAGTTCTGTAATGAAGCTTTGATTGTGTTGACAGCATGTAAACTTTCCTCTAAAGCATGACACGTGTTGTTTCTGATGAAACCAGAAGGTGGCTAGGTATGGGGGTGTGTGATTTCCCGTGAGCGTATGAGCACCTCATGGAAGAATAGCCTTAGTGCTTTTCCACTTAGCCCTATGCGTGAAATGCTGCTAGTTTGGCACCTCTCGGTCCTCTTGATACCTACTGCAGAAGAACTGAGAAAGGATGGGAGCCTGAGGAATCCTATCAGGAATGTTGTGAAAGCTGTTCTTGTTTTAAAAGAAGAGACTGGTTTCACTTTGGTTTTAATACTGAGTCAGCAGATGGTAAATACAGCCTCGATGGCCAACCCCTTTACTGATTTTCACAGAACTGAGTAATTGTAGATCTGAGTTCCCCAGTTTTGGGGGTTCTTTTTTTTTTTGCTGTCTACAGGTTGGTGAACTTTCCCAGCAGCTGGAGATAGAGTCTAAAAAATGCATGCAGCTAGAAGCACAAAATCAGGGTTTGCGAGAAGAGTTGTCCACCATGCGTGGGAACCATGAAAAACTGGAGAAGAGCAAATGCCAGCTGAAAGAAGAGGTGGCTAACCTCAAACATCGTTTGGAGACCAACATGGTGGATCGCAGCCAACTAGAACAATACAAAAGAGAGATGGAAGAACGAGCCGGACAAGAGATAAGACAAAAACTGCAAGAAGTCAATCTGTTTTTGCAGGTAAGTGAATTTCTCACATGTGTCTGTAGTCTCTATTACATAGTTTTGTTGTGGTTGTCATTTTTTTAGTATTTTAGTTTTGTTGCCTGATTCTGTCTGTTAGTGCTGTGCTTCTGTCTTTCGTAAAGGGCAGTGGGAGAAGAGAATATGGTTGGGCAAGAGTGCTTTCATGTGTGTGTAATGTGCCTGCAGGTCCCTGAATCAAAAGCTTGCCCAAGGTAGATTTCCGTTTTGCAGTTCTTGGGTGTGGGGGGGAGGTTGTCACTGTCCGCTGGTCGTGTTCATCCTTGAATGGGTATTGTAACTTCCAGTTGTCATGGCCAGGCATACAGGTCCTCCTTTGCCATTGTATGGGGAAAAGTGCTCAGAAAAGAAGTCACCACAGTTGCGGGGTGGGGGGTGGAGATGAGGGATCCTCATAATTTCTTTGAGGAATCCTTTTCTATATGCACTGTCCTACAGAGATGGTGTTCTGTCATTAGTAGCTTTGATGAACAATAGTGCTAAGAGGGGGGCTCTTTCTGAAGAGCTATTTAATGTGGTAGTTCCAGGGTTCTGCCTTGATTGCTGATGGTAGTGAGGAGGCACAGTTGCCTCACCGAGTGAAGCTGGGCCCCTTGAAATTGGGTACGTGCAGTTGACTGGCAGGGAGAGTTTTCTTCTTTGCAGTGGTTGAAAGTGCGTTATCTGCTTCAGACGCAGGCAGCCTCCCAGGACAGATTAGAACAAATCAGAGCCAATCATCATGCTTCACTGAGAAACCAGCTAAAACACAGAATTAGAGATCTTGAATGTGAATTGGACAGGATAAAAAATACGGAACAAGACAGTATTTTTCAAAAAGAATCCACGCAGGCAGAAGTGGAAAGGTACAAAGAACTGTACCTGGAGGAAGTAAAAATAAGAAGATGCCTAGCAAATAAACTGGAAAGGTAAGCTTATGCTTTTTTGGAGTGGTAATAAGATACTACTTTTTCCCCATGCATTTTCCTCCTAAAACCCCTCTTCTGCATCTGGTAGCATTGTGTATGTAAGCATAAGAAGGCATATTTCCAAGGAAAGTAGCTTAAGACCCTTTCCCTTCATTACAACTGTCGTCATTTCTCTTTAGTGTTCCAGCAGTAACACCACTGATCATGGCATTAATAGGGTACTCTGTGTGTGGCAGAAAAGATAAATTTCATGTCCTTTATTGCTTGAATAAGAATAGGCACTTCAGAGAACAGAATTTGATTCTGGGAAGCAAAACAAAAAAAAAAAATTTTTTTTTGGCTTCCATTTTAGCAGCATGTCTGAGGTTTGAGCTTTCCTTGGGAAAGGAAGGGTAGTCCAGAGTTCTTATGCAGGTGAAGTACCTTTCAGAAGAAGCTGTGTAAACACATGGCATTCACAGATTGTTTTGAAGCCCTAATGCTGAGAAGTCATAAGTGTTGGTAACTCTTGCTGCTGCTTGCAGGTAGTGTGACTTCCTAGAAATAGGCTCTGCGCCAAGACTTCAGATCAAATTATATTCTTGTTTTAGAGGCTTGTAATCCCTTCCATTTTCAGAAGTCGAAGAATAGTCAAAGACCTGGGGGGTGACTTTGCAAAAGTGTCATTACCAAAGATAATTCTTTGTATGCTTCTGAATGTTTCAGAGCTAATGAGAGACTAGCAGAAGCCAATGCTAAGCTCCTTCAAGAGCGCCATAGAAGCAAATCTTTAATCGCAAGCAGCATTGTCAGTGGAGGTCTGGCTGCAAGTCCAGTTCTGTATTCAACTGAAGTGGGACATCTTGGCAACCATTTGGCGCTGAACAGAAGTCTAAGTCTAGGAGGAAGCTTCCTAAGCCAAACCGGGAACGCATTATCATCAAGAAACAGGGTTGAAGCCTATGTGGCTAAGGTAAGAATTTTGAAATACTGTTCTCAACTACTGCTAAAACTGTAAGCAAGTTTTTGCTTTTCAGCCTGAAGTTAGAATCCATTTATAGTTCCAAACTCTATGGTCTAATATGCCCAAACAATTGCTCATCATCAAAACAGTACACAAGTATATGTGGTAGGGGTGAAGACTTTTGGTCATCAGGGTTGTACAAATTTTCCAAGAGTGCTCAAAACCCCCAAAATTCTGAAATCTAAATAATGAGCTGTGTAACTACATTCTTTTACAAGAGAAACTGTGATAAAGAATACTGTGGCATAGGAAGTTCCCAGCTAAGCTCTTCATTAAATTTTAATGTATAGTATGTATGACCTGTTTAAAATGGCTAACTTGGAATGCAAAATCCCATCAGACATCTTTGAAACGCCTTTTCCTTCCTGACTGATCTTCATTCTCGCGGTTTCTTCACTGCAACTTGTTTTAGTACATGAATAGCAATAAAGGGATGCTTCAAAAATAGGATGATATGAACGGGATCGCCTGATTTCTCACTTTATACTTCAGTGCGGGGTGTATACTATGTGTAGGAGGCATTTGTTTTTGTAGCTCCTGCTATGTGTTATTACACGAACAGGTAAAATTAGTTACTCTTCAGGAAGTCTTCACAGCTTTCTAATTTTGCAGCAATGCTGCAACCTCTGCAATACTTCTGGTCAAAGTATGCCCTGTAATTAGCAGTCAGTGTGATAGCACATCCCTCACAGAATGGTGAACATTATATTGTGAGACTTGGAAACCAGATGTCAATAGTTGTAATCAGTTTCTCACCTAGCATAGGATTGAGGCATGGACAAGCTTCTGTGTTCAGTCGGTGTTCTGTCCCTCATGCATTCTGGTGCTGAATGAATGTGAGAAGTATTCATTCACTTTTTTTAAGTCCATCTCAGTTCAGTGGTCCCACCCACCTTGGAAAGAATCCCTGTAAACAATGTGACTACATACTGCACCTGGTTTAAGGGGGAAAAAAAAAAAAAAAGCCCAAACCCAACAAAACAAAAACGGACAAAGCAGTGTAGGTAATGCGTAGCAGTGGCAGTTAAGATGAACGACTCTGTATCACTGTGAATGTGTTTTTCAGGTCAGAGGGTGGCCATACATTAGGGAAAGAACTCGGGAGGCAATTGGTACTGTACCATCTGCAGGGGCTATTCAGCAGGCAAGCAGTAGAAAGGAGGCAAAATTCAGGGACCCACTGCAAAAGTGAAATAAGGAGAAGGCCAGGATGAGGGAACAAGAGGGGAAGGGAGCAGGGAACAAGTGAGGAAAAGAACGGACAGAGAGGTGGGAGCAAGATGTTAAAAGAAGAAAAAGGCAAAGGAGGAAACCATCAGACTTCTAGGAGAAACACTGCCCTAGTTTAAAAGAAAAGGGTTAACAGTTGTGCCTTTGTTGAAGAAGAAGAAACAGGAAGAAAAGACAGTCAAGGGGGAGAAAGTGGGAGTACTCAGTGCTTCTTAACTGAATTACAGCAACATTCTTCAAGTAGTCCTTTCCATCTTAATTTTCCAGAAGAAATTGGAAGTCTCTGGGCATCTCAAAGTTTTTGTCACTGTCAGGATAGATACCTTTACTGGTTTACTAGCTTCCCTTAAGTATATTCCAGAGATTAAATATTTTAAAAGGCTACTTCACAGCTCATGGGTTTTTATACCGTTGCTAATATATGCAGATATATATTTCAAATCATTATATAGGCTGCTTCAACGTCTTGTGAAAAATGGTTTCCAAATATACTTGTGACAAACATTTGAGCTAATTCCAAGAAAAGTGTGCATTAGATCTGAGGATGGCGATACTGTTCTCACTCAGTGTCCTGACTTCAACAGCACCTATAAAGTTTCTTTTCAGAGCATACGTCTCTCATTTTGTGATGGATTGCTGTGCTGGGGAATACTTTTAAGTTTTGGTACTGTTTTCTGAGGCTTTGCTTTAAAGGTTTAAAAAAACCCACAAAAATACCTGTCAGCCTTGAGCAGACTCTCAAGGAAGTTGAAGAACGATTACGTATGACATTTCCCCAGTCTCCAGTTACTGATGTGAGGTGAGGTTTGGTTTTGTTAGTTTGGGGGCTTTCTTATATACCTAAATGTCTCCATCCTAGTGCAGTTTTGTTAGTAGGACTTAATCCCCTGAAGTCCCCTCTGATCTTGTTTACAACCTACAGAGACTTTTAGTTCATGTCAAGAGAGGAGCTGAGGATAATTTGCTCTTGCTAGACACAGTTTGTCTTCTCGTGATTAGCTTCTAATTCTAATATAGTATTAAATTCTAAAGTTTTCTTCCTTGAATGAAGGGGAGTAAAACTATGGCTAAATCCTCAGAGAACTTTCCCATTTCTTACCATTTCTACCAGGCTGTCTTAAGAAAAAGCTGGAATTCCCAGCATGCCTGTTTTCCCTCAATCAAAGCAGAAGGCTGGTCTCTGGGACTCGGAATTATCAGTGTGAATTTATCCTCTCTGTTACTAAATGCAGCTGCATGTCCTTTCATGATATTTCTTCCTGTAATCACCAGTTAGGGAACAACTGGGAGTAATTGTAATGGCACTGTCTGTAGCCCCAGGTCACTCAATGTTCAATGTATTCAGCAAAGTCTGAAAACGTGATCTTCTCTTTCAGAGTGCTTCAGAAAAAAGAAACAGGGCTCTCAGAGGTGCAGTAGTTGCTAGAGGACATGCATCTAAGTGGGTATTTCACTTAGCACTGCTGGTTTCAGTTTCCTCAGCTGGGTGCAGTATGTCATTAACAGTGTTTGAAGCCATACTGTATCTCTGAGGAGCTGAAAGGACAGAATTCCTGACTCGTGCGTCTACAAGAAGAGGATTGAACTGGAAAACAGGGCTTTAAGTCAGGAAGTAACAAAAGGGGAAAACCGCATGTATCCCTCTGCATAAAATAATGGGTGATGAATCTCCATCAGTTTCCAAATGCAAAAATACCAGATGCACAGTCTGTGCTGTCATTTCTGCAGGAGTCCTGTGCCATTCAGGAGACAAGATGGAACATGAGGAAAGAATGCAGAGATGACAGTTTTAGTCTATTTTGAAGTGCTTTGCAGGTTGTGCTGCTTAGTACTCTGCCTGTTCACCAGATTATTTAAAGACAGAAGAGTTTCTCTGACTCTAAGCCTTTTCTTCACTTCACTGTTTGCTTCAGTTATGCCTCAAATTTTTTCCAGTAACCTGGTTCCCTCCTACAGAATTGTCTTGCCTTTAAATTCAAGCTGAGCAGTGCTTTTTTGGCTGGAGATTACGAAGGCTCCTGCCACTAAAGCTCGTAATGACAGGGAGTTAAGGAGCTTAAATTGCAGTATGCCTCAGGTGGTCATCTTGCACTTCTTTTTTTCAGTCAAAGCTCACTGTGCAGATTTAGTGTTTCTCGCAGTAGCTTCCTCAAGGTGAGAAAGGCTATTTGAAGTACAGGACATCTCGTTCTTAAGAGGAGGATGTTTATGTAAATTTGGTTTGTGCAAAAGCTTTGAAATAGCTTCAGGGGCAAGGAGGTGAAAATACTTTGCACTGCTGTTAATCAAAATGCTGCTATTAATTCTTTGTCCATGCAACTGTTGGAAAAAAAACATTGGTAAATGATGCTGATTGCGAACAAGAGGAAGAAGTGCTACTCTGGCAAGTGGACACAGTTGCTTCTTTTAGACATAACTAAGGAATTTGGAGTTTAAAGGCTTGGATGATTTCACAGTTTTTCTAAACCACTACTTAACATGAGGCGAATGTCAGTGATTATGCATATAGCCTTACACTTTGAAGATGGCCATGTTGCAAGCTCAGCAAAAAACGAGAATTTTATTCTTAAAAAGAACATGAAGAAGAAAAGTGTTCCATTACAGCATAGCCCCTTCCCCCTTATCAAATATATATGCTACAGAAATTAATAACCTTGAAATGGAAGTGCAGAAGTATCTTGAAAAATACAAAGTTGATATTGACACGAGCTCATTAACCAGTAAAATCCCAATCACATGCAAATGTCTTTGGGGGTTTTTTGGTTGGTTTTATTTTTATTAGAGCTCCAGTAATGAAGAATAAATTACAAGTACTTGAAAAATTCTGTGCATGTAATTACAAACAGTAACTGTAGCAACTAGCAGTCCCTTATGTTCTGCAAGGAGGTTGGCTGAATTTATTTCATGAATTGTGAATTTATTTCATAGTAGGACTTGTGTCATAAGAAGGATGTACGTGTGTATTGCCTGTTCTTTACAGGAGTAGAGAGATCTTTGACAGGGTCTTTTTTTCTTTTATGATCTGGTCTACTGACTCCCAAACTGCTCATGAATTGGCATGTCACCATCCAGAACTAAATTGAATCAAGCAGGTGAAACACAAATATGTTGTTAGTGGTCTGTGTGCCTTAATTTGGGAACTGCTGCGAGGAATGTCTGCTGCAAGTGCTGCATGGAGATTTTGGGACTGGAGTCTTGTTGTTAGGTTTAAAAAATGTGAAGCTTAAATCCTAACAGCTGTGCCAAAGGCTGGTGAAAATGAATGTGGGTGTCTTGACATAGAAAATCATAGTGAACTCTGCTAGCTGCAACCAGTGTGAATTAATGGATTTATGAAACCGGTTTTCCTACATCACGTGAGAAAGGGAATGTCTGCTTCCTACTCTATTTCTCAGTTTCTGTTCCTTTTCTGATTTCATTTTCCATCTGCACTCTTGTATTGTAGCAGTCTTTGCATTGTTAGCTTTTTTACTTGCTTTGTTTACGTGTAGGCCGTGTTCTTATTTCTCACTGAAGACCTTTGAACTTAAGGCCGTTTTTCTTTCTTCTTCAGCTCCTTAATCAAAACTCTGTTGTTCTCTCTCTTCTCTGCAGCGAGATACATGACAAGGTTTGTAGCCAGCGTTGTTTAATGTTGGGTGGTATTTTGTACTGGAAACGTTTAGTCTATTTATGCTGTTAGGTTTTGATTGAAACTTACTGATGCGTTCACATTTTCCTAATACTGCAAATATTTTGAACTTGCTAGTTTGTCCAAGTGAAAGAATGACTGCCGCAGAGTACTTTCATGCTTTCTGTATTTGTAATGTTATGGCTTCGGATGTTTAACTACCACAGTAAGATGACAGTGCGTGGATTTCATCTGTTACAATGGAACTTCTTTAAACTACAGGAGCAGGCTGGTTTAGCCTCCTTGCCAGTTCTGATATTCAAAAAGTTCTTGGTAGTAACAGCGGTTGTGTCTGGAGTACCAGTACTGTTCTGAAGTTGAGTTGCTAGAGTCCGAGTATCATGTCATGGAGTCTTACAGGATCCAACTTACTCTGTGCTCAAACAATCCATGTGGGTAAGTAGAAGTCAACACTGCTTTCTCAAAAAGAATTCTTGAGCAGGTGACTGCTGCAAGGGAACCCAGTATGTTACTGCCTGGAGAGAGGTGCAGTGAGAAGAGAATGACCTGCTCAGGAGGTTTGGGATAGTCAGCTGTGATGCCTTTTCCAGGGGCTTGGGGGGAAGAACAGTGGAGGCAAGTTATAGTCCTCAAAGGTGTATTTTGCCTGGCTCTTCATTCCCTATTCAGAAATGAGTGTGTTGGCTTTATTTCCACCTATTTCTCTTTCCTCGGGCATGGATGAGATTCACAAAGATGGAACTGGAATGAATAAGAGGAAAACAAGGTTTTTTCTTCTCTTGATTCATCCACACGTGTTGTGGAGGGTCCTGTGGACCTTCTGGTCATGGTGAGGGCTCCAGAAACCAGGGAAAGTGGTTTCTTCTAACGCCTCAACTACTGCTGCTTTGCTTAGGATAGGCCCTGGGTTTGGGTCGTCTTTTGGTCTAGGCATTAGTTTTCCTGCTTTTTTCTGTTACCTCTGTCTCATTTCATGTGTTAGGAGGTCCCTTCTCCCCAGGATTTTGCTGCTGCTTGTACCTGCTTGAAAACAATTAGAGGTTTGGGGATTTGGGGGGGCCTTTTCTGTTGTTCTTCCAGCTCTGTGCTCCCCTCTTCTAGCTGTGAAGGCACAGACTATTCCAAGGAAGTACCACTGAGTGGTGGTTCTCCTGGAGGAGCTGGTGAATTTGGTCGCAGCTATCCCTGTAGGCCTGGAGAGAGGGCCCTTCCCTCCCCTCTGCTGGTTTACGGCCCCACTTCTTTGGCCTTTGGAGTTACTGCCTGTTACTGCTCCTCTTGCGAGGGTATGCAGATTGCTTCCCTTCCTGAGGCTTTTGCCTGTTGAGTACATTGTACAGTGTTTCAGTTCGTGGTGGTGGTGGTGGTGGTATGTATGTTGCTCATTTCATAAAATAAAGACTTATTCCCCCAGGGATTCAGTACTAAAATCAGAGAATCACAGGATGGGCGAGGGTGGAAGGGGCCTCGGAAGATCATCTAGTCCAGCCCCACCCCTGCTCAAAGCAGGGTCAGCCATAGCAGGTTGTTCAGGGTTATGTCCAGCTAGGTTTTGTACATCTCCACGGATGGACACTCCACAACCTTTTCTGGGCAACTTGTTCCAGGGTGTGACCATGCTTACAGTTTAAAAAGGAAAAAAACCAAACTTTCCTTATGTTAAAATGAAATTTCCTCTATTTTGATTTGTGCCCATTCCTCTTGTTCTTTTACTTGGCACTACTGACAAGAGTCTGGCTCCATCTTCTTTACTCACTCCACCAAGTATTTATATACATAGATAAGGTCTCCCTGAGCTTTCTCTGCTCCAGTAAAGAAACAGTCACAGCTCTCAGCCTCTCCACATAGCTCACGTGGTCCAAGCCCTTCAGCATCTTCGTGGCCCTCGTAGGCCTGGAAGCTGTGTGGTATCTATTTTGAAATTCACTTCTATGTGTCACAGACTTGATGGAAAAAATGTAGGAGCCACAAGTATCATCAAACGTAAACAACAGCATATAGCGCTTGGACTATGACTCTTCAAAAGATCTGACTTCTTCTTATGAAGACTTTGAAGTCAGAATCATAAGTGAGAATAACTTAATTGGTAGCAATAACCACCTTCTAGGGGAGAAAGGAGTAAGTGCTCCTTAAGCTAATTTTGGTTACATAATAAACCCCACAGCTCTCGCTGTGTAGAAGCTGTAGCTGCTGCTGTTGTTTCTTCGTACAAAGTTTGCAAGAAAAAGTCACGTGTGTTTTTATATTCTATGTGTGTCGTGGTATTGGCAATAACAATAAAGAAGAATCCTGGCGTGATCTGCAGGAGCTCTTTCAATTTTCCATCTTAAAGTGGAGAAAAGAAGAATATTGGCACATGCTTTTTTCTATACAATGGTGTATGTCAATCCTGCAGCAGCTGCTCTTGCACTTCCCTTATGAAGCTGCAGAAGCCAGCCTCAACTGAATTTGTCCCTATGGATGGCATTTGTGCGGATCTCAGCATTTAGCTGACATTCTGCTCGTGTATTTGATGATAGACTTTTGCCATACCTTCATTGTAATAACACCACTGTGCTTCTTTCCTGTATATTTTTTAAATGCCCGGTTATAATCCAGCTGGTGAGTTACAGGTTGTTTTGTGCTACAGTTAATGTTGCTCAGCAATGAGACTGCTACAGCCTGGCTGACCAAGAGTTTCTCTTCATTAAAAATCAAACCCCAAACCAAGATGTCTGTATTTGGGATGGTATTTGTAGTTTTTATCACATGTTATGTGTGGGTTTTAAGATTTTTTTTAGAAGTTTAAAGTTACAAAAAGGTAACTTATAAAATACTAACTGTACATTTTCTATATAATTCTAGGTACGGCGGGAACTGGATGAAAAAATCACTAAAGAACTTGAAGAGGGTAATGTGTCATTGTGTTAGGAGTGTTTTTAAGGAAACAGATGACTGTTCCTAACTCTTGAAAATAATGGCTTGAAAGCTGTCAAGTTCTTGTGCTAAGCGCAGGGTTTTTTCCTGCTAGCTTTCCAGTTTAGACTTGAATGTGAAAACTTCCTGCTTACCAACATACTGGGTAGAATGTTATGCGGTTGCCTGAAAAAAACCAAGCACAAAGAAAACTAACCCATTTCCCCTGCACAGATACACTTGGCTTAAGCTGAAGTCACCTTTCACTAGAGTTAATCCTCAAGCACATATATCAAATGTAAAAAGCCCTAGGAAAAGATTTTTGTAGACTTCAGCTGTTACTTCTCCTTCCACGTACATCAAGTGCATTCAGCACTAAACCATACCATACACATTCTCTGCTGTTAGTTCTTGATTTTTGCCATGTGTCTTATTCATTGCTTATATTTGTAGCTTATATGTTGCGGTCTTTTTTGAATAAGCAAGAGGAATGTAATCAGTGACAAAAGATAGCCTTCCTTTAGGAAAAGATCATTCAGTAGTGTTTAGGCAAATGTGAGTTGAATGCTTGTAATAGGTAGCATAAAACATGGGCTGTAATGTAAGGCCAGGTGTCCAAAGAGGAATTCCACCCATTTCACAGTTGTTCCTCCAGAGTCACTGCTTTGCAGTGACTGGTGCTGTTTCAAAGCAAGTAGCCCCGAGAGCATCTCCTTCTGTTCCTGT
This sequence comes from Harpia harpyja, assembly GCF_026419915.1. Taxonomy (NCBI): domain Eukaryota; kingdom Metazoa; phylum Chordata; class Aves; order Accipitriformes; family Accipitridae; genus Harpia; species Harpia harpyja. The sequence goes on along the minus strand of NC_068945.1, from coordinate 43,047,569 downwards.
ATGCTTTTAATCATAGAGAGAGCATTCAACTGTAGCTTTGTAGCTTTTTCCATGTGTCTGAATGGGCACAAAGCCATTGCATTGCATCCGTGTGCATTTTGAACATAATTACACATATGCTAGGAGTCAGAGTATGTTTGGTTTGGGGACCTTGTCTGAAAAAGGTGGCTGGAGAAAGATGGTGAAGGTGGGTTTACTTCCACCGAGTATGTGTTTTCATGGAGGAAAGAGGGTTTTGCCAGGGCGAGTTACAAAGACGCCCCTCAGAGAAGGTGCCAGGCTGGGAGACTTGTCCTGGCCTGACTGCAGTGCAAAGATGTTTGCGTTTTCACATGCAGCTTCTTTTAAAGTTTGTCACAGCGAATGCAGAAGCTGATTTTTAGGAGTAGTGTTCCAATAAATCACTTGTTTGAACACTTAAGGAAACAGACACTTGAGGTTGAAGATGTTTCTGCAGGGGGCTGAATTTAGCACTGGTGTAACTAAGAGTCATTTGTGGGTTCCCTGAAGATGTTCAGCGTGAGGCCTCTGGAATGTCTTTCACTAGCTTTAAAAGTACTGTTGACTAATAAGCACATGTGGAAAAAATGTGTTTCTCCCTTTGTGCCTAGCCCTTTCATTGTTATGTTCCTTTGGAAGTTTTTAAATCTGTCTGGATTGTAGTCTCTCCAGTTACCCATAATGTTTTTACAGTGACTTACTTGGCCCTGTCTACTATAAAAGTAACACCAGGAATCTTGTCTCTGTTCTCCCTAGCCACTGCTGAACTTGAAACTGGATCTGCTGGAGCTTCTCCCATGGTATCTACTGATGGATCTTCAAGAAATGTCCATGTTGACCAGGATCCCCTTTGCAGGGCAATACAGGAGTACCGTGATGTTCTAACCAAAAATTATCTGATTTGAACAAAATGCTAGGCAAAGGCTCGGGAAATAATTTTGTTTACATAGCACATCTGTGGTTTCCCATCCTTCAGATTGTTCAGATGTGAAAACGTGGGGTTTTTTTATTATCTGAATATAAATGCTAAGTCTATTAAATGGATGTCAAGCACGTTGCACTTACCTGATGGTTTATTGATGCACAGTTGTTTTATTTTGCACTCACACTAAGAACCATATCTATTTTTTCTGACTGGCAGATTGACTACTCTTGACTCTTGAGCTTGACAGAACTGTCAAAATGTTTCTTATTAAGGTAGATGCATTATTTTGCTCCACTCATGTTCTGTGTTTTAACAAAAGCATTCCCTTTGTTCTGTTTAATCCCTTCACTCTATGTGGTTTTTTATGTTTCCAGTGTTATTTTAATGCTTAGGACATTATTTGATGTGCTTGGAGCCCGCTGCTTCAGTCCTGATGCAGTGAATATTTCTGCTGCTAAAGTGAAGTTTTACCAGTGTTCAGGCTGGAGAATAGGGCACTTTACATTGCTGTCACTTTATGCGCCTTAGGTTTAAAACTACTTGTGAATGTATAGTAGTGCCAAGAAAGTTATGTGGTCTTTTTGGTACGTTTGTTTTGTATCGCAGAACCACAGAATGGGTGAGGTTGGAAGGGACCTCTGGAGGTCATCTGGTCCAGCCCCCCTGCTCAAGGAGGACCACCTAGAGACGGTTGCCCAAGACCATGTTGTCTTTTGAGTATCTCCAAGGATGGAGACTCCACAGCCTCCGTGGGCAATGCTGGGCCACCCTCACGGTGAAAAAGTGTTTCCTGATGTCCAGACAGAACCTCCTGTGTTTCAGTTTGTGCCCATTGCCTCTCATGGTATTCATGTTGATTGTTGTATTAAAAATTGCTGCAGCTTTAGACATTTGCAGTTCCTACATCAATACCTGTGGTGCACCTGAAACGCTTTGTATGGGGAAAAAAGGAATGCTAATATATCAACTTTGAGCCTCTTTAGTACTTTCCAAAACTTGTGTGATAGGACAGCCCATCTCTTTGTTGCTGGTGGCCGCTGATGATGTGGTGGCTGTTGTGGGGCATTTATGTCAACAAAACAAGCAGTTCTACTTCTTTCAGGGAGTTACCTGTTGTTACTGAAGATCTGCAGTTGTCATTTCCTGTCTGCAAAAGTCACTAGCAATCGGAAGATTATACAACAAAGTCCCAGTTCTGGAAAAGTAAGAATGGTTGACTGAGATGAATTAAGACTGGAAAAAATTGGGGGGTTTTACCCACTAATTCAAGGACTTGAGTTAACAGGCAGTGAGGAAAGCAATGAATGCTGCTGTGACACTCTTCCTTTTTATATGAATAAGTGTTTTTGAAGCTAATACACTGTATTTAATTCCAGATATTCTGTTTCAACTTGATATTTAATAAACTTTGTAATCTAGTATGTGTCTTTTTTTTTTTTTACTATACCCCTTCTTGACTTTGCTTTCCACCCCCTTCCCTGCCCATATAACTCCCCAGATCTCTCTTCTGCTCACTTCAGCTTTGTTCACAGCTGCATCTTCATCCTGTCCTGGAGGCCAGGCAAATGGCCAGCATGCGTCTGTGTCCTTTTCCTCTGGGGAGGCTTGAAGCACACTTCTGTTAAGATTGCGGACTAGAGTTGAGGTCTTGCGAATAATCAGTTCCCAGACTCTTCCTGTATTTTAGAGCAGTCCTTCTTGTGGTCTGGGCAGAAGGTAGCGGGTGAGTTTCTGGTTGCCATGAAATTCCAGCAAATTCCACAGGTTTTGGTCCCATGGGAAGCTGACCAATTCATAGCCCGCAAAGGGAAGAAGTGTTAAGAAATTTCTCCAGCCTGCACCAGAGTGGTCAAAGAGAAGTTCAGCCTTTGGTACTTTCTAGTGTCTCTCCACAGAGAAAGCAGGTACCCAAAGTCTTGGCCTTTGCTTTGTGTTGTCATTGTGATAAACTGGGATGTGACTGGTGTTTAAAGTTTGTTCCTAACCTGCTCTGTGCTGCTGATTGTCAGAAAGAGGGGAAAGTTCTTGACTGGTGGAACAGCAGAATGGAGATTCAGTGTTGGCATCTGGCATAACAGGAGTTGATAGCAGCTACCATGGGGGGGGGGGTGGGGGGGAGTGACGGGGTAAAGAGAATTCCAGTTAATTGCTTCACTTGGAAGTCCCTCTCCAGTGTTGCTGTGGGGACAGTTTTAATGATCTCGGAGAGGCTGTGGCAGTCAGGGGAGGCTCCTGAGGCCTGGAAGACAGGAAATGTCCATCCTGTCTTCAAGAAGGACAAGACAGCATCTGGGGAACTACAGGCCAGTCAGCTTCATCTCGCTGCCTGGGAAGGTGATGGAGCATGTCCTCCTGGAAGCCATTTCCAAAGATTTTAGGGATGAGGTGGCAGGGAGGAGTCAGCATGGGTTTGCAAAGGGAGAAATTGTGCCAGGCCAATCTGATGGCCTTCTAACATGATGTGAGTAATTCAGTGGACAGAGGGAGAGCAGTGCATGTTGCTTACGTTGACTTCAGCAAGGCTTGCTCAGGCTTGCACTGTAACATGCAAGTTCAGTTTTTGGAATTTCCTGATCTGTTTCCAAAGAGAAAGCAAGTGTGTTTCTTAATTCCTTTGCTAAGGTCTACTAGAAACCCTTTCAGGTCAGTAGCTGCAAGAGGATTGCTACATTTTAAAAATCAGTTGTACCTAGTATACAATTCTGTTTCAGAAAATCTTGTTATACCAGTTGATTTTTCCTCAAGAGCCAGCGGTATAAGAACTTGTCCAGGTTTTGCTCTCTTCAAAATATGGCACTGAATTATGGCCACAAAGCATGATTAGTTTTCATTGTTATTCTTTGGCAGGGTAGTGGCTTGAGAGATCAATTAAAGGCTGAGTAGTGCTACTGTAACACTAATATGTCTACCCAGTGAGTCTTGACTTCTGAAATATCCAGGCATCTGCTTATAATTCATTGCTGACCTCTGCTGCTCTAACTGCTTCACTGATGCTTTGCAGAGGGAATATAAATCTGGTGACCCATAAGCATACTGACCAACTTGTGTCCTGTTTTCATCTTTCTCTCACTACCCTTATCTGGATATTGAGATCAACCACCTGTTACTAAAAATACAACTTGTAGCTTTATTTGCTAGAAAAGCCAATGGTAAATGCTTCTTTACTGCTGGCTCTCAGTGAGAAGTGAAGGTTATTGACTGCTGGACAAAACAAACTGAAAGCCAGTGTTAACATCTACCATAACAATTGTTAATAACTGTTACCTTAAGGGTAGCAGGTGAAGGAAAGTCTAGTCAATTCATTAACTTCAATGTTGACGTATTTGTTCTCTTGTTCACTAGTGAAAAACATATTCTCAAAAGTGTGTGGCTGGTTCTTGCTGCTTGTTGGAAACAGCACCAGCTACCCTGAAGGAGGTGCTGCTATCACGTTGCATGACAATATGTGAGGTTGCTATTTATCCTGAAACAGAGCTGTATCCTATTCTATAAAACAGGGAATTGATCTTCTGTGTAGGTGTCTATCTTGCATAATTTCTGTCTGAGCAGCTGGACCAGTTACCTAATGTCTTAGTGTTTGATCATGTGCTACTGTCACATAGCTGATGCATGTTGAGGGTTTTTTTCCATTTTGTTTGTACAATGCAAGCAATACAAGCAAATTGCATGTGAACATAGGCATTTCAGCTTGTTCCTGCACCCCACTGCCATTGTTCTTTGCACTCCAGAACAAAGGGGGGGGGGGGGGGTTGGCTCTGCATCAGACAAAGAATGCCTTTCTTAAGCAAGGCTGAAATGTATGAGACTTTGAACAAGCAAATGCAGGTTGTGAAGAGATGTTATCCACTACCAGACAACATCTCTTCAACTATGCCTATTTAGGGAGCTGTTTCTCTAACATAAGGTTTGGTTTCTACCATATCCCTCACACCTCCAGCTCCAGAGCAGTGTCCAGATGAGGTGCAGCTTCATTTTCCAGGCTTTGGGAAGTAACATCCAACTGCTTGTTTATGGTATGCCAGTCTACCTGTGCATTGGCAGTGTCTTTTCCTTTCAGCATTCTCCTTTGTAATGTAACATGCAGCCACAGTCGCTTCTCTCCAACCCTTTTGGGTCCAGCCATTATCTGCTTTTCAGCATATTTATATAATTTTATTCATATTATAGTTTCTGTGTTCCCATCTTTCCAAATTAAGCAATTTCTTTCACGTGCCTGATGTCTTACATGGTATTAGTAAGAAGAAACAGATTCATGGTCTTGATTCAGTCCTGAAAGGTCAAATCAGGTGGTTGGAGAAATTGGAGCCTGACACCACTCCTGGTACACAGGGCAAAAACCTTTCCTGAGTCTGCCACCACCAGAGAAAGCCTCTAAGCTGGACAGTTACAGCTTATATACCAGAATTGCAGCATGAGGTTTCATAGCAGGAGTGAATCCTAGTTCTGTAGTTTATACTGCTCCAGCTGCTCTGAAGCATCACAGCTACAAAAAAGGGAAAGACCATGTGAGAACTGTGTTCTGTAGAGCCCTGAATGTACCAATATGTGTCTGTGTGTAGCCTTCTGTGTTCTCCAATGATATTAAAATAAGGGGTCTTGTTTCAGTAACAGATAATATGCTTTAATTTTTTATAGCAAGCTATTTTTCATGCTATGTTCTTCAGTTTATACAGGGGCAGAATGATATTTGTGTGTCTTGCAGCCAGCCAGCCACTGGTACGGTCTCAACAGCTTTGTGTCTCCAGGTTTGTCATGGCAGAAATCAACTAAAAGTGGATGCTCAAAAACAGAGTGGAGAGGTGTCATTTTAATGGGCATGCTGAACTGCTGGCCAGTTTTCAGTGGTGATACACTATCAATAGGAAGCCAAGAGTAAGATGTCCATTGAAAAACTAGCCACAGATGGGGGCACTTCCTTGCCGAAGGCTGCCTGTCCCTCCATGAGGCAACCTCTGTCTGCTGAAAGAGTCTGTGCAGACATAATTTGTTTTGCAGGTCTGCATATCTGTCTCCTTGGCATAGACACCAATGCCTTTTGAACACGTGGATGTGCGCCTAGAGTCTTGTGAAGCAAAAGAAACCCTGCTGAGGCCACACTTTTAGCTCCTGAGACCTGGAAGATGTACTTGACAGCAGCTGCTGGGACTGGGACCACCCAGGTCTGGCCTGGAGGTACCTCCCAAGCACAGAGGTGCAGCTGCAGCCACAAGCAGTGATGGAGCTGTGGGAGCAGGGGTGGTGCCAGCTGGAGCCCAGTCCCACTGCTCTGGAGCAAGGCAAGCAGGGTGGACCCGAAGATTGTGGACAAGGTCCAGCCAGGAGTGCAGATTACCAGGCAAGTTCCTAATAATGAGTCAATTGGGAAGTCTGTCCCCAGATTAGGGTCAGCATCATGATGAGGCCTTGTGAGGGTGACCAGGGTGGGACACAGCCCCAGGATGGCTGGGCAGGGCCATGGGGATGGGCCAGGCTGGGACATCAGCCCATGGGTCCTCAGTGCTCCTGAGGCGCAGGCTTGATACAATGCCAAACCAACAGTGAGTCAATCAGCTTTTCTCCTCAGCTGCACCAACTCATCCAGCCACCCAGGATTTCTGTCACAAACCTCATTGCTTATTGCCTTGAACTCTTGATTTAGGTATGCTATCCTATCCTACAAGAGGATCAAGCACATCTGCAGCCCTGTTAGGTGCTCCTGTTCTTTAACCTGGAAGATCATTTACTTGCCCTGTTAGGATGAACTGTAAACAATTCAGCTACTCAGTACTTACTGGCAGCAAGTTGCCAAATCCAGTAGCCTGATGGGGATGGGATGGTACAAAGATATGTATAGCTACAGATACAAAGATACATACATGCATATAGGTATGCCTGTAGACATAGATACCCTGATATAGGTATGTACAGTGTGGATCCCTCCAGCAGCTGAGCACACTCAGCCTGCCCTGTAGCTGAGCTCATCTTGACTCATCTTGATGGTTTCATACCTTGACTGTGGGGCTGAGGCTCTCCTGGGACAGCCTGGGGAGGGGCCTGGACAGCAAGTCCCTTCCTCTGAGTCCCTAATTTGGGTTCCTACCCACCCTTGGGCCTCTCTGCTCCCCTAGGCTGGTGCAGATGGGCCTTTGATGGGCTGATGGCTCCTGTGATGGGCTGGGGTGCAGCTGGAGCAGGGTATTATTCCAATGTCCATCACCACTACCATGGTCTCTCTACCTCCTTTGTGGGGGGCAAGCAGAAGAGCTTTTGTCACATAACCCAACCCTTAACTCCTCAGTGCCTCGACACCTTCCAATGCGCACATGGGTCAGGTTTCTCACCACTGTGTCACTCATACCTGTTACTTACCCATAAAACCTGAAGTAATTGGCAAGAACTTTTTGCTGGTGTCAGTTTACACTCTGTGGCTGTCCCAATCTTTCCTTGTATCAGTGTCTGTTATCATTGCTGTTTGCTCACTGCTTTCTTTTAAATTCTAGAACAGATTGTGCTGGTTTTGGCTGGGGTAGAGTTAATTTTCTTCTTGCTGGCTGGAGTTAAATCATGACACAGATTAACAATGCAGAATGCTTAAAGAAACAGCAGTGTGAAAGATGACTTCTTAATGTGCTTATAATTACAATGTCTTTGCATGCCTTTTCCTAGTACAGCTAGCTTGAGAAGACTATGGAAATTATCATTACAATAGATGTCTTCTAAATGACAGCCAGAAGCACACCAGCACCATGTGCAGGTGCTGGGAGGTATCAGGATACCTAGAAAAGGCCCCTAGGACAAGGGGTTGACAACCAGTTACTCAGCTTTTACTGTTCTACCAGTTTGACTTACACCTCCTCTCACCCTTTGGTTACATACTGCCAGTAGCAGATGGTGTTCACTGTTTGCACCTGCAAATCAAGTTGACAACTATATTTCTTGACACTGTCAACTCTGAAGATGCAAATTGCTTTTCATTGATAGCACCATCTTTCCTTAACCCTAAGCATTACTTTAGCTGAGGTTACTGTAATAGCTGACCATTCTACTATCTATTAACTATGATGAATTATTAATCAGTAATTATTACTATTAATTTAATCACTGCTATAAGCACAACAAGGACTGTGACTGTTACATAGGCAAGCAGCACAGTCCATGTTTTATTCAGGATAATTGGGACCACATACTATTTAGGCCTTATGAGCACAGCTGTGTATCATGAATGACAAGAACAATTTTCCCTTTTTATCTTCTCTTGCCATTTCTAACTGTAGAAATGGAGTACAAATTCCAATCCCACCTCATAGGCCCATCCCCAGACATCTACAGCAGTGCCTCTATGTAGAATGGAGCTCTACACATCTTTGTAAATGAAACAAAATGCCTCCTTTGCATTTATAAACATTCATGGCCTCTACACAAATGCTACTGCCAGTCACCTTCTTGCTGATGAACTGCCAATTGCCATAGCCTTAGAGAAACATCACTTTTTATCTCCAGTTGTATTATCAAAATCCTGTGCATACAACTACATTCCCTGTTGCTATAGACAGTTATTATCCAACTCAAATGCTCCTCTTTACTGGCTTTTCTTGAAACAGGATTATGCTTAGGTATTTCCAGAGCATCAAGGCAAAAATAACCCAGTACAAAGCTAACAGTCCTTTCACAGCAGCTAGGTAGCCACAGCAGATATATTTACCAAGGAATCCTGAATCACACAGGCCCATTCCAGCTCCCTTTTCCACACAATTCTTCAGACCAACCTAATCAACAACATGTCTTTGTATTTACTGTTAATAAACTCAGATTGGTTTATGCTGCTCTTTAATTTCAAGAGTTGCAGCTGTATCCTGGAATTACACCAATATTTTGGAGAAGCTGGGTTTTAAAACCTGGTTTGTTTGTTTCTTGGCACCCACAATGGAGCTGAGCCTTCTTCCATCAAGAAAAGGATATATTTGGGGGTTTTTTTAACCCATCTATTTTGGGGCAAGGAAGAAGTTACTCTGAACATGGGTTGAATTTAATCTCCTCTCTATAAGTGACTGGTTGTATTACTTTCCAACTTTATTCCTGAAACAAAATCCTGCACCTGCATTTTGCCCTCTGTCATATGAGAGACCCAAGTCCCTGTGAGAAAAATCTTCCATTCTTGGACATGGAAGACAAGACATGTAGATGTTCTGGGCATGCAGACAGGAGCAAACAGAGAAAAATATGTACCAGAAGTGCAGGGAAAAATGACAGATCACTGGCTTTTGCAACTTATCTGTATTTCCTTATGTCTAGATTATCTTCACTGATTAAGCCTTTCTTGGTGCTCCAGTAGAACCTTTGTCACCTTAGAAGTTCCTCAATTAAGTTACTAAGGCTCAGGTGGTCCATGGCAGGCTGCATGGAAACTTCAGTGCTTTCATGAATAATGTTCAGCTGCTTAAAGGCCCAAGATGATGAAGGGCATTGCTCTGGGTACATCTGTGTGTTGGAAGTGTGGCATTAGCAGTAGGGTAGCCTGGCACCTCCATTTCAGCTAAAGGCAATTCTGCCCACATCTGCGCTTTGCTGTTGAAACTCAGAAAAAGCATAATTAGAACCAAACCCAAAACTACTAACACACACAATGCAGTTGCAGAGCATCATACATGTCTTATCCAGAGATAAAATGGTATGACTCTGATTTAAGTTTGTCTTTCTTACTGCTTTCTGCACTGGCTGGACTTCTGAAAAATGGTGGAATCAAAACTTGGAGCATAAAACTCAGAATTACTTGATGGATGTTATAAACTATGCAAGATGTTTGTTAAACTAGTCTCTAGATAAAACAGGGAGCTGTCCCCTTCACCCACATAACAATCACCCCTTAAATTATAACAAGAGCTAACTCTACCAAATATTTGAATTCTGTTCCATTTCTCAGAGACTGTTTCCACTCAGATCCCAACAATTTTAATTGAATGTGAGCTGATGACTTTTCAGGGAAGCAGTCTTGAAAGCCAGAAGTGCAATTCCAGAGAGCAATCCTACCCCATTATAGTTACACAAAAGAATCTTAATCCTGCCTTTTCAAAGACCTTGAACATTTACACTTCCTAGATTTAAGCTGCACTTACGCCTGACTCTTGTACCCAGGATGAGTCAGGACAAGCAGTAGAAAAAACACAGCAAAAAGCAAGAAGGCTGTTTCCGTTCGGCATTGATGAGCATGCACTTTCACACATTTTGTGCCTGCAGTTTAATCATGGAAATCATTCTGCACACTCCTACTGCTAATGATCTGATTGTTAGAAGAAAGTTGGGCCCCAGTCCTATTGACTGTTTACATCTTAATGTGCCCTGTTTTTGAAATCTATTTCCAAACTAACTGAGGTTCTATTGTGTGATACTTCCTCTGCAGCATCACACGTTTTCAATCAGCATCAGCTCCTTAGCCATAATCACTTCCTGCCTTGGCTTCTGTTCAGCACTGCAACTCACTGCAAAAAAGAACTCCCGTAAATCCAGTCTGCATACATGAAATGGTATAGATGAAGAGGTATTTAGGTGGCAGTTGGCAAGAGCTGTTTTTATTCATTGGAAATGCTATAAACTGAGTTTGAAATGGTTGTAAATCGCTAGGGTTTTTATTGCTGCATGTTTTCCTGGTCTTTTGCATGCATGTTGCTTTGAATACAATTTTGACAATCTGTCCCCTGTATCTGAGGGCACTACATCACCTGCACGTTCCATCAGTGCAAATACTGCAGATCCTTGCCGTACACCACCAGCAACTCTGGCCAGTTTGCAGAAACATCCCAGCGTTCATCTGCACACAGGTTTCATCTGCATTATAAGCAGAGTTAAAGTCTGAAATTATACAAGTGAGAATTCCCACAGATTTAAGCACAAAAACCCAAAGAACCATAATTAAAGAATAACATTTTAGGAGATGAAGCTTCCATATGAAATTCTAGTGCCTTAAAATATTTCTGAGAATGTTGTCTCACAATTTCTCAGTATTTCTCATAATATGAATGACGTGCACAATAACTGTACCTGTGTTAAAGAGAACTTTGCTACAATGAGCACTGCTGTAAAACCTAACTTTGTCCATGTTCAACTGTTTTCTATCCTGCTTACTTCTATTTTTTACGGATTTCACTCCTTCACATCCAGCTTCTTTGATTTTTCCACCTGTGCAATTTCCACTCCAGTTTCTATGCAGAGCATTGTAATCATCACTGCTGGAAAAACTGACACTAAATTAAAGGTAAGATAAATCCAGCCTATAAAACAAAAAGATGGCAGGACAACCATTAAAGATGTTTTAGTGGCCAAACCAGTACATGCACATGCCTTTGTGCTCCCTCAAGCAACAAGCCCCTTTTATCTAAAAGCGCAAGTGGCAGGCAAGAAGTTCAGCACTGAGTGAAATTTCTTGGCATTCAGTGGCACCGTTACTGATGTAAGGCTGAATGGCAGCAGCATCTTGTTCAACGCAAGTTCCAGTTCCTGGAACATGCTGCAAGTCTCCAGGAAGGAAGATATTACCGCCTAGATAAGGTCAGGCTTTTAGTGCTAGGAAGTAGTTCTTGGCAAAAGTCTGAATGCTATTGTGTTTGCAGCTTTGATTTCCACCTTTGCCAGTGGAGCTTTTATTTTCTTCAGGGAAAATGATGCTACTGGAAGAAATGTCAGCATTTCTGCCATTACTGTAAAAATTACTGTAAAAAACTAAAAAACAAAAGGCCCCTGAAAAGGACCCCAAAGACAGAATATAGCACACTGGAAGAGGCAATAGGGAACAGGATTTCCAGGACAAATGCCTGTCTCTACTATCTTCTGTCATGTTTTTAACCTAAGCCTGGTACAAACCTTCCCTCCCTCACCTCAAGGCTTGGTCTGTACAGATATCACCTTCTGGCACATCTGGGTTTTGTGGTTTTTTTGTCTATGAATACCTGATACTTGAATTATGCCTTATTGTTTAAGCAACAGGGAAGCTAAGACTAACTGATATGACATAGCTTTTCTGGATCTTTACTGTGACCGAAGAACTCTCTTCCACTTAAAAAAAATCTAGACTTATTTTCATGATTCTAATAAATAAGCTGCAGTTTCCCCAACTAGAAAGCAGAAATAAGAACACAATTAGTAAAACTCAGTAGAGTTGCATACACAGGTGCCAAAATGTACCATAGACCAAATATAACTAGCAAGCACAAACCATATTGATGTTTCACTGGCATGACTCACATTTGTAGCTTTGAACTCTCTTCAACTGAGGCTTCCACCTTCTTGAGAAGTGCCTTCATGGTCGTTGTCATTTAATTCCTAAAGGAACAACAGCTCATGGCTTGGTATTTGTCATGTTAACTGTGGAACAAATTAAATCCCTTCTTACCAATGCATGGAGAACACAACTGGCATTTAGGATCATTTCTGTATGAATTTGCAGAATAGAATTCTTACCGAGTGCAGCTTCGTGCAGCAGAAGCTAAGAGGTAGAATTATGTTACCATGGGTACAAAGCACCTACTCAAGCATACAGATCTGGTACATTTGCTATGAAAGTAGTATGGCAATGGCCATGAGGTAGATCTATCATACAAACCATCCGTACTTTATCTTCAGCTCTAGCACAGTGTGTTTGGTATGTCTCTCAGCTGCTTTCCTTCTAAAATGGATTGAAGAATAAACACTAACTCCAGGGACTACGGATAACAGGCTATAGTTGATAGCAAAAGTTGTCTCGTACAGCAATTCTCCACTGTCGGAGTAAGTCCTCAAAACAGAATCCATGTTCTTTCAATCCAGTAACCTGCCTGTAGGCCATGTAATATTTGAAGAACATTGATTGCAAGTATGTGAAGTGGACATGGAGGCACTTCATGTAGATTACAGTTAGGCAAGTTGCCCTTGGACCACAGAAGATGGCTTCATGCACACCAAATGAATATTTAATTAATCTCTCTATAAGCCAGCTCAGTCATTTCACTGGAGGCATCCTTTTCCAGTAGTAGTCAAGACTTGTCCTTTCATTCCAAGATCTCTATTAAACAAACAAAAGGAGGAAGTGACCTACCTAGGGCAATGCAGGAAACTTAATGGAATATGATGATTACCTCCAATTCAGTGTTACTTCCTTTTGTCCTTAACATCACCTTTCTCTGCCCTGCTCATTTTTGTAACATTGGTTTATTACTCTGCAAGGACTCATTGGATTTTACTGAACATCACCTGTTATTTATTGGATCTTTAAACTAGGCTCTTTGCAGGAAAAGACAGTTTCCAAGAACACTGGACTACAGTAGACCCCTTTTTCCTGTCTCAGCACAGCTCTTCACATACCCCAAGGAACACACTGACAGTCATATGGCCACAGTGGTCAGAACTCACTGGGGGTGCCTTCAAATCCGAGAAGGGAGTTACTCTTTTTTTGTTGAGAGTACTTTTCCCTCCAGCAAAAATAAAGCAAAGGCTTTTTGCAGACAATACTACTCATCATCTCCTAGGAGACATTTGCTTTGCTACCTCTCTACAATCTGTGGGAAACAGCAAGGAGAACCTTCACCCCAGCCAGCTGGCACACACCAACTGGCATACCCCTGCTCAACACACAATAACGATCTGTGGTGCTCTTTTTCCATTCCAGTCCTCTTTCATACCTCCTCAGCATCTGAGGAGGTAACTTTTCCTCTCAAAAATTCAACTCCACTTAATTTCCTTTATGTTTTACCTCTTTACTACTTTCAACACTTTTGTTACACTAGCTGCAGTGTGGGTTCACCTGGAGTCAAGATACATACACAACCTTCACACTTGCTGAGCTTCCACCCTAGACTCTTCCTCCTCTAGGGACTAACATTCTCTAGCTTTCTTTTTTAGAACCACTAATACAAGGCCATCACTCCATGTCCACTTTCTGGTTTCAATCCCATTTATTTTTGCTGCTTTTCTTCATTTTATGAAATTAATTGATATAAAAAAATTATTAGCTTTCATTGGTGATCTGTTTTTCAGCTGGACTGCGCTACAGGTTTGATTCAATAAAAAAAAACTGTTTCAGACTGGTTATAATTCAACTTCCTGCATGAAATACTGTTTTCCTGAGTGCTTTCTCTCCACCATATACTTACGGGAACCTAGTTATCCACTATGGATTAGAGCTCCTATAAGTTCACAAGGCTGTAATTTCATCTTACAATTTTTAAAAGCATATCAGGCCCTAGATTCAATTTCAAGAAACCCCTTCTGACTGGGTCTCCTGGCTTTGATCCCTTCACCAGTACATCCAGAAGAGGCTTTGGTCAAAACCAGACCAAAACCAATGGCATCAAACTGAAGCAAAATTTGGTGCAGAAACTGAAACAAAATTTGAGTGTAAGCCAAAAATCACAAGTCTGAAAAGCTTTACATTGCTGCTGTCTAAGCATGAAGGTTAAGCAAACTCCACAGCTGCCAGTTTTAAGGTCTTAGAACTTTGCTTCCAAATAGGCTCCGTCTTGGCAGGGCTGAGTTACTGCCCACAATCCCAATCAGACCTGTGAGCCAGCCATCCTTTGCCTACCTCACTGCAGAAGAATCAATCTGACAACCCATTCAGGCTTTGTGCAGCCAGTTTTTGTTAGGATCCTTTTCTGAAAGGGAGTTTAAACTTATCTTTCTCAATCCCTTGGAGAATGCCCTAAGTTTAGGTCAGCCTGTGAGTGGAGACACATCTTAACTTCTTTAAGCTCTAACCCCTCCCCACCCTGCACGCACAATTTCACACATCCAGAAGTAGTGCAGGAGCTGAGGTCACTCACCTGAAGGGAAGACAACAGGGTTCGCAATCTGTGTTTTATTAAACACCTGTGTGAAACTATTATTTTCCAGACCGCGTTTTTCCTGCTTCAGCAATTCCTGAACTACTCAGAATTCTCATCTGGTCAGTCCCTGGATTTTACTGATCAGCTTCACCAGCTTGGTTCCATAGCTTTGCATCTGCAATCATCACTTCAAGGATAGAGAAAATAGTTTCAACTAACATCAGCAGCTCATCATATTTTAAGTCCTCAACCAAACACAGGACCAAGGAGTTGCATTGCAAATGATGTGCTTGAGGCAGATGCTCTCCATATGCATTAACATTCCATAACTCGCTTCAAACATAATTCCTCAGTTATAAAGCAACAGATTTTCTTAATCATTCCAGTGCTTCTACAAGTATTCAACCTATGTATTTCAACTATAACTCTCCTAACACATCCAAGGCTAAGTAGTGCATTTAAAACCAACTCATCCTGATTCTGCTCTTCGCCTCTGCATTTTTTTCTGCTGAGCCCTAGAGTAGCTAGTTTACATAATCTGCTTTATCAATGCAATTAACTTTCTGTACTTTTCTCTTGTGCTGATATCAGTGTTTCAGTAGCAAAAGGGCTTTTCATTATACACGATTTTGTTGACTGTTTAATGAAACTGACCAATTCTTTTGACATAATGAATTATAGCCAGACTTTCCTGACTTTCAGTAATCACCAAAAACCCCTGATTTGCTTTATTCGATGCCTGCTTAGCAATTCCCTGCAGAAATATGGACAGAAAACTACAAGACATTACTTTACTAGGTCACAAGATGGATAAAGGCGAAAACAGTTTGCTGCGCTTCACATGCTCCACCAAGAGCAATCTCAGAAAGCAAGCTAGAAGCTACAAGAATTGAGCGCCAGATTTCATGGAGAACAAATATGTTCAGTTCAATGAATTTGGTTTCCAAACAGTGAACTTGCAATGACAAGTACCAAATCCCACTTAATACTAAAATCAATATAAAAAACCAAATATGCACATTAAAATAACTTTTTTTGACAGCACATTCATATATGGGGAAAAAAACATTGGACCTGTTGGCACACTAGAGGACAAGAAAAACAGCTTTGTCCAACAGTACTAACTTCCTCTCACTGCCACTGTACCAGTATTTCTGCTGGGTAGTGAATAGGGTGTAGCCTAAAACACACTACGCAGCACAGAGCTTGTCCCACTTAACTTGGCTGTTGCTGATGTATAAGAAGAGGTCTATTATGGTTACACATGGTCCTTAGATTATTTCTTTTGAATGAAATTTGCCTTAATGTTGAATATATCTAAAGTACTACTGTGTCTTCTAAACTACACTCTAGCAAGACAATGGTTACACATTAGCAAACACACAATTCTCTTTCTATAGATTTTGAGCAACACAATAGCTGCTGAGAAGCTAGAGAATGAGTTGGTCTGGAATTTAATGGGCTTCAAATAAAAGTGCATATTTGATTTAGGTTCTGTGTTCCTGCTCAAAAGTCTTTCTTTCTCCAATTTAATTTGTCTGCAAGGCACTAAGAACTCCTGCACCTCCAGTATAGTCTTGTGAACTAGAGAACAATGTTTGATAAACAACAAAAAAACCTATTACATGCACAAGTCATTAATTTGACTGTGAAAGCTTTTAACATTCTTGCTTTCTATCCTACAAAACAAAAATTCACAAAAAAACAAGTTCTCTACTTACAGCCAGAACTACATTTAGAGGTGGTTAAAATTGACTGTTACACAATCTACCTCCAAATAATCTTGTGTTAACACAAAGAGCCTCGGTTTACCTTTAGGAATGAGATCTTATTTTAAGAACAAGGTACATATACACAATATCAGGACTATCACTGATATTACTTGTATTTCCCAGTATGTATTTTACAGTGAAATTATGCAGCATGAAACTCCAAAGGAAATTCAATGAAAGCGTCTTTAGTAAAACATAGAAACTTTAATTTACATGCAAAAACTACAACATATTCATAATAAAAACTGGTGACTAAACAAATTAAACAATTTGTAAAAATCATCCACGTTGTTAAATAGGTCTGTACAACCAAAGATTTACAAAGTCCCTGTGCATTTTCATTTTTTCAATGCACAACTGAGTTTAAAGGTTCTGCTCGAATATTCCCCAAGTCAAGAGCTGAATCTGTCTCTTCATCAATTTCACCAATGACAGCACTGCAATAAAAAACAGGTTATCATTTGTTGAAATCCCCTGGTGCAAATCTGGAAAGCCACAAAATTAACTTGCTAATGAAGACTTTTTTTTTTTTTAAATTGTAGAGCTTTATCCTTTGAACTTCAAATTTTGATGGCTATAAGTAGAGTCTAAAGGAAGTTTTGGGGTTTTTTGTTTGTTTGGGTTTTTGTTTTTTTTTTTTTTTAAAGATATAGGTTGTAAGAACCAAATACTACTGGTCTGTTTTAGGCAGTAGGTTAGCCTCTGAAACAAGAACTGGAAACCTTTTAGAAAAAGAATAGCTTATCAAGAGTAATGTCTAACCGTAGCAATAAAGTGCATACAGCATCAGATAAGCAAGACAATTTCCTTCAACACAGACTAGCAAAATGTTACTAATTTATCCAAGGGAGAATATATAGTATTTCAGCTATGCTATGTTAAGACTTACCTGGACTAAAACACTAGTAGACTCAGTAAAACTGCTTTAAAGGAGAAAAGAAGGTTAAGGTAATAGAAGTCATACTAGCTCAGGATGGGAACTAACCCAGAGGGAACATAAGAACAGAGGCTAATCCTTCTGGCATACCCTTCTATTCACCACTTCAGAGACTTATGAGCTAGTGGCTGATCCACAAAATGAATTAACAGCCACCAAACTATGTTACATTAATCCACCCAATAGCTTTCTGAATAAACTTGTATTTTTGGTCTTTGCTACATCCTACAGCAGTGAGTTCCACAATTAAGTTTTACAGTGTGCAGTGCAATACCTTTATACATAACTTGTTGTTGGATTATCTTCCATTTTCAATAGCAGAAAAAAACTAGAGAAATTTAAATGAAGCAATTATCTTCCCATCTCCTTCTACTACTCCCGATTTCACAGCAACCAATAACCACTATAGCTGTGCTTTTTCCAAACTGAAGAACTTGCATATTCAGCCTTTCCTTGACAGAACACGTTTCATACCTCTAGTTACTCTCACTTGCGCTCTTCATGCATTTTCATACTGCACCCCTCTAAAGATAGTGGCATACCAGGTGTTTCAGCAATGACATGACAATGTCTCCTGTTTTAGTTTTCTTCCTAATAATCCCCAATATTCTTTCTTCCCATTGAATCGGTATTTAAAAAAAAAAAAATAGCCAGAGACCAGGGTGAGACTGAGCTTAAGAGTAAGACATCCCAATACAGGTGTCTAGGTTCCCATGACAGTCAGTGGAAACTAAAGAGGAACTTAACTTGCCTTGAAACAGAAATCTGGTCAGCTGAGGAGCTTTCTTAGTTCCATCACTGCCTAGAGCTTCACTATGTTGGGAGCTTAGACAACAAAAATGTAAACTGCTTATGCCAATTTAATATTCAAAGCACTGACCAGCATGGAACCTCATTTCAGATTTGGGTCCCTCCAGAATTCTTGCATGAAAATAACTTGATCCTGGATGCTCGTTACTATTCCGTTTACTAGCTTTTTCCAAAGTGACACTTCAATTTAAAACATATCCTTAGATAAAAAACTGTCTATGATATCAAAGCATAATTTTTTCTTTGGTTCACATCAAGAAATACAGCTTATTTCATCAGAGATCTCATTCTCCTAGATGTAAAAGGAACAAAAAATACCTGCCACTCCTGATGTCTCTTTCATAGGCTTTATGCTTCTCATGCAGCAAAACACACACACCTGTATTTAAGAGGTTTGCGGTTTTTAAGCAGCTTTTCTTCACAGTTTTCGTTAGTTTTACACATAACTTTCTCGTATAACTTTCTCAATTTTTATGTTGTTTTCCTGATTCATCACACACTTCTAAAACAGAAGTTGTCTTTTTCCTTCTAACAACCTTTAATTGCTGTTGAACCATACTGAGGTTTTCTGATTGGTGCTGCATATTCACTGCAAGCTTCTAGTGATGCACACTGAAATGCCTGGAAGCACTTTATCCCATGACTGTTTCTTTTATTTTATTTTTCAATAGCTTCTCTACTTTCTGAGAGTCCCCTATTTTGAAGTTACTGTTACTTAGCTGTTGTTTCTTTTTTCTTCTTCCTACAACTATGCTGTAGGTTCTGTATGATAAGAGTTGCATGAATGCAGGATTATTTCTTCTAATCAATATGTTTCTGAGTTTGTTAAGGTTACAAGAAAGTAGAATAGTTTCTATAAAAGAATGTTTTGAGTATATTTGAGTAATGTGGCAGGCTGGTACAGTGAAAAAGTGAAATAGTAATTATTTGGCTTTTAATACACATTTGTACTATTTGAATGAAAAGTTACTGGTACAGTAGGATACTTCGCCCTATCTTTGTACATATGTCAATATCTTTATTTTTGCTTAAAAGCTTAAGTCAAAAGCGATGAAAGCCTTCCAAAATGATCCGCTTTCTTGATGACATTAGATAAAGAAACCTAGATATAAATCTAGGTCTTGACATTTCTTTGTACTGCAATATTCATTAGAATTAGAAGATGAAAATTCTTATCCAGGTTCACACATTGGTCCCTGCAACATGCTCTTTTTCCTGTTGTGTTAAAAAATAATCTCATTTTTTGCCATCAGTTTCAGAATGCTGCTGAAGTCATCTTCCTAGCAGGCCCACTTACCAGGCCTTCCTTCCACTTCTCTTGTGCCAAACAGATGGGAGGGTTACATCAGCTACTTTTCTCTGCATTTAATGAGCTTTTACTCTCATTTTGTCAGGGCATTTTACAGCAAATATCAACTCATGGGTTTGACATGTCACTACATGGGCTTCAACAGTTGTTACACTGTCAAGCCAGAACCTTCATGCATTTTCCAGATTATAAAGTGTTCGCTGTGAACACCTGATCTAAAAAAATCCTGTTAAAAGTCAACTTTGTACACTAGATTGCTGACTTTTTGTACACAAGTTCTCTCTCATCTTTTGTTCATTCTTCTCTGTTCCTCCATCAACAGATCCTGCGTTTCACAGGCTGGAATAAAGAACATCTACACAATGCCTAGACTCAAGAAAGGAAAATGTTGAGTTTTATACTGACCTCTCCTAGATTGCTATCTGTACATGAGCTGGTTAATTTACAGCACTGTAAATCTAGACTAACAATATCGTAACATTACAATGCAATCACTTCTGTAACAGAAGCACAGATATTTGCTATTTAATGTGCCTCCACTTTGACAGTACTATCAGTGCTACCCACAAAGATGCAAGATGTCTGGGGCTATCAAGATGTATACATATAGACTATGTATACACACACACACTAAATTTTTATTAATTGGTTTAACAAAGAATATGCTATACTTACACGTTATCACCTCTTACAATGTATAATCCTAGCACTACTTGCTCAACTCCTTGTGAAGAACTGAACACTCGTTCATGGCTTTCATCCAAAATCAAGTTAATGGTCTGATCAAAACCTTTGAGGGTTCCCTGAAAAACATACAAAAATAAAGCACTCCAATTACCTTTTAAATTTATCATCCTTGCTCTCAAGGGTATCTTAAACAAGGTGGCAATACTAAGGTACTAGAGAACAGATGCTCTATTTAGGTTTTATTGTTAGGCTTAAACACAAACAGCTGGAGAATGAAACGTTAAAAGCAATAATCAATTTAAGAAGTATCTATATTTACTACTGAGTGTTCATGCTAAAAGCTACAGTAACCTTTAGCATTAAAAGTAGTAGAGTTTCCCTTTTACCAACGATGGCCCTCCAGACAACTAATTTTACTATTTCTACGCTATTTTAGTCTTCCTTGTATTTCCAGAAATCAAATAAATAGTTAATTAAACCAAAGAACAGAAAAATTGGATTCTTGTGGTCAACAATATTGAAGCCATTCTTAACATGCAGTTTTAAGTGGTATCTCTTTGAAGAAAGTTAGCCTGGTTCCACAAAATTACTCCCCCCCGCCCCAAAAGAACAATTTCTGTGCCACTTCAATTTGCCACTACTTTCCATTTGGAAAAATGAAAACATAATTGATTTGTGTAATTTATTGTTGACGCGGAAGTCACAGACACTGCACACAATCAATATGATCAAGCAGATGCCACTTTATTGCCAAAATAGCTCGGTTTATATACTCATTCTAGTTACTGTTCACGCATAAGCAAATTAGAGATTGGTTAGCATGTGCTGTCCACGCACCTAGTTACACCTAATAATTGGTTATATCAACAGTGTACACGCACATAAACATAAGGCATAATTGGTTGTATTAACTAAAACACACGAAACTTGTCTCAGGCTAATTGGTCAAGATAAGCTGCCGAATTGAGGTTCTTTGTGCCAAGTTCCCTTTATCGTGGAATGCGCACCTGTGTTCTTCTAATTGGCATCTTTCTTTTTTTGTCTTCTTGTTTATTCTGTTCAAGGCCTTCTAAAGGCATCTGGAATGCTCTTACTACCGTTAGCTAAATATGTGTCCACAAGCAAAGCATCCTTGAAGTCTGCTGCCTACAAAACATCCTTGGCTCACAAATTGATCAATTCCATCGAGTCTGGATTGTTCACTACGTGCCCATTACTTTCCAAGTATCCCACAATTTATCTTCAGTAATTGATTAGGAAATTTAAACTCATGTAAAATACCATCATTCAAACAGTAGTAATATCCATTTATATCATCTAACCATGTAACAATGAGTCATATATACCAATTTCATTCAAATCTTTTTGGTAGAAAGTATCTTTTATCACACCACAAAGTTTAGCAGACCGACTCCAACCAGAAGCTAGTATTTTTCTGCTAAAAGTAATGTTTTCTCTTTCCAGAGGCTGTACAAAACTAAGTACAGACAGAAAGATATAATCCTCATGCAATGATCATACTATTAAGTTAAACTCAAAACACAAATGAAAAAAGTTTGGGGGGGGGGATACAAGAAAAAAAGATAACACAGAAGTAATAAAACTAAAACATCATACAGTCTAATATATAGTAGTTTGCCAATACTCAGCTTTTTAGGCTTAAACAGAATCCCACAATTTTTCAGCTCAACAATCAGCTGATGTTTTTCCATAACCATAAGGAAGAAATGGTTTTAGCATGAAAGTTGAAGAGCTTCCTGAACAAAAAGGACATTTTAGATGGAAACCACATTACTTAACAGAAAAAGAAATGCATTTTCTTATGTGTTCCTATAGAAAAGGCCATTTGACAAAAAGTCAAAGCATTTGTACACACAAGTTTATCAATGGACAAAGCTGACAGGCAAGAACTAGTAAGTGTTTAAATCATACAGTATAAAATAACAGCCATAAAGCTTTAAAAAAAAGTTTGTAAAGGTGTGAACATATAAGTGCTAATATCCCAGCACAGTTTCTTTATTGCTGTGATGGAAAGTCTTTATGGGGGAAAATAAAATGTTAAAAAAATACAAGTCTTACCACAATCATTCTTCCATCAGAAGTAATTACTGCAACAGTACCTGATAGTTCATTAAGGAAATGTTTAGAGATATCTGAAATAGAAACATTAGCATTTTCTGAAACATTGATACGTAATATAAGCTTTAAGAGCCAGAAAAGATTATCAGCATTTCTTTTTAAAAAAAAAAAAAAAAGCAGCATGGTTGATAGTAACATTTGACAGCATAGTATTTTTTTATGACAATCTGTTTTAAAGTTTCACTTTACCCAACCACAGAGAGCCATACACAAACATGAACACCATTAAAAGCAGACTAAAGATTTGAGTGTGCTTCTCTTCCCATTACTAACTGCACTACCTCAAAGTTGAAAGAACATAAAGTTTGATAAACACTTCAAGCTAAGTCCTTAAAAAACAGCTTAGCAGTGGGGATCCCCAGTCTGGCATTCTACATCCCCTCACTCGGAAAGTCTGACTAGTCAGATTTGATGACCACATCCTAAACGATTTTGGGTTAGTACCTGACTATAAATAAAATTGAAAATGCCCATAGGTTATTAGGATTACAAAAAACTAGCAAGAAAAGGGTTCCAAGAGCACTAACTCACAGCTTTCGAGCAAATGATGTAAAGCTATTAACTAAACACGTTAAGAGCCCTTTAAGGGTCCGGGCCCATTGTGAATCTTGTTCCTCATCACAGATCAAGCAAGGATCAGGTTTGCAGCACTGGAGGCTATAGCGGACCCTATTCTCTGGGTCTCCTGTAACCTCTGTTCTACCTGCCAAGCCAGCCTTACGTAAAGGGAAACCGACATAGCCAGCCAGGAAGGACCCAAGCAACGCAGCCGCCCGCGGCAGCGGGATGCAGGAGGCCAGAGGCCCCGGCCGCTATGCTTTTCACAGGCCCTTCAGCAGCCTGCCTAGGGCTCAGCACCTCCTCGCAGCTCACACCTTGCCGGGCCCGGAGGCACCCGATGTCCGCAGAAGCTCTGGCACCCAACCCCGCGCTGCAGCCAGCAAGCCCCCGGGGCCGGGCGCCGCACCGAGCCGCTGGGCCCCCCGCACCCGGCCTCCCCTCATGCCCGCGGGCGCGAAAGAGAGGGAAGGCCCGTTCCCGTTCCCGCTGCCCCTAGGGCTTCCCCGGGACGTTTCCGCCCGCCGGAAGGATACGGTTGATGTAATTCTCCAAAGCAGAGGTCATGGCGACGGCTCCCGCGCTTCCCCTCACACCGGCGCCGGCAACCACCTCCCGCGAGACGGCGGCAGCGCCCGCGAGATTCCCGCCGCCACCTCTGGCGCGCGCCGCTGACGCCCGGCCCGGTGCGCAAGCGCACAACCCCGGAGAGAGGCGGGGAAGCGCCGCGAGATTTCAAGCAGGGCGAGCGCGGCAGCGCGAAGAAGAGCCCCCGCAAGTGCGCATACGCAGAGCTGCAGGAGGCGGCAAAGACATGGGAGTGGGCTGTACCAAGTAGCGGTGGCTGAAGGGCCGCGCGAGGGGGGAGTCACATTGCCCCCTCCGCGGCACATGGTTCCATCCGTAGGGACGCCTGTTGGGTGGGCGGGGGCAGGAGGCGCAGGCGCAGTATGAGCCGTCGTTTTCTGTTACGCGAGCCCGTGCGGCCGCCATCGCTGCGGGGGGAGCGTTTGGCGGGGAGTGCTGTTGCCGAAATCCGGAAAAAAACTCCTTAACAGCAATGAGAAGTTAAGAAGCAGGCACTCCTTTATTGCAGCGCTGGGCACACGGGGGATCGCTCCACCTATCGTGTGCATCTGTCTGGTTTAACTATGCAGGTTAAATGCACACCTGTTATACATATTCACTAGATTTCCGAGAAATGTTATACATAATCATTAGTTTTCCGGGAAACTATTAACATATGTAAATGTCCTTTACGCAAGCGCAGTGAAGGTCTCTGGTGGTCTTCAGAAGCCCTCTGGTGGTCTTTCATAGTCTTCCTCACTTGTCTGCTTTTTGACTTCTCAGGTGATTCTGCGCACTACGATTCTCACCATCATCTATATTAGTTTACATAAAAATGCATACTATGTCTATTCTTAAATTTAACCTTTATAATGATTGGTCCTTCAGTCACACCATCTTATTCTTATGTTAAAACAATCATTGGTTAATCTCACTTAACTCTACTGATTGGAATCCTCGATACTCAGATCGAGATGGAAGGGGTAAGGGGGTTTCCAAGCAACAAACTGGTGTCCATGACGGTTTCCTTAGTTTCCTAAAACAAAACACTACAAACCAACAAATCTTTGTCAAAGTTTCTGTGGTTAACTGATTTTAGACAATACTTGAATTCTTACAGTCACACATAGTACATTTTCTAAAGTTCCTAAGTTCCTATGACTACATTTCAAACTTAACACTCCCATACCTATGCTTCACAATTTTCTACTTCTTAATCAAACCAAACTCTTATATATATATAATTGGATTTTAATTTCTTTATCAGAATATTTTCAACAGTGCGAGGGCTGTTTCCATGCGCAGCCTTCAGGGCCTCGCTGCCTGGCTGTAGTGCTCCTCTTGCTAACACGGGAGCCACCTATCCCTCCCTTGGTTCCCTGCGGGCTGCCGGTGTGAGGTGGGCGGGAAGGAGGCCTGGCTGACTCGGAGAGCCTCGCAGCAGGGCTGTGGGATGGGTGCCCGGGGCCAGCATTGCAGTGCTGTTTATTGAAGTCCCGTGCAGAGGTGCTTTCTGCAGGAAATGGTGGATGGCTGGGTGTGGGGAAGACGAGGCTTGGGGAAGGTGATTTTGTTGTGCCCAGATCCTGTGCTTTAATGGGCGTGGCACCAAGCTACCTGCTTGGGCCCAGGCTGCGGTCTGCAAGTGGAGAGCTGTGCCACTGCTTTAAAGAGAAATGCAGTGGTCAAGCTCCAATCAGAGCAAAACAGCATCTTTTTAAAAAGATGCACAGTGCCAAGTAAGTGGTGATTCTTATGCAGAAGTTTGGATTCTATGCTTACAGGAATCTCCTTTCGCCATAATCTATAAACGTGTGAATGGCAAATGAGGATGTCCCAAAGGGCTTGTGCTTTTTCATTTTTGTATAACTTCACCTGTCATTAGCATTCTTCCCTTTCCCTTCTGGTGGTCCATTATTTCTTCTGATGCGTCCCCAATTATTACTGCTTTCCATACTTTCTGGTCAGTCTACATGATGCACACAGTGTTTCCTCAGTCTCCTTAGAGTCCTTTGAGATGGAGGAGTGTATGAAGTCTGCTGGTTTCAGTGGTGGCACTGGCAGACAGTCTTCAGGAATGTAGGAATCCAGACTGGTACTTCACACAAGAAATATCTCGGGGAAATTCAGCTCAGACATTCAGTAATAGAACCAAGTTAAGCTACAAAAAAAATCCTTGTACTTTAGCCATCTTTGCTTGTGGGAGATAATGTAGTCTTTGTTAGTATGCAAGAGGCTTTCAGAAACATACTGTAATATGTTGTACATACAGACATCCTCTGTGCTGCAATGTATTCAAAGTCATGAATGCATCCCTTTAACGGTATTTAATAATACAGCAGTCTGTTGGTGATAACCTATAGTCTTAGCACAGGTATGACCTCTTGTAACTGTCTATCTACCTACCAAGCTTCTCAAAGCCTGAGGTCAATGCTGTCGTTTCAGCACCACTGCGCAAATAGTCTTCATGGAGTCACATTAAAATTTTCTTCCACCTGCTTTTTTGACAGTATTGGCTATTCATTGAATTGAGTGCCAATCTTTCCAGATGTTACACTGTGTGGGAAATACTCTTTCAAAGTATAAAAACAAACAGTGGGCCATTTCCAGTCCAGCATATTGTGAAATGAAATGTTACATAAATTCTGGGTTAAAAAAATGTTTATTGTAAGTTCACGACATTCAGTAGACAGAGAATTAGCTTGGGACTTAGAATATGGAATTTCCCCTTTTGTCAGTTTTTGGATGACACTGAGAAAATTTAGTATCTGTAAAGTTTTCCAATCTGCCAGTGAAGATAGTGATTGTGATGGGCTTCATAAAATGGTCTAAACATTAGATCTGTGTATAATCAGGAGGTTAGATTTGCTGAAGCACTGAGCAGACACATTCACAGGAGAAAGCTCTCAAATAATACTTTGAAAAAAATGGGAGGAAATTAACTTCCAGAATTTTTATTTTCCAGGGCTTTCACCTGTAAACTTCATAAATCTTCATATACTGAAATACTGAGAATGCATTTTTTAATAACTGGAAGGTACAATCAGGTGTTTAAGACAAACTGAAAATTCAAAGTTGTCTACTCCCAGTTTTGTAGAAGAAACACTGAATAACAACACGGATGAGGTACCAGCCTTTGTTCTCTTTAACTGATGGAATCCTATAAAAAGAAGTCTCAGATCATGTAGCAAAAGATGCAGACACAAATGAAGCCAAACTGATGTTTCTTAAAACATCTCAGTTCTGCATTCTCTGACTTCCACGTGTCTGCCTTTCAACTGTAAAAATAACTTTGTGGTCTTTATTTTACTATATAGAAGCTACTTCGAGTTTAGATCGTCTCTGTCAGTACTACTCCAGCTTCCTTTTATTTCAATAAAGACTCCAGGGACAAATTGGCAAGAGGTGCAAACTGGAACTTGGTGTCTAGCCTATGGTTTAATTCCCGCAGGGAATACTGTTTCTGGACAGCAGAATGCTATTGTTTCATCCTGTTCTAGTGTGCCAGTTGTTTCACATGGTAGCCATCACAACTACAGAGAAAGCAAAATTAAGTTCTTCAAGGCAAATCAGCAAGAAAAAATGGATAGACATTTCCTGGCACCTCTGAAGGTAACTATGCCAAAGTAGTCTCTGAGGACTCAGGCTCAGCCTTTATCAAAAACATAAAAAGAGATGTCGGAGCTCATAAAATACTTTTGGAACTGGGCATTACATAATGCCCATCCTCTTAAGCTCTTATTATAAAAAGCTTAACAACTGCCACTAACCCTTATACCAGGATTGGAAATAATTATTGTATATTCCATGTAAGAGGCTGAAGATTTTTTTGTGTGTGTGGTTTGACATTTTCCTTTTCATACTCTTCCTTCTCCCTATAAAGATAGACATTTTCAAAGGCCAAGAATATGAGATTATTAGGATACAAGGATGTAGGATAAAATCTTAAAATACTTGCACTGTGACATTACCTCGATGTTTGATCCCCTGAGAATCTCTGATCTATCTGTTTAACAGTGTCCCTGAAAAGCAGAGAAGGACTTTTTTCTTGTTTTATAAAGGAGGACTAAAACCCGAAGAGTAAGGCTTAGGTCTGGGCTCCTGAAGTCATGTGCCCAGGCTTTGCCAAGCTAGGTGCTTAACAGCAGTTAGCACTCACAGTATAAAGGAGCTTTGAAAAGAGAATTCCTGGCTTCATTTATTTAGGTTGTCTTTTCCTGAAGGCAAGCAGCTGTGCCCTTCTCACAGTCCTAATTGAGGTTCAGCCTTCTGTTTGAAGCCACCACTACTATTATTCTCCTCTTATGAAACAAACTTCCACATAGGAAATGGAAAACTCTAATTTAATCCCCACATCTCTGGGGGAAGAAAAAAAGGCAAAAAAAAAAAAAAAAAAGGCTGCCTCTCCCCCTTGGTAGCAAGGTTTGGTAGACTAAGTTACAACCTGGGGCTGTAATTTGCCCTTTTGTTGAAGCTGTGCCACATGCAGAGAAAACAGATTCATTACGCTAGAGTCTAAAACTGTGGTTAAATTACTTGTCCAGCAGAGGGAAATCTTAGCTTCTGGTTGCTATAACAAGGTCTCTTTCAGTACAGAAATCCAGTGGCATTTTAGACGAAATGAATAAACAGCCTTGAGCATAGGTTCTCTGTAGCTGGTCAAGATCACCTGAGACCTAACTTTAGATGTAGAAATTCGGTGTCTTATGTCTGAGTATGTCACCCTGGTCTTCTTTACAGAGCAAATTAATTAGTTTTCTACTATGGGATGAGATGCGTTTCCCACTAAAGATGTCCATGTTTCTTCAATACTTATGAAGTGAGCCTAGGGTGACTAACTCAGACAGACATTTCACAGGTTCACACATTAGGCCAGACAAATTTTATTCCTGGTGACCGCAGTTGCCAATATAACATTGGTTTTAGGATCAGAAACCTGCAGCTAGCTAGGGACCCTTTGCCTGTTTCTTTCCTTCAGTTGCTGCAGAGCTGCCCTTGAGGACACACGAAATAATTGAATATGAGCATACACTAAATAACTGAATATAAGCCTAATGCCCATTAAGCTCTCAATTAACCGAAGAAAAAAACCCACCTTTGTAAAAAGGCTTTCCCTTTCTCTTACATTTTCTAGATATAGCTTACTTGCTAATTAGATATACTCCTGTAATTAAAATCAGTTTATTTCTGCAATTGATTCTCCATACATTAAGGTTGCTATGGCAAGTGGTTGCTGTATGTTATGCTTTCTGCAGAATATATAACCAACTAATCATGCCCTGGAGTGTCTCTGCACACTTTCCTGCTTCCTTATAGTCTGCTAGGGCAGGAAGGAAACCCTGCAATGGTAGTTGTAGGGTGTATGTGCAAGCAGTTATTGTGTGTAAACTTGTTATCTAGCCTAGGGCTGGTGGAATGGATGAGTGAGTGTTTTGTTGCTGTTGTCACTGTTTATTGCTTATCAGTTTTACGTCTCCCAAAACACTTGGTTATTAAGAAGTAGCCAGGTTTTACAGACCCAGCCATTCTGAAAGGTGAAATGGCTTTGTGGAGTTCTTGTGAGAGGAGAGGCCTGACCAGTACTGCTATGCCGTGGCATGTTGTGCCATGTCACTGGCAGATCAGATGGAGAAAGGTGCAAGACCTAATCCTCAGGCTTCCTTGAAAGCTGAAACTCTAGTATAATCACCTGACTGTTGGAACAGGAGCTTTAAGAAATTTCTTGTAACAAACCCCTGAAATTGGTAACATCTGTCAGCCCGCTCAACAAGAATTGCATCTCCTAGTTGCTGCTCAAGACAAAATAGCACCTGAGGTAGGGAATAACGGAGTGCTACATACTGAAGAATAAGAATCAGTACATGCTCCAGAAGAGAACTAAGCACCCCCAAATCCCATACATTTCATTTACTTAACCCTTCTAACAGCCCTTCTCATACTTTCTGGGACTCAAAGATTTAAATCTCTCTGATTTTCACCTATATTCCCCGAATGTTACTCCATAAAAACAGCATAGCCCTTCAGCTCATCTTTAGTTTATATACACCCAAGCTGGCTAAACGTGCTTGGTTTCTCTTTATGTGTTCAGGAAAAACAGAAACATCCCCTCACCTCTGCTTTATTCCTCTGAGTCTGTAGAGACTCTAGGGTCCATTATCAACAATGCAAGGACACGGATTTTATCTGGTAGCTGGAGAAAAGTAGAAGGATCTTGCTCACCTCATGCATGACTAGCTGCAGTCTAAGTTGAGATGTGTTTCATGTATATTATATCAAATGACAAGAGTTTGCAATGAAACAACTGGAAAATATTATAAAAGGTTAACAGTCTGAAAATTGCTAGTAGACTCTGAATATAAGTTACAATGCATTAGAAACAAATCTGTAGCATAAGTAGTCCCAAAGTGCTTCTTACTTATCTTTAGAAACTCAGTGTTAACAAACACCTGATCTGAATTTTGTGTGTTATGATAGCAACTGCTGCTATCATGGGAGACATTACAAAAAACCTAATTTTACTCAAAGAGCTCCTTTATATGAGAAAATGTGTATTTTTTCCAGCAATTTTTGCTAAAATAGGCGAAATAAGATAGCAATCTTAATGACTGCATCCCTATTTAATGTGTTAGCATAAAAAATAACTTTGCATGTTTCTGTTTGCAGAAAAACAAACTGTTTTCCATTTTCCTCTTTTTTTTTTCCAGAAGAAACTGAAAACAGCTGTAGAAGTTCAGTACCATTATCCTTTTAGATAGAAATTTTAGGGGGTGTTATGAACTATTGGTAGGAAAAATGCCATTGCTAATGGGTCATGTACCTACAACTACAGGATTACAAAGCAAATGGATTCTTGTTTTCAGCTGCTCTAAGCAGAGTATTAAGACAATTCTGTTGTACATAAAATGAATAATAAGCTTCAAGTAACTGACATTTACTAGCATGTCAGCTTCATCATTTTTTACAGTCATAGCTGAAATTGCATTTGCTAAATTGCTCTCATGAAGCAGGATTTTTGTTCTGATAGATTCCCTACTTCTCAGAGTATAATTCATCTTCCTGTAAAAGCACTGATGCTAATCTTTAGCCTGTGTTAAGATGACTAGATCTTCCAGTTTTAAATATAAGGTCCTTTATCTTAATACTCTGCAGGGATGCCCATTTGACCCCATTCCACTTCTTGTTTCATTTGCTCTGCAGCGCATGATCACCGTGTGAAGGGAATAGCACATAGTCAAAGGGCTCTGTTCAGAGGTGACTTACACACTGCCTGCTGCCAGATATAATGTAGATTGCACTAAAAAAATCAATATAATTCTGCTTTGTAACTTATATGGCACCATTATTTTGTGAAGTAGGTTACTCATTGTAGCAGAGAGCAATCTTTTTGTAGCAGGACCTTTAAACAAATTACGGAAGCAGAGAAAGAATATACTGTGGGTTTGGTCCTGCCCAGAAGAGATGCCAAGATCCTTCATGTTAGAAACATGTAAATGAAAAATAATCAACAGGAGAGGAAGATAAATAGGAGAACCTGCCTTTCCTTTAACAGGCACTGAACTGTGTTTTGTCTAATAAAAGGCATAAGACCATAGGGCAGGAAGGAGGCCATTTTTTTTATCAGTAGGCTATGTTGTGAAAGGCAAAACTTGAAGCACGAGCAAACAGAATTGCACCAACAGCAATGAAGGGAGGTAGCACATGAGGATGGCAGATGCTATGCTTTCTTCACAGCCTTGAAGAGGGCTGTCTGTTTTGTCATTATTTCTAGCCTAGGATTTTGCAAGCTACTGCTCCAACTGGGTATTTTCTCTTACAGCCCCCAGAATCTCCTTGGTAATCGCAACTGGCATCTTTGTTCACTGCTAGAGTACATGCTAGCTCTTTCACTTGGTACTTTCAGGTACTCTCTTAACATCCTCTGGTTAGTGTTTCTGCTGGCACTTGAGATTCCTTCTATTGATGACCCTTTTCAGCTGTTAGTGTTCAGATACTGAAGTCAGTTAACTTATGGGGAGAAGAAATAGCTTCCCTGAGCTTGCTTGTCCCAGCTGTGGTAGCTCATAATTCACTCAGGCAGGCAGCTGATACCAATGCTGTGTTCAGTGTTGAGGCCTTTGGTGTGATGAAGATAACTGTATATGCCGCACCCTGGAAACTGGGTTGCAGCCAGCACAGCGGTATCTGGAGGGGAATGAGGGATTGCAATTATGGAGATTAATAGGGGTAAGAATGACTGGCAATAGAAGAAAGTCTTTCTGTTGACTTACTGTTTGCACTGTTGGTCTAAACTGGGGAACGCCTTTGTAAACAAAAAACCCCAGGGCTTTGGGTCATGACAAGATATAGTCCTTGTTTGAGGATGTATCCCTGTAGGCAAAGCTTTTTGTTTGATGCAGATCTATTTCACAGCAAGAAGTTGCACTGTGCTCAGATTTTTTTTTTTTTTTTTTTTAATCTCAGACAAAATTTGTTGTCCTTGGATTAACGTGTCCAAGGCCTAGTTGCCATTCTGGAGTGATGAATGGCAGAGATAAACTCATGCCCTGAAATTTCTGGGCTATTTGGATGGGTACATCTAATGCCTGAAAGTACAAGTTAGTTTTGCAACTCTATAATGCTCTAGTAGTTGGGAGGGAAATGATAAAAGGCCTTGAGAAATGTCCTTCTATTGGAGTGCATGCTTACCTGGCTATGGTGTAGAAGGGTTACCATCACCCCACAGTATCTCACAGAGAAGAGCAGTGTCTCGGAGAGCACAATGCTAACCATTAGTAACTGTTGCCTTTTCATTATCAACCGCTGAGCTATTGCATTATTGATTAGTGCTGTTGAAAGCCATTCCTGCTGGTCCCTTATGTTCTTACTGAAAAGTACTCAACATATCAGCCACATCTAATTGAATAGCAAGAGGAATGAGTGAAATGTCATTCATAAGCACTCCCTCCCTTTATAGTCATTGGCAAAAGTATGTATGTCACTGAATATTGAAACCATCCTGAAGGCATCAAATTTCTAAATATAATGCTATTTTTTTTATACTTTACTCAACTGTGCTAGATATGCTGCTGCTACTAATGTTCTGGAGATTCACATGCTTCACTTATTGTAGGGACTAAAAGTATTCTGTACATCTTAGTTAAGCATTACCATCTCAGCATTAGCATCTCAGAATGATTGGTAAATATTATTCTAATTATTTACTAAATCTCTAAGTTGAATTGCATACACATTCAGTGAAATAGCAGAATTTCTTTTGAAGACAGTGGTGGAACTGTAAATAAAAGTTAGCTAATTTTTAAATATTGGCATTACAATGACACCAGAAGGCATCAGTCAATATTAGGGCCTCATTATGCTAAACTCTCTACATAAGCATGTGAAGAGAGACAAAAAGTCTTGGCTACAAGGAATTTGCACAGTGAATAGCCAAGAGAAAGTGTAAAAGGAAGAAGGTATTAATGTCTCCATTTAATGCCCTTAATAACACACTTTAACTTTTGGTCAGCCCTGAAGTGGTCAGGCAGTTGACTAGATGATCACTGTAGGTCCCTTCCCACTGAAAATATTCTATTTTACAGACAGAATGCAAAGAAAAGTGATTTGCCTAAGGCTACTGTGTGCCACCAGTAGAAAGCAAATTCGGATTTCTGAACTATATTCTAGGCAATTTCTCATAGTTTATTTTACAGCACCTTTTTGGACCTTGAGGAAGGTTCCCCTGCTTGCCCCTCAGCGTGTAATTTGATATAGAGCATGTATGAGCATTCCCCATCTTACCCCGTCTCTTCCCCTTTCCAGAGACTCCAGTACTTTGCTAACCACCTTCATTCTCTTTCAGCCTCAGGAGGAGAAGTTCCAGAGTGGGATATGGACTGCAGTACGCCACATGTGAGGTAAAGCTCTATTATCATCTGCCTCACCTGCTTGTCTGTCTTTTTTTTTTTTTCTTTTAATGAGAAAAATAGAGAATTAAATGCATCTAAAAGAAGATCATTAGAATGGAAATAATATTCAATGCCATTCCTGAGGATGCTGACATGACATATTAGGATGTTTATAAAATGGTCTGTCTTCTTTTATGTCAGATAAGTGATGAGGCAGGTGTGTCTCCTAGGCAAAACAGGCCCCTGCAAATTGAAGCACAATATCAAGATAAGGCTGTCATTGTGCAAGCCTCTGCTGCCCCGAAGCTAATGTGCACAATCTGTTTTTGCAAGTGCTTTCATATTTTTGTTCTTTATTATGAACATATACAGCACATAAGTGTTTTTAGTATTGGCTGACTCTGGTATTTTGTAGTCACGATTGTGGTATTTAAACAGGAGGTGATCTGTTCTGCACATGGAAAAGGAGCTGTGTTATAGAGGAAATAATTTTTTAAAGTGTTGCTATTTTTTAGCAAGAGGGTGTTATGATTATTTTTCAAAGAATATACCCAGTGTTCATTATGTTCATGTACAAACCCATGGTGATTTGAATCTGATTTCTAGTCTGTACCTAGGGAGCATTATCATTGTGTTAGAAATGCAAGTATGATATTAAATTGAAAAGCTCTTACATACATATAGTCTCATCTATTTCTTTTTTAGCTGCTGTATAACTTGCTTCCCAATTTCAGCCTAAAACCTGTGCTTACTTAGATGAAATGAGCGATGTCACTTGAATAGCAACTATTGTAAATAATGGAGATCTTTTTATAAAACTTCATCGTATTGTTAATATCCAAAATGCATTTGGTATGATAAAGCAGCACATTGCCCTTGGTTAAGAAAATTCCTTTCAAAGAGTTTGCCTGGCAATGATTTTTAAAACGCATTTCAAGACTTTCTGAAAATCTTGAAATACAAGCATGACATGATTGTATTATGAAAATGTGCTTGGTGAGGGACACATAATTATCTTCAGTTTCCAGATGAAGCAGAGCCGGTAACTTATCTCCAGTCACTGCTAGCAAATTTGTTTAGACACTTACTGAATGCAGGCTTTTTTTTTTTTTCTGCTGCACCACTCTTCTACAGAGAGGAGTTATTTTTACAGGAGGCATTGTGTCCAGGATATACATATCTAGCTGAAAGTTGTCTCAACGTAGGAAAACTCCTCAAACGTGCATCCCTCACATCTCAGGGATACAATCTTTCCAGGAAAATGCTCAGCTTTAGAAACTGTAGTCACGGCACCATGTGTGTATATATTGGAACACACAATGCCAAGTATAATGCCACGTTTTCTGAAGCAGGTCTATGTTTTACTTTAAAGCATTGTTGTGCTGCACTGGTGATTAATCAGTAATGTTCCAGCTGAACAAAGCCTCAGTTCAGAAGGCTACAGTTGCTGCTCCAGGTTTAGACATTGTCCAGCAAGGGGCCTCTATGCAGTGTGAGGATTCCAAAGGCAAATATTTGAACATAGAAATAAAAAGAGCGTGGAGGAAGCTGGCAACAAGATTATGCCAGCTAATGCTCTTATAAACAGATTTTGAACAATGCTAGTGCGTTGGATTTAGGGGATGGGTGGGTTACAACCCCGGTGTATTGTTTCATATTGGGTATTTTTTTCTCATGGAGGTCTTTACCTTTTTTCCCTCCACGTGGTTACCAAGGAATGTAAAGCAAGCTATCACTGTGTGTCAGATGCAAGCAAGGTCTAAGAGCTCTAGAGCAGCTGAGAACATGGATACAGCATCTTAAGTGTCAAGATGACACTATACTGGCAGAGGAGTCTGTAAGGGGCAGAGGCTTCCATTTCCTGCTGAGTTTTGTCAGGATCCAGGTCTGCTGTGTTATACAGGGAGAAAGTGTTGTCTGCAAGATGGGAGTGTGTCTCTGTAGCACCTCACAGACTGAGGGGAGACACTGCCTGGGAGTACAGGACACTTTACGGGTTGCAGGGGAACAGCACTTTGGAATTGTGCAAAACTTATCATAGAATGTTTAGGGGAGGAACCACAGCAGAGAAAGGGAGGGATAGAGGTGGTCTGGGGAGGAAAAATCTTGGGAAAACAGAGAGATAAGGGGCTAAAAGGGGGCAGTCACATGTAAACAGGTGGCTAGTCAGTAGGCTTGTCTGGCCCTGCCCTGCACTTGATCAGCACAGTCTGTCCTGTGTTCTCATTAAACTCCACTTTTATTTTCCTGGGTGCAGGGCTCACTTCTGTGTGTATGGAGGTCTGAGAGGCCAGCAACTGGAGTGGGACCACAGGATCACAGGGGCCCCTGTCTGTGGTATTAGCAACTGGAGTGGGTGAGGATATGTAAGTCAGTGTGTGATCACTCCTGAATATCAACCTGGGCTTGCAAAGTAGTTGACGTGACCTGGGAGCCAGGTGCATGCATGTGTCTCTGAGAGTGAGACAACTGGAGGAGCTGGCTGCAGGAGGGAGTGGGGGTCCCAGCCATGTGGCAGAGAGGCTGTAGGGTCTGGGGCTGACTGAGAGATCAGATGTGTGTATGTGTCTTAAGTGTGTGTGTCTGAGTGTGTGTGTGTGTTTGTGTGTGCCTCTCCCTCTATGCATGAGGCAACTGAGGACCCAGGGCCAGCTACTGGAGGGACTGAGTGTCTAAGCCCAGGTACTGGAGGCAGCTAAAGCCAATTCTTCACGTTTTTCTTGGCAATTTACATCTATGGAGGGAAGGCCTCATTCCTATAAAATCAGATGATATAAAATCAGAGTGTTTCAATTTACTCCTTGTGGTTTAACCCCAGACAGCAACAAAGCACCATGCAGTCACTTGCTCACTTCCCCCCCCACCCAGTGGGATGGGGGAGAGAATTGGCAAAAAAAAGGTAAAACTCGTGGGTTGAGATGAGAACCGTTTAATAGGACAAAAAGGAAGAAAATAATAATAATAACAATAATAAAATTACAATAATAGTAATAAAATAATTGGAATATACAAAACAAGTGATGCACAATGCAATTGCTCACCACTTGCCGACCAATGCCCAGTTAGTTCCCGAGCAGCGATCTGCACCCCCCTGGCCAAATTCCCCCAGTTTATATACTGGGCATGATGTCACAGGGTATGGAATACCCCTCTGGCCAGTTTGGGTCAGCTGCCCTGGCTGTGTCCCCTCCCAACTTCTTGTGCCCCTCCAGCCTTCTTGCTGGCTGGGCATGAGAAGCTGAAAAATCCTTGACTTAGTCTCAACACTACTGAGCAACAACTGAACACATCAGTGTGTTATTAACATTCTTCTCATATTGAACCCAAACCATAACACTATACCAGCTACTAGGAAGAAAATTAACCCTATCCCAGCTGAAACCAGGACAGCCCTCCTTTCTTCTCAGCCTCCATAGAGACATGTTTCTGTGCTCTATATTTGTAGTGATGGTATAGACAGTGAGATGCAGAGATTGCACATGATATGCAAGTAGGTAGAGAACTTTGATCTTCCTGTTTTTTGCAGCCATTTGATAGTAGAAAACAGACGCTTTGTGTCTGGAATGCTTAGCATCCCTCTCCCATATCTTTTCTATAAAACAGACCTCTGTTCTGTATCCAGTTCACTTGCTGTAGTTGTTTACCCAGGAAATCTCTGGACTGAGAGTGTCTGTAATGCACTGGGTTAGGCAGACAGGCATGAGAATTGTAACTATGCAGTCTGGATGAGGAGAGGAAGTACTGACTGGTTTCTTCCCCATGCTCCTGAGGAAAAACCCCTTCATAAAGAGTTGTATGAAACATGCGTTACCTATTGACATGTCTCGCAAATACTGAGTCTGTTACAGTGTCCCTCGAAGATTGCTACAGGGTTCTGTCACACCAAACCTCACCACTTCCACATGATTAATTACTGCCAAGTCCAGTCTCAAGCAAGAACCAGTAATGCATGGATATATTTGTGTATGGTGTGGCAAAGCATACAGGCAGATGTATATACTTGTACGGAACAAAAGCTTCAATATATGGTAAGGTTTCATGATGAGTTTTGAACAGTCCCTTACCAAGTGAGAGAAAACATTTTGCCTTCATGTGATTTTTTTTTTTTTAACATTTAGGGAAGTCTGGGGAATGGCCCTCATTAACAGGTGCTGCCTGCAGGAAGGAAGGGATGCCTGCACCTGGCCTCAACAGACGTACCGGCTGTTTGAGGAGGTGAAAGCAGTGAAGATTTTGGGGGAGTGAGTATTGACACTGTCTCCTGAATAAATTAAGAATCAATAAGTCTCTTGATGGGGAGCAGGAGTCAGGCTGGAGGTGAGAAGGACAAAGCAAAAGAGGCTGTAGAGGTGAGAATTAATCCAAACAGATGCTAATGGAGGGAGGAAGCACGCATTCCCTGGCTGAGGTTTTCTTTAGGTTTGCTTCCACAGGATATATGATTGACTTGCATAAGGACCACATTCTGAGCTCCATGATCAGGGCACTGGTTTGACATAATAGAGTACAGGAAGCTTTCTGCATGTGATCTAAAGATATGTAAATACAAATATAGTCATCTTTTATTTCTGTCCAGCCATTTTGCTAGCTTCTGCTTCTATTCAGGAACTTTAAGTGAGAAATATAATTCCCTAGGCAGCATTTCCTACCAGCAGATGGGTGCTACCAGGGGGTGGTGTGGATCTTAGGAGCTGTGAAAAATTAGGTGGGATGACTGGACCCTGAAGGAATCTCTCTCTCATTCCCCTCTCCCCACCAAGTTCAATAAATCAGTGCACAAAAGCTGTGTGGAAAACAATCAATTCAAAACAAAACTTCATTTGTGGTGGTGTAATTATATGAATGCTAAGCAACACCTAGCAAGAAGCAAGCTGTGTGGTGGTGGAGCTGTTTTGTTCTTTCAGAAATATTTAATAGAGTTCCATTTAAAAAAAAGAAAAAAAAAAGTCTTTGATAACAAGTCTAGTCTAGAAACTTTCCACAGCAGCTTTCCATGGTGGTTTCAGAGTCATTTATGATGACAAATTCTTCATTATCACCAGAAATTGTTCCTGCCATAGGTTTAAAGTTACTTGGTGTTATATCATGGTAAAAAAACACACAGGAATCTCTGTTACGCTCGTATGAGTAGGTGTGCAGAACCAAAAAAATGCTGAACTTCAAAGACATGATTCTGTCATAGGTATTAACCCACCTGGCCTGAGATGATGACCTAAAATTGCACAGTGTCTTTTGATTTAGTATGTCTTTGACAGTTTATGCTTTCTGAAGCTGTGTGCCAACCAGAGTATCACCATCTTTAAGTTCATTTAAGCTGAAGATGGGTAAGATCCATCACCTTTCCCATGTATTCTGGCCCAAGCCTGTCCTGGAGAAGACAGTGGAATGTGTGCACATTGGCTAGCACATCACCCTAGCAGACACTGCTAGACTCTAATCCTTATCACGTGTGCATCAGTAATTCCTTTCTCTCCAGTGGAGTTGCACTGCTGCTGTGAGGAACATCAGCTATAGTTCCTAAGTGTTGGAAAGCAACCAGAAATGTGGTTTCTATAGGTAGAACAATACTTTAAAACAGCAGTGGTCTATCTCAGATTCACTAAGTTTTCAAATATCAACAGGAAGCTTGATATATAAACCTAAGTTTTATTGCTTTAATCTTTATAATTTTAATATAGCCTTATTTATAAAATGCATTTCATTCATGTAACCACTGTGTAGGCATGTTTTACAGGCACCGTTAATTCCTTATCCAGGATTACAAATATGCCTAAGAATAAAATGGAAGTAGATGCTATGGTATTAATTTATGCATTTTTGGAAAACATCAAAGTCACAACCTTATGTGTAATGATTTCATTTAATTATACAGTTCTACATTTTCATCTTCAAAGAAATCTGCAAACAATGACTAATTAATCCTTGCAGCAGCCCTTTGAAATAGGTAGATAGACATAATTAATCCCATCTAACCAATTCCTTGCCCAAGGCAATACATCGAATCAATATTTAAGCCAAGATTAGAGCTCAGTCTTACTTTGTGGTCATTTCACTAAACTAGCAGTTCCCAAATTTCCTTAGATTGGGCTCGCTCCTACCTTGCTGTGGTAGTTTACATGGACTGCACCAAGCCTTCATTCTCTGTCTTCCACCTCTCTGCCAAAATGCTTCCTCTCCCTCAAAAATTCCCCTCAACAATTACTTCCACCCCAGTCAATCCAGGTGTGGAAGGTCTAACTTTTCCCCTCCAAAGTCCTGTACCCAGCTTTCACTTGCTTATGCCTATCACTGCCTGACCAACTCCTTGCACACGCAGACTTCCTCCCACAAGCTCCCTGTCCTGCAGGTGCCATTGCCTGCCCTGCAGAGCCCTGCTTCGGTGCTTGGTGTGCGCATTGGCATCCCCTGGGGGCAATCGCCTCTCCTCTCCTGCTCCTGCCTCCCCCCAGCAGCTGGGAGGAAGCCCTGCTGCTGGCACTGGTATAAGCTGCTTTGTATCTTCTAGTTGACTCACTCTTGTACGGTGAGCAAGGAGAAAGTTGAAGGTAAGCTTTGCACCATTAAATAGCAGGCACTGTTCTCATAGACCATGGCCCATACCAAGGTGCAGCCTACGGTCCACGTGTCTGTTATTGTAGCTGGAGATTCGTGAAAGGTTTTGGAGCACATTGTAAGTTACAAAAGCACTTGATAAGATCAAGAGCAGGCATTGTTGTTCAGGTAATACTGAAGGCTAAGGAAGTTCATGAGTGTGGAACCAAAGAGAAGCTGATGTAACTAAGAACGTTACGTGCCTTGAAAATGGTCTGGTG
Organism: Harpia harpyja; assembly: GCF_026419915.1. NCBI lineage: Eukaryota > Metazoa > Chordata > Aves > Accipitriformes > Accipitridae > Harpia > Harpia harpyja. Next base: position 43,007,400 of record NC_068945.1, on the reverse strand, counting down.
ATAATGGAGACTGGAGTGAGGCAGTTCTGAACAGCATAGCAAGCAGCAGGGATTGCAAAGCGACAACAGTTGCCTCTGGCAGACTGATAAAGTCCTGATTTGATAGAAAAACCTAATTCTGCATAGCATATAGTGATGGATGGGGTACAAGAAAAGAGAGAAAAAAATAATGGAAAAGGAGATTCCCACCTCAGGTCATCAAAGAACAGTGCCAGAACCTGGACTTCCCACCATGGCCGTGTTTAAGATCTGGACAAATCTTACTGGACTATAGCTTTTCTTATCTGGTAGGAAATAGAGCTAATGTGATGTATCCTGTAGTTGTTGATAACAAAGTCACATTTGTGTTTGTGCCTTGATGTAATATGTCAAACCAGAAAAGATATTCGCCCTGACTATAAGGATTCTGCTCCCCAACAAATTAGTGAATGGACGAGAAATATTTCTGCAGGCAGCTCATCTGACTGCCCTCGTTTGATATGCCACAGTAGTTGACATGCCACACTTTCCTTGTACTCATCATTTCCTTTACTTTATAGAAAATGTTACGTCTTCATGTGACTGCAGGAGGGAGAAAAGGATACACAGAGGACCTGAAATTCTCCAGCGATGTTGCACAGTATCTAAGGATATACTCCAAACCCAGTGCACCGCTGCAAAAACTCTGATTTATCTCAGCATTCCCAAAAGTGTTTTTTTCTATGGGTAAGATTGCATAGCTATGTCTGCTGCTTGATTCCATTTTCTTTAGAAAAATGTTCGATGCTGTGCCCCATACTTTCAGGCTCTCTGTAGCTGACTAAAACGGTGGATATCTTCCTAAAATAGATAGCCTGCTTCAACCACAAATTGATAGGGCTTTGACTAGATAGAATTATATGTGGTGCAGAAGGTCAGATGGATGATCGTAATTGTCCTGCTTGGCTTTAGATCATTGGATTTACCTGAGTACTAAGTCTCTCCATTCAGCATGATTCAAGAGAGTAAAATCCAGAGCTCTATAAAATAGGAATTGTACATTCAACCAAATGGAGAATGGATGAGTATAGACATATGGCAGATCCATTTTTTCAGGCTGTTGATAATCTCAAAGAACATGTAGTAACAGAACAAATCAGCATGTTGGTGGAGGTTCCCCCGCCACCCACAGCGAATGATATTTTGGGGCATATGAATAGGAGTCAATTACAATAACACATCCCTTTCAATCTGAGTAATTTCTACTGAAATCTGAGATGACTACTGTCAAAAGGAGATGTACAAAGGCATAGCATTCTTTCTGCTGTATACTGCAACTACATGCAAGAGAAGGCAAATCACTTAAGGACTCTCTTGGAAGAATTAACTTAGTGGAAATATGAATGTCAGTTTCCTGACATAGTTTAAATGTTAAATGACAGATAACCTAGGATCACCCAAACTAGATGGCAAAGCTTTATTGTATGATACTGTCTGACAATGAAGTCCTGCATCTTGACAATTGAATTAAAACATTTCTTCACATTTCTCTGTTCTGATATTTTCTCTTGCACTTACGTGACTATACAAATGTTTAACTTACGTAGAGCCAATGTAGCAGTGAAGATTTGCTGCATAAAATCTTGAAGGAGATTTTCTTCTAGTCTAGGAATATTTTTTTTTGATCTCTGGAATTAAAAGCCTGAGGGCAGCTGATGAGCACAAGGCAAAAGCCTAAACCCACTGAAGTGTTACCAGGTACTTCCCCTGTAGTGAACAGAATCCTCTTAAGATGATGACTGCTGAGATATATTCAGTGGTCTTTGTCTCTCTCAAACAGAGAGGGAAAAATGAAATGCTGTCTTTCCACTATGCAAATTTTGCAGGCAGTTTAGTGCGTTTAATGAACTGTTATAGCATATGCAGATGAACACCTCCCACCAGCACTCCACAGATCTGGCACATGGTAATCACTTGTCCTATATTTCTGTGCTATATAGTGGCTTCCTCTGCTTATAGAAACACAGCCCACAAAATTGAAACGAAGGTCCCTAAAGGCTTCAGTTTGCGAAAGGTTAAATCTGTCTCCTCCTCTCAGGCCAGGACATGAGAGACTGACTGGTGGCATATTCTCAGCTTTAAACAAAGCGAAAGGCTAGGTGGTAAGCAAGAAAGTCTGCTGCCCTTTCTGTCCTGCAGCTCAGACCAAGCAAGACCATTACTTCCCTTTTGTGTAGGCTTTCACCTTGAAAGTTTCACCTGAACTCACCATGGAGCTTTGAGTTCAGCCTGACTGCAGTGACTTTGCCAGGGTCGTACTGGAATTGAGATAGTCCTACAGAACCAGTGCACGTCAAAGGAAACATGTTAAGTGCCTTCAGTGAAATTCAGCTCATTGCAGAGCCTTTTGAAGACACATCCATCAGTAAGGTGCCTATTGAGGTCAGTTATGCATAACCACAGCCTTTTGTAAGATCTCCTTTTTGCCTCTCCCGTGTTAGGTGTAGCACTCCCATTCCTTTCTTTTCTCTCTTTGTTGATATAAAATTATGTCCACACTTGTTTGTCCAAGAGTATTTATTATCCAGAGACTGTGGATAACTGCATGATATCTTCCTGTCTCTTAGCATAATTAGTACTAGTGCTGCACAGGTTATGTGAGAGCATGAGCAAGAAACTGTGACCAAGTCAATGGCTAGAGTGCTAGTGGTCAAAAGCTTATGCTAGGGAATATTTTTCTCCATTTATACTACTAGTCCCAACTTCACTGCTGGAGTGATATTTGGATAGGTCTTTGAAAATGTTCTGACTATCCTACCATTACTTGGAAATGAAAGGTGGACCTGAACCTTCTCGCAATTCATTTGTCTTGCACCTGGAAAAATTGTTCATTTATATATAAAAAAGATCATATATAGTATGTACATATATACCATATATATAAAATAAATATATATACACATACACATATGTAAACTGCATACACCGGCATTGCCTTCAACAGAAATGTACTTCAATTGCAGTGCAGACAATATTTTTAAAAGATTTTAAGGAGTGGTTCATGATTTAAGTTGCCAGCCTTGAGACGTTATGCATGCATGCTTAGTACACTATAAAGATCAGACTGTTTAACTAGCTTGAATTCGGTCTGTAAAAATGGAAATATCCTAGATATGGAGACACTTTTGCAAGTTTTGGTCTCATAGATTTTAATTCTGAAAGCATAAGCTATTTAAACTTGTATTCTGAAGTGAACATCTGTTAAGTTAGGTAGGACATAGAAAGTTCATTGGAAATGTTAAGAATATTGTCTGTTTGATCAAATATTATATCAAAGCTTTTATTTCCTGAGTCAGGGACAGAAATACAGTGGTTAAGTTTCACATTCAATAAATCATCTACCAGTTTAGTACCTTGACTGATTCCCATCTTCTGGAGTAAACTGCTTTTATTAATCTTTGAACAACTTAACTAACAAAATAACTTATTTGTCAGTTAAAGGAAAGTTTTTCTCTCCAGTCTGCACTGCATGTAAATGTCCATCATTGGTGGGAATTTTTTTACTAGGGTCAGGGCAGAACAGACGTTCCAATACCAGAATTGTCCAAATGCATCTCTCTAGATTCATACAGTATCTTTACAACAATAATCACAATAAAGATTCAAGCTGAAAATGCAGTCATTGATTTATTTCACCTGGCTTTTAAAGACAATTAGGTAATTTAAAGTACTGACCAAAGCACTGTAGGTTTTTGTGTTCAGTATCTCTACCTTTAGAGCTACTGATTAAGGTGCTTTATGAGAAGGCTTATGTCTCTGAGCTCCACCTATAGCCTATAAAGCAATAGACTTTCCCAAAGATTGAGTCCAGGTGAGAGTCAAAGGTATTTGGTCCAAGAAACATTCAGAATAAATAACCAATGTCAATGGACTATGAAGCGAAATAAAGACAACTAGCTGTTTAATCTAGCTGTGTAAAGTTTGAACATTTCTCTGAAACCTTGCATTTAGAATTACTTTTATTTTATAGAAAAAAAAAAGTCTGCTTTCAGAAAAAGAGCATATGAATTTTAGTATGCAAGGCACTGCTGACATCATCGATAGAGTCGCTAAAAAGGAAGTAAGCAGTCAACTCAGGTAAATTATGATCTCACAGTGAAGAACTGGAGAGGAGCCTGAACCCAAACCTCTGTGTAGAGATCAGCATACTTTAAAGTTGCTTTGCATTTCTTGAGTTTAGGAACTCTTAGCCAGACCATCCCCACAGCAAAATGAGCCAGAATATGTATTTTAAACCAATTTTTACTTACATATCAAGATTTTGTGGCTCACGATCATCTCTATTAAAGTTTTTTGCTTTGTTTTGAGTGATCAAAGAAAGCATGGCACAGCAAAATTCCTGGTGAAGTGATAAATGTCCTTACTGGTACGAAACTTTGTACTTGTGCGCTCAAAGCAAAAGGGTGCTTGCCAGAGTCAAGAGTGATTAAATACCAACTAAAGACTTCAGGATTAGGTCCTGAGGAAAATTTAGAAAGATATTTATCATTATCTGGTAACTTCTTCAGAATGAAATAGAAACTCTTTTGCAACAATGCAGAGGAAAACCTTAATGAAAGGGTACCTCTTTTTATTGCTTTTAGAAATGTTTGCAAACAGGCTTTTCCAGTGGCCGTGATCCTTAAGATGAGAGCCAATGAAACTTCCTCCCAGGGCATAACAGTGATAGCATGAATTGTCTTTATGAATTTTCCTATGTATGAATATTGCAGTCCTGATTGTGCTGTTTAGAAGTGAAAAGCTTTGGGACAAATGTAGCCCCAAGTCTGGTATCTTTTACTTTGACAGGGAAGCAGTGTCTGTTCCCTGTCATATGGTTTGAGTGAGGTACCTCTGACAGAGTCTTCTTGCATGGAGTACTTAAAATTGCTGAAGCATAAGAGCCAGAGCCTCAGATTTCCTCTCCTGTGGAAATACAAATGGGTGGAAAACTGGTGGAGGTTACATCTTGAATTGTCTCTTGAACAGAATTGTCCAAAAATGATTCCATGGAGAAAGCTGGTTTTGACTCTGAGAGATTAGGCAATTCTTCTCCATGAATCTCTAGGATACATAAAAGGCTTGGATGACCCACACAGACGTGCTGTACAGCAGTGCTCTTGTGCCTTCTCCTTGTTTCTGCCCCAAATCTCTGCCAGACTTCTCAGTCAGCACGTTTGCAGGTGAAGGTGATCAAAGTCCAGGTTTCCTGGGAAGCTCTTCCTTCTCCTGATCCAGTTTTAGGATTTACCTGGTGAACTGGATAAGAGAGCTGATCTAGCTGAAAAGAAATCGCCTCCTCTTGTGCTGGGTTGGGTTTCAGCTAGATGAGCTCCCCAAACCTCTGCCTGATGGTGCTAGTCCAGTGTAAAATCAGCTAGAAACATGTGACAAGGCTTAAGAAAGAGATTTAAGTCCTAGGTTGCTATAGGATTTTACCCCTTTAGTGTTCAGTGTCTTTTCTGCCTAAGAAGAACAACTTGTCTTTCTCTTTACTTGCCCCCAGCCTCTTTTGTTTTTACCCACAGAACAGTGCAAGTAGATACCAAAATATTTTGCAAGTTAAGAAGCATGTAATATACTGCGTAAGTGTCATATGAAATAGATGAGATCAATGCAGCATCCTTTTACTCTGCTATGAATCAGCTCCAGCACAACCTGCCTGGAAGTGCCTTTACAGTATCTGGCCTTCTTCCCCCTATGAGCATGAGAAGACCTCTGTCTTCTTCACTCTACTGGAAGTTTTGAATCTCAGCGTTTTCTCTCTGCATCCTATAAGCAAGCCAGAGAGACACCTGAAGAAAATCACAGGCAGCAATTCCTGCAGTCATGATGGTTTTTTAACCTTTGCTCCCAGTCCTTGCAAAACTGGGTAACATTTAGTGATCCAACAAGTCTGACATCATAGCCCCTGTATCAGAAATAAAATGTCAAAACATTAATATATTCTTATCGGGGATGAAGGACATTGAAATGCTGGAGAAGTTGAAAAAAAATGGGAGTATTATTTACCAACAAAATAAATCAAGCTACCTGAGTTACCTGACCTTCAATTGCAAATCTTCCCATGAAGTTTTCAGAGCTTTTGTAATAGCCTTATCTTGCCTGCTGTGCTAGGGGAAATTAGAATAGTTAGGCATTTTTTATACCTATTTGCTCCTCCAGCTGCAACATAAGTCAATTTATATTTTTCCTAAATTTAAAATACTCTAGTCCATCTGGGTTTTATTCAGTGGTGGCTTTAAAGAAATACCACTAGAAGGCAAGATGCAGCTGTAAGCCATTTGAATTTTGGGACTTCAGTCCTGCAGATGTTGAGGTTGATGAGAAATTACTGACTCCAGTGGTGCTGAAACAAGCCTTAAAAATCCATTCTTTTCAACAAATACTTAAAAATTCCCCCCAAATCCTTAAATATGAAAAAGAAGCTATTGAATTTAAGCTAACATGCTATGAATAACTGTTAAATGTAATTAACAGAAATTATATATATTGTCAATGAGTTTTATAAAATGAGAAGATGCAAGTATCCCATCACATGTCCTTCTGAAATTGTCTGGAGTTCCCCAATATAAACAGCAGATCTTACCAATTCTGTGATAGTTAAATAAAATTTTTCAACTTTTATATATATATACACACATATGTCCATGCCTACACATACACACAGATTTACCTCTACATTAACAATATAGATGGAGTGCTGAGCAAATGTGGAAGAGCTGAATTTGATTCTTAATACTGTTTTATTGTTCCCTAGAGCTTCAAAAAACACTAAAAAATACCTAATGCAGTCCTACAGCCAGAGGCTTTGAGCTTGTCAGATGCCATAAACAAAGCCACAGTGGTCCTGGTCAGTACTTGAATGAGAGGCCTCAGAGGCAAGAAAGGAGTCTGTGGGACGCATGTATTTTCTGCTTTTAATCCTGCTGCTATTTCAGTCTCCCACAGAAGTTCTTGTATTTCAGTTTGTTCTCATCGTGAAACCTTTGTTTCCTTTTCTCCTTATATTTTAAAAAGAAAATTGTATACAAACAGTGGGAAAAATCCTAAATTACCAGCTCATTTTTTATTCTAAACATTACTTGCACAAGGCTTCAAAGGAAATAATAAGCAGTGTTTGAAATAAGGTCTTTAGCATTTGGCTCATTGTTTAAAGGATGCTGTGGATAACGTTTCAATTACCAAGTTGCAGTGGCCTCAACCTGGAATCGTTTCCCTTTAATTTTGTCCCACAAGTGCACATAGCTGTGATAGCACTTTTTGTTACATTTATACAGTATTCATTGTTTTACAAGTCCCTAAACATACTTCATCAGGCATACAGCATGTTGATACATTAAAAGGTTTCCTCCTGCAAGAAGTGGGCCTTATTAAGCCTTGGAAAAATAAGACTCTGTTAACAGAGTGAAGGGGAAAGGCCCCAGTATGTTGCCTGTTGAAATCAGCCTGAACTTCTCCACCCTGATGAGAGTCCAAATTCGCCGTGTCTTCATGCAATTGTGCCTCAGGGTTGACGCGGGAACCACGACAAGGGGAATCCAACTCTTGGCCTTGGAGGAAAATCTCAGCTCAACCTGCACCTCAGAGCCAGTTCAAGCACGTACTTTCCAAGAGTGACTAGGTCCTGCTGTACTCTCCTGGATCTTACACACGTTACTAAAGATGTCCATGGAGAGGACATCTGATTTTCAACACAAGTTTTGGAGGCTTCATCCTGATGGAACATCCTAATGCATGGCAGGGCAGGCCTGTACGTCATCCCTGTCCCTACAGCAACACCCTTTAAATCCCCAGCCCGGTGGGTCAGGCCCAAAAGCCATAGACTTTTGTGTCTGATAGGTCCTTGGGGGCAGATCCTGTTGGCCACAAACCCAGCGGAGAGGGCTGTCCCTCAGGGCTAGCCGGCTCCTGCACAGCCCAGGGGTAGTGACACCACCTCCCAGGGAGGTCGCATGAGGCCCCGTTCATATTGAAGTGACATCCCTGGTGCTTGGGAAAACATAGTGATGGGCTGTCTAAGTGGGGGCGAAAAGTCAGACAGGGTGGGCTGTGGAGATGTTACTTGTCCCATTTGTCTTTTCTCTTGCTGTTGGTCCCTGAGCTAATCCAGCTGCTGGTAGGAGTGGAGCCATCAGAGGCATGGGCAAGGGATGCAGAGGGGAGCATCATCCTTGTGATCTAAGAGGGGGAAGGGGATCCCACTCAACAGACTCCTGTTTGTGAAATCCTGAGAGACCCTCGGTTACTGATGAAATCCTGCATGTGGCGATTGCAGTGCCCCGTGGGGTCTGGCATTCGAGACCAGACAGCTCTTACAAGCTAGCACAAACCACAGATGAGCCCATTGGTTTTGGTAGGCTTCTGCAGGACTGACTCATTTATTTGATGGATGGTTGCACAGCTAATATTTTTCTAAGGAGCTCGATCTGTAATGGGCAGGGTATGGCACAGTTATATGGCTTGACTCTGTAGCGGATGAAATTTCCCAAGTGATTTGGGGAAAAGTGTTTCTTTAGTTTCTGTGATTTTGAAGTAGTTTGTATAAAGGTTTCCATCACCACTGTTAATCATGCATATTTTAATAGCTGTGTGCCCAGTACATTAGGTGACTACGTAGGATAGTAACTAATGATGATCATTATAGCTAGTTGCATTTTTCAAAAAAAGTTGAAGGCCAATACCTATACACAGACACATGCACACACATATTCTGGGAAAGTTTTTCAGTGACTATTTTATTATTTTATTTTGCAAGTAATAGTTAATTCTCATTTTGGTCCAGTTTCTCCATTTATCCTGTATCTGATGATCTACCTGATGCTAAATAGGAGCATCACTGCAGTTCCTGACGACAGTGCACTAGGGGAGATGTGCTCAGGAGAGCAACCCAGGAAGGTGATGGAGATGGGGAGATAATGAACCTCACAGGCCACCTGCTTGCATTTCCAAACATAAAATTTTGAGATTCAGAGAAAATGTTTTGTCTTTCAGGTTTTCATATTTCATGGAAGAATCAAATGGAGCATGAAAAGCAGACCTTGGAAAATTAACCAAAGTCTTAATTTTTTGCAAAAAGACTGCTTCAGTAGGAATATTTTCATCAAGCTGTTAAAAGCATAACCCCCCCTGCTGATTGAATATAATGCTCTGATCTGAATTGTAAAAATGAGTATGATTCTTAGACATTTGCCTATATACTAAAGATACAAGTCAGGTTCCAACAGAAGTTTGCCTTTATGCAAGATGTCAGTCCCTTGAACTCCACTGAAAGCTCTTCCTCCCAGGCAATGCCTGGGAGATCTGCTTCCAGCTCTTAATTTTCCTTTTGGCTAATCTCTCTGTTCATTAATAAGAAGCTATTTACACTGCATTACCAAGATACTACTGTCAATATTAAAATATAACTGATCCTCAAATTCACCATTTATATCTGCCACAAAGTAAAGCGTACATTATTTTTTTGTAACACTTGCTTCGATTGAGAAGTGTTTTGCATGATGTTCCTTACATTTACTTATGCTAATGATATTCTTGCAATTCCCTTCGTAATATAAAATAGTTAATTATCAATCATGACAATCCTGCTATGGGTTTGGATAGAGTATTTCATGCCTCCGTTTATTAACCCTGTTTTCAGTGAACAAAAACCGTGACTGTTTTCTCTTAGTTACTGTTGCTTTGGAAACTAGTTACATGTCTTGATTTGTAAATGACTATTCTTTCAAAAAAGAGAGTTAAAAGAATCTAGGTTTTCCTTCCTTCCTTCCTTCCTTCTTTCCTTCCTTCCTTCCTTCCTTCCTTTCTCTATTACAGCTAATACGCTATATCTAAGAGCTCTATTTCTAATCGGTGGGCTACAGCTTCTGAGCTTTCTGAGTCAGCCTTCTGAAAGCTAATTAGCTTATAATTCAATTTAGAGCAGGCATTTATCAGCAGAAACTTATAAGCGGAGAGGAAGGATGGTGTAACAACTAGTGAAGTCTTGTTCTGAGTTCTTTACCAGCCTTCCTCAGTGACCTTAGCAAATCTCTGTGTAAATACTTTTATTCTCTTTTCTTGTGTCTGGTTTATCTAGAGAAGAATAATTTTGAGTAAGGACTGTCATTGTACATGAGAATGACTTCAAAGTGCTGCTGTCCTGACAGTAGTCTTCAAAGATGCTTCTTGTTGCCTTTGAGTCAGTAAGAGGTCACCAGAGTTTTCCCCAACATAACCAGGCTGGAAGGGTCCACTGTTACTTAAGCTCTTGCAAGTAAGAAGGTAGAAAGCATGGAAAAATCTTTCAGATTCCATGATAATACAGTCCCCACTATAAAATCTTAATGCAATATATTTGTGATTATTTAATTGTAGATTTTAAATGGCATTTTTGTTTGTTTGTTTAAGATGTATCTGTCTAATTCATGAGAGTGAGAAGGAACTTACATGGATATCGATTAAGTCCATGTAATTTTTAAAAATAGTTGTTGTGAAACAGAAAATATAGAACAGGTACACATCCATCCCATGACTTCTCCTTTAAATACGCTGTTAGAAACACATCTTTATCTAGCATCCAGTAACTGTCTCATTAACTCTAAAAAACTGTTAGGGTGTTTTGTCTTCTGTAGTGTACTCAGAAGTACTGTTATTTTTACATTGGAAGGCAGCAGGGAGTCTGATTTTAGTACTACCTGTTCACCAGGATGCAAGATTTCTGGCATTAACCTGAAGAATGTTGTTTTATTGGAATTTATGTCAGGTATTGAAATGCTTTTGAAAGTTACCAAGCTGACAACTCTGGAGACTGTCATCCTGTATTTATCTGTTGGACAGATACAACACTGGCAGTGTTGTATCTCCAGCTGCCCCATATGGTTCCTTTGCCATCTACTCCAGGCAGATGTAGAAGGTCCACCCTTAAAAAGGAGAGAGGCAGCCTTCATGACTTCATACTGAAAAGCAGTAACAATTCTGCAGTGCTTCTAAATCCTAAAATCCTCTATTGGAATGACACTCAAATCACCATGTTTATTTTCATCTAAGTCTTGACTGGCACCAGTTGAGCTGGTAACTAAGCCCACTAAAATAAGAGATTTTTCTCCCTGCTCTTGTATAATCAATAGACAGAGGTCAGTTCTGCCAGAGGAAAATTCAGAGCAGGAGCCTAAACTTAGGTGCTGCAAATCTCTAATGTCATTCCCCACTCCCTATCAAATTTTGAGTTGAGTATGCCTACAAGAGACTTGCAGCTCATCCCACCAGTCTCCCTACAACCCCTGGAAGTGCATTACTTTTGGGCATTCTCCTAAACTACCTGAAAGGAGGTTGTAGTGAGTGGGGGTCGGTCTCTTCTCCCAAGTAACAAGTGATAGGATGAGAGGAAACAGCCTCAAGTTGCTCCAGGGGAGGTTTAGATTGGATATTAGGAAAAATTTCTTCACCGAAAGGGTTGTCAAGCACTGGAACAGGCTGCCCAGGGAAGTGGTGGAGTCACCATCCCTAGAGGTATTTAAAAGACATGTAGATGTGGTGCTTAGGGACATGGTTTAGTGGTGGGGTTGGTAGTGTTAGGTTAACGGTTGGACTTGACAATCTTCAAGGTCTTTTCCAACCTAAACAATTCTATGATTCTAAACCCACAAGGCTCCAGTCCTCTCCCCAGGAAACATCTGTACAAGACAAAAGTTACACGGATAATGCTGGTCTTGAGAATACACTTTTCCATTTCCAGCTCCCAAAAGACCTCAGCAGAGGAACACCTTGGTACTTTTTTAATATTCTGGAGCAAAGTATTTGCATTTCTCTGAGTATTGCCCAGGACACTGATACTAATGAGTAGTACATCCTTATAGGATTGGTATATTTTAATTTTACCCAGCTATTCTGAATCTGTAATACAAGAGAGATTAAATTTAAAGCAAACAAAAGTATTAATTTAAAATATGCCCAGTAAACACTATTGTAAATATTTAATAACAGCCTGACGATAAAAGTTAAAACCATTAATTGATCCTAAGCTTATATCTGAAAGTCATTTAGCTAACAAGCCGTAGACACTAGCAGTTACCTAGTCCATATGATCAGGGACACAGAATTTGCACACAATATCTGCAAACAGGTTGCATTCGTGGGAGGTGGGATATTAATGATGGACTGAGGAAGAGTGAATGCATTTCTGTTTAATCCCTTCCTTGAGGTCCCCTCGAAGGGAGCAGGAAGGGACTGGGACTGGGGTTTCCATCGAGATTTCTACCTCCTTTGTGACTTCTGATCCCAAATTTATTCAAGACAGAGGTTGATCCTCATAGACTGCTCTCCCTTGTGTGGAAATGTTAATGTCCCTTCTACAGTCATCTCCTCTCTCAGTGGTAAACACGGCTTGTTTGTCATGGCTTGTCTAAACTACTAGCAAATCTTTACTGTAGTGAGAGGTAAAATGCTCTTTCTACCCTGGCAATGTGTAGAATTCATCCTGAAGCCTTTCTCTACAGGGCACCTTATATTTACTGCAAACATGTGTACGAACATGGGATTAGAGCTGCATCTCATTATTAGCTCTCTCTTGGGACTGGAGGGTTTGATAATCAGTTCGGGATGGCTAATTCCCAAACCTTGTCCTTAAACAGTACAGTGATACTACTACATTTGCATACATGTGCTCATTCCCTAGCACATAGCCCATTCACTCCCTGCCACACTTCTTTGATAATTAGCCTCAACTTTCTTAAGAACCCCTTTCAATTTACTAGTACAAGATACATGCAACCAAGATTATGAACCAAGCTTTCAGAAGTCTGGCTGTTGGATTGCAGCATGTGACATATAAGCATCAGACATTGAAGACAGCAGCTTAAAGTTGTAACAATCATACTTGCTGTTCCTTTCTCAAATAATAATTCTTAATTTCTGTTTAGGATCTATATACCCACGTATTTCACAGAAAATATTTTGTTAGTCTTTGAACTGCAAAATCCTCAGGTCTCCAGAGGAACATACATTAAAGGATGAAACTAGATGTTCTTGTGAAAGCTGAAATCTGCAGTATTTTAAAGATTTCCTTTCCTAAAAATATGCCTCTTGATCTATTGTGAATCAGATATCTCAGTCTATCCACTCCCCACTTACTGCACTAATAAAAAATAAAAATAAAATAAAAATTAAAAATACATTCCAAATATATTAGAGATTTCTTCAACAGCACAATAGCGTAGACAGTATTAAGTTATTCTTTTACAAGCATTAGCTACAGAAACTTTGAAATTAAGGAAAAAAGTGACCTTCAGCTTAATATTCCCAGGAAAGGTAATGAACAGCATCCTGGGGATAAGAATATATTGACCTCATCCACATTTAAGACCCCTTTTCACCTCAGTCAGCTTGGCAGAATTAGTCAAGGGTTTTTGTATAAATTATCTCTTTTTGTTCCTCTTCCAAGGACTAGCACTTACTGTTCTGGGCCTAAATTCTGACTTCCTCAGAAGAAAGGTAATTATAAAGTGTTTGGAAAGTATTTAGCACATTATGCTTGTTGCTATAAATGAAAAACGTGCCTAGATACACCTAATCAGGTGAAACATGCAGTTTTACACACAAAACGGTTTTGCATGCTGATGTTGAGGGAGATGTAACATATTGAATGTCAGACAAAAAAAAAGTGTTGCCCCAAAATAATTTTCATCAAACAACAGGGAACAAAGTATGTGTCCCAGATTTTCTCTTTTGGCCTGTGTTTGACCAGAAGTCACTGGGTAGCAAAAGATGCCGAGTGACACAGAATCTTAAGGGAAAAGCCCAAATGCTGAGAAGAGGAAGCAGAGAGGCCTTCACTTCCAGCATGTTCTAGAGCTTGTAAAAAATGCAGTCAGAGCCTTTTTTTTTTTTTTTTTGTGGATAAAAAGATCTTCAAGAAATGTCTACTCCGGTTATACTTTGCCTCTTAACAATGCACCAGGACTTCTTGCGCCAGCTGCCTAAAGTCATTCTGCCTCCTCAGCACAACCTAAGTATCACAGTGTTCTCCCTAAAACAAAAGGCCTAACAGTTTTAGAAAATATTAACTTTTCACATATCTTTTGATTATTTCTAGCTAGAGGTGAAAAAAACCCAAAGCCACATCTGTGCAGAGAGCTGTGATGGCTGTTGAGATCCCTAGCAAGAAGTTGTGTAATTATTTAATGCCTAAAGGCAACTGCTATCTCACAAGATCATTATCAGAGCCATAGACAAGACATCATATACCACTTTCTTGGAAAGCTTTCTGAAACAGCATCATACTTTTCAAATTGTAAATAAAGATATAAACAAACAATGTGCAAGTAAATAAAAAAAATTATTAATTTACATATCTGATGGAACATATTTTTTCATTTCCAAGTGGTAGGTAGTGAGGTTCAACTCCCAGTGAGTGGAGACCAAGACAACACAAAGGGCTGAGACCAGAAACTTAGAAAAATCCAGAGTGCTAGTGGTTTTCAATGACAATAGTATACTTTCCTGACATTTCATGGCTTGCTTTTGTAACTGTAACTCCTACTTCCAGCTTTACCTCCTGGGACATATTTTGTGTCTGCTAAGTTGCGACAATATTACTTCAAATTAAAAGGTGCTGCTTTAACCTAAAATCAGTCTTAACAGAGTTTTGTTTGTGGTTGTGGTATTTTCCTCAGGTTTAATTTTACCGCATTTAGTTTGGTGTTTTGAAATATGATTCACATTACCTTTGTACAGTTAGTCTAAGACAGTCTGATAGTTCATCAGCAATCAGAAAACAGAAGGCCATAGGCCTATATTAAACAAGTGAGTGATGCAAGTATGAAGCAATGTCACCATAGCAACTCGGCTTGCACACAGGATGCTGTATTTAACCTTGGGGAGCTCTTACAACTCTTCATTCCTGAAATAGCTAAACAGTACGTGGTAATCGGGATGCGCCTTCAGTGCTATAGCAGTAGATTTGTCTTAGAAATGTGCAAATGCTTTGGCCCAATATAACTTCTACCTAAGAAACCAATAGTGTATGAGCTTTCAAACTGACGTGCCTCATGGAAATCATGACTTGCTGTTATAAATGTGCAAGATTGCTTGCTCTTTTTGGAAGTGGGAGGGAGCTATCTGTAGACCTTATTGCAGTAAGACAGAAGCATCTTCAGAGGAAAATATTTCCAGGAATTACTGTTAGAGTTTTGTTCCATTTTCCTCTTGCTAGTCCACACACACCCTTCTATCTGCACAGTTACTATGAGCTTTGTCAGGAAAAGGAGGAAAAATGCATATGCTTTTGTGTTTGTCTTGCAGGTTTGAATTTTCCAGCTCCTAGTAAACTAGCCATGTGGATGATATTAATTAGAAATGTGAATCTATATGCCCTGAAGTCAGAAGTCATGTGAATTAGCCTCACTAGAGGGTCATGCTGCTAGTAAAAAAAGCTCTAGGCAGCCAATTTTTGCTAAAACCAACATTTCAATAACCTTTGGTAAGGAAACATAGCAGTTTTAGAGGTCTAAGACCATAAGATCAAAATGAATTCTTAGAAGAAACAAAATAAGTGGTAAGTTTGAACACTGCATGGTTACTGCCTCCCCTCCGTGGTCAGAGTAATGCTTCACCGTTTCCCCTTTCAGCTTGACTAGTACGATAAAATACCTAGGACAAGAGGCCAGATTCACTGGAGGACTTGTTCCTAATGACCTTTCAGGGTGCCTAAACCACATATCATTAAGGGTTTCATAAAACCCTCCTGAGCTACTTTAGGTGTCTACAACCCCTTGGCACCTCAGTTTCCAGTGGTAATGTGCCCCAAGTTCTTACTTTTCTGCAGAAACAACTGATATTGAACCATCTGGTGTCCGCTTCTTACCTATGCTCTGGCAAGACTTGCAAATAAGTATCTTACCTGTAGGATAGAAGTGCTGATGTTTTTATGTAACATGATCTTTTGGGGAGAATCACTCATTTGGGACAAGGAAATGTGAAGGTCTGTCAATAAAAGAGACACGTTTATGGATACCTAAATTCCAAGGGAAGATTTAACAGAAAAGCCCCATTTAGCCTTTTAAGGTAATTATTAGGCAGGTTTACAAATAAGTGAGAAAACAATGGTGTTCATAACAGGAGAGAAAAAGAAGAGGCACTGTTACAGAGTTCTATCATAGCTGACATCATAGTGTGGATTTCAACTATATAACTAAGAGAAATGTATAAGGGGACTTGTGTTAAAAGCTGTTTTTTCCACACCCTGCTATTGCACTGCTGTTCAGGAGCATGTGCTTGTATTATATTTTAGTAACCTGTCTGAACAGAAAATTAAAAACTCTCCATTCTAGTTAAGTGGGTTTTACAGAATTTCACAACCAGAAACTCTGGCATGAAAGTGGAAAAATGCTGAAAAACAATCTGGTAAATAAGAGAGGAAAAAAAAAGCATGAATACTTTTAAAATTTCTACCAAGTATCAAAACTGGGTTACAAGACTAGCTGAAAGTATTTTGGCCAGTCCATCAGTTTCCAAGTCAGTAATCTGTAGAAGCTGTGGGTTCATTTAAGAGTCAGGTCCTGTGCCTGGTGAAGTCAGAAGCCAGAGGTTCCCTGCTGACTTCAGCAGGGGAGAAAGGTAAACCTCTTTTGGGAGGGATAAACGTTGAAAAATTCCAGCTTCAAGACAAATAGCTTTTGGCCCAGCTCTTCAGTAAGGTACAATCCTGTTATTTGCTGTGCTGCTCCAGTGACAAACTTCTCAGTGGATGGCTGTGATTAGAGACTCTTGTAATGGGGCCAGAGACGCCCATCTGCCAGTCTGACCACCCTGCTGGGACATGGGCTTCTTGACTAATCCAAAAACCTTAGGCACAGTGGAAAGACTGTTGAGGCATATCCAGTCCCTGACTGTGACTCATGCTATTCATGTTACTCATCCATGTGGGCACTAATGAAGTGACTGTGAGGTTCTGGGAACACAGGGGACGGAGTCCAGGTCACAAGTGATGCTTGCCAATACTCCCATTTGACTGCAGAGGCCTACGCTGGGTCATATGAGTCATGAATTTGAATGTAGGTCTTTACTAATAGTGTTGGCATTGGGCTTCAGCTTCCTTAAAAATAACATCCTGCTTTTTAAAGGTGGAATGGTGGGAAGAGGGGGGCTGTAACAGGGAAACTGATACCAGTGCTCAAACTTTGGGAGAAAGACTTTGATCTAGGGTTAAAAAGATGTGCACTCAGTCTCCAGAGGAGTCAGTTACAGAGTTTCAAATGCTGTTTGAAATGTTATGTGTCATTCACAGTATTGCAGAGACCGGCAAAATGTCTAATCTAATCCTCAGACTGACCTTCAGGTTTTTTCAGTAGAACAACTGCAGATCAGACCATGACTTCAGGCTATTTAAAATTATTATTTTAAAAAGTTAAAACTGCTTGCAAAACACTGTCTGAATTCAAGCAAGGATGTATAAAATAAATAATATTGTCTCATAAATTCATAGAATCACAGAATGGTTGAGGCTGGAAGAGACCTCAGGAGGTTCTCAAGCAGGGTCAGCTACAGCAGGTTGCTCAGGGCCACGTCCATTCAGGTTTTGAGGGTCGCCAAGATAAAGACTCTACACCTTTCTGGGAAACTTGTTATAGTGTTTGGCTACCTTCGCAGGAAAAAAAAAAAAAGTTTTCACTTGTTTTTAAATGTAATTTCCTATATTTCAGCTTGTGACCATTGCCTCTCAGCCTGTCACTGGATACCATTGAGAAGAGTCTGGCTCCATCTTCTTTACTCCCTTCCATTGCATAACTTTTCTGGAAAGGTGGATGTTAGGAAAAGGGGTCATAAACTATAATTCTAAGAAAAATGTCATTTCCCTGGATAAGGGCTGGGCACTACCACAGCCACCAGGGTGGTTTACCCACACCCAAGTAAAGTAAGTGCTGAACCCCCTCCTCTGAATGTCATTGTTATTGAGTAACTGCCAAGAATAATTTTCAGTGATTCACATTAAGCTGGAGGGGCACGTCACGTGGAGTCCCATTTCTTCTAGGTATTTTTATTAGTAATTGAACAATGAAATTCAATTAATAAGTTTAGAAAATCTACAGACAATATGAAGGGAGAAGTTGCTCCTGCTGTGGTGACAGGATCAGAACTGGAAATGAAATGAGTCTGAAAAATCAGACATCATCTGAAATTAAAAGCAGATGAAATTCAACAAAGACAAATGCAAATAGACAAATGTAACAGGAGTGACTTTACATGGAAAAGGATCTGGGGGTTGTAGTGAATCACAAACTGGCTATGAGTAACAACGTGATATTTTTACAAAAAAAAAAAAAGTCTTGGTCAAAGACACATTCATAGGAATATTGCACGCAACCCTTGGGAAGTAATTATTCTGCTCTACTTGGGAGCCAACTGGATCTCAGACCACTGTGTCCACTTTTAGACACCACATTTTAAAAAAGATGATGATTTGGAGAAAATCCAGAGGAGGCTGCAAAGAATGCTAAAGGGTTTAGAGAACACAATCCATAAAGAAAGGTAACTCCATTCCTTTAGGCTACAAAAGGGAAGATTAAAAGGGGACAGGGTAAGTCTTCTAGTATGTAAAAAAGTCATAAAAAGAATAATGATCGGCTGTTTTTTAAGACCAGCAAGGAAGGACAAGAAGAAATTATTGCAACTAAATATTGTCTGCTCTAAATTGCATTATTAGTGTAATCTTTTAAGAAGGAATATTTTGGCTGTTGAAGTACTGGAGTAGCTCTCAAGAATACATCTGAATGTCTTTTATTGGATGTGTTTAAGGACAGTTATACCAACACCTGTTGGGGACAGTGCAGGGGAGGGACAGGGCAGCCTCCGGTTGTCCTTCGCCGATCTGTGTCTCTGTGGTTTTAGGTCAATGAGTCTCAAAGGGAATTAAGTGCATCCTTTTTCATAGCATAGACAAATGTAAATCCTGGTTCCTATACAGCACACACGGGTGTCCTTGGGGAGGGAAAGGTTCATGTTTTACCAGTCTCTAGATGGGATAAGGATCTATAAGCAGGAACAAAAGAAACATTTCCTAGTGTATAATTGTGGTTTATAAAATCTACTAATGCTGTGCTGTATGCTGTCCTAGAGGGCTCCTGAGGTAGACTAGATTTCTGCCAGCAAACCAAAAGCTTGGGATGATCTCCCTCCTCTGACATAATCCTCTCTCTCTGCCTCTTCTTAAATAATTCTTGCTAAAGGTGTTTTCTCCCTGGGCACTCAAAAGTCTTTCTTTTGGAATATGAGAGCATGCCAAGCCCCAGACATTTTTTCTCAAGTGTCCTGAAAAAATACAACCTAAGTTCTTCCAACACAGTCCCCAGATCATCAGCTACTGTAAATCAGCATGTTGCCATCGGCTAGCAGGTGCACTTCATGGAAGATGAATGGCATAAAAGTTCTGTAGGTAAGTTAAAGGTATCAAAGCAGTGGTGTGAATCTAGCAACGTTTCTTGGAGAGAAACCTGACTCTAATTTACCAGTCTGCAATGTAAAGAAGAGGTTACTAATCTGGTGCATCCAGTCTTTATTGGTAAAACCTAATTATACAGCAAAGCTAATGTGAAGGCAGTGGCTGCTGCTGTTCTTCCACATAAAAGGAAGTTGCAGTGCCAAACCAGCTACATACATGCAAGCAGAAGCAAACCTGCTGTTTTTTGGCAGCCAGCAGATGTGAAATGAACTTTGACTAAACTGAAAAGGCACAGACAGTCCTGATGTTCCTTAGTTAAAACCTCGCTCTCTTTCCAATCAAATGGGCCACACACTCAGTGGGCAGATCCTTCTCCTTAGTAGAGCTCTCACTGATCTCTGACAGTGTGAACTGGCCAGTCATTCTTGTGGATGCTGTGTGGTTCCCCAACTAGAACTAAAATCATCTGGGATTATGTTTTCTTTAGTTTTTAAAATATAATTCCAAACGGTCTAATAGATAATGCATACAGATCCCATGAAGTGTTTTTGTTGCTAAATCGTAAAACAGTGTTGTCCCCTCTTGTTAAATTCTGTAGATTTTGTCCATAAAAGAAGCCATGCCCAAATACTTTTCTCTATAGCAAGGTCATTTCAGGGCAATATACAGAAATTTATTTCTTTACCTGTACAGTCTAACTTTGTCAACCTCTCTCTAAATAATCATAGAATCCTAGAATGGTTTGGGTTGGAGGGGACCATAAAGCATCTAGTTCCAACCCCCCTGCCCTGGGCAGGGACACCTTCCACTAGACCAGGTTGCTCAAAGCCCCATCCAACCTGGCCTGAACACTTCCAGGGATGGGGCATCCACAACCTCTCTGGGCAACCTGTGCCAGCTCCTCACCACCCTCACAGTGAAGAAATCTCACAATAATCTTTGTGGGACAGATTAATTCTTGAGGAAAGCCATCAGAAGTCAGTATAAACAGATTTAAATTAATGCCTTTTCACCAGAGATTGATTTATCACCAACTTCACAATTGAAAAGTTTGATCCAATGGTAAGGCATCAGGGTGTGAAAATAAAAAGTTACGTTAAGACAAAAGATACTGTCACTGCCTGGTAAAACCTGTGTTAAAAGTGCTAATGTTCCTTCGAACCCAATTCATTCCAATAATTACACAGTCATTAAAGCAACAGTCTAAGGGGAAAAATACCTTCATGGAAGAGTTCATGTGAACAGTTATTTAATCTGCTTTTTAGTATATCTAGATGAAGGGCTTTTTGCTGAATTTAGGACAATCTATTATCAGACCTTTGCAGTCAGTCTACTTAATTACTTCTCTGCCAGGATCATTTTTACTCCTAGGTCTATATATAAGGATAGTTTAGAGGGAGAAATTTTATTCTTGCAGCTGTAGGAGAGTCATTCTCATCCTTCCATGAGTGGTTTCACGCTGTATTTTCCTCACATTATCCAGCACTACATAGACAACTATTAATTTCCAGGTAGCCTCTTCAGTACTGTGTCTGAGGGCTGCTGCCACAATCAGATTTAAGCATTCAGACTCTGTCTTATCACCAGTGTCAGCACCTCCGTCCCAAACACAGATCATCAACACCCTTGCTCTGCTACTGCTTAGCCAGGTATGCTCTCATATTCAAGAAGAATATGTTCCTCTCACCCACATTCCCTGCTGAGCACCCTAACAACCCGGTTATAGACACATTTTTGCACTTTAATTCTCTCAGGAGCCCAATGAATATTCATTCGATGCAAAGTGGAACAGTTTGAACAGAAATAATGGGACGCCTCACCCTTGTGCCTTAAAATAGCTGACCTCTTGTGATCAGCATATTCACCTGGAGGTGGGAGATGTCAGGTCAGATTCCCCCAGGCAGCAAAAGGAATTTAACCCAAGCCTCCCACAGTCTTGCTGGAATAGGTAGGTTTTATGATATGAGCTTGTTCTTTCTGGTTAGCTTAGCTTGTGGCTACATGTAACTGTTGATCCCTTAAATAATACTCATCATTTATGAAAAATTAGTATGATTGCCTCTATGATGCTCAGCTGGGCTTCTTTTCAGTGGAAACCAGGGTGCACAGAGCTGAGCCCCCAGCCTTGCCCGAGTAGGATACAGATATGTCCTCAGACCCAGAAATGTGAAAGTGGTCACTCTTCGCATGCTCTGGATGCTGGCGTTAGGTAACCCAACATGCTGGATACTCTGGGAGATGCCTCTCTTTCCTCATGTTATGTGGATGGCAGAGCTTCACAAGCTTTTTAAACTGGAGAAACACCTAACTTTTTGGAAAGAGGTCTGTCTTGCAGTGTTGCCACAACTGTTTTCATTTACAAATTCCTACAAGTAGTTTAGCCTGGAATGTTTGTTTATTCCTCTCACTTTCCTCAACTCTGCTTGTTTGTTTGCTTGTGCGTGTGACACTATATATATATGTGGTGGGAGAAGGGGTTCAGTTTTTGCACTGGTTTTATGCAAAAACTTTTGATATCTTGCAGACTACTAATTCAGAGTTGCAGATCCTGTACTATGATAGGGCACTGGAAAGCTACCTCTTCCACTACCAAAATCTCTGCAGATTTGCTCTGATTCACAAATGTTAGTGAACTTGACTTCACTGCATTCCTGTAGAAATGGTTTGTGCTAATATCCCGTTGTCAGAAATGTCTGCTGCTTTTAGATAGCCAGCTTGGAATTCATGTTTCAGAGCACTTAACCTTTTTATAAAGTTTTATGCAGTGGGAACCAGCTCCAGCTGGAGTTGTGAGTACTCACTACGCCTGCAAACTCATCCCCAGCTGTTTTATGTTAGATACCCAGAAAATGAGGAATGCATAACTTGTGGCCACTTTTTGAAAACTGTGATTTGGGTGACCTTCTCAGCATCATGCAAGACTTGAGGAGAGAGACAGGGACACAGTCCCAGCTATCCATGGCAGCACTCAGATTTGGAATGGAAGAGGCAGGTGTTCAGGGGCCAATATTTTCCTCTGGTGCACAACCTTCATTTGACATAGGACAACACTGACCACATGCACTGAATGTGTTAGAATTCGTTTGGAATAAATAGTATTTGAACATTGAAATAAAGACTCCATTTTAACACCCTTTTATAAAATCAAAGTACTCTTTAAAAGCAGTAGTAGTCCAGGAGCAGCCCATCTTGTTCCTTCTGAGTGCTCGCGTTTCTGGTCAGAGTGGGTGAAATGAGCTGCAGTTGCACAAGCAAATGTCAGCTTATCAACTGACCTAGTAATCCAGTTCAGTTTATAGTAGTTTGGGGGATGTCAGAGATGAGCCTGGCCTGAGGCTAAGTTATGTAGCCTCGAACTTAGGAAGTGAAGCAATTATATAATGAATTAATGAAATTGAACTTTTTTTCTTTACTGGGAGGTGTTACAGGTTAACATACAGGAGATTTTAATAGAAAAATAATGCCAAGACTCGCTCTAAAGCTTACTTCAGGCTCAACAAAAAGAGCAAGTAGATGTTGTTAGGCAGTAGGGACATATAAGAACTGTGACTGTTACCACCTGCAGCGGCGGTCTCACAGTAACCTGGGGCTAAACTTGATGGTACCAGGGTGGCTTGCCCCAGAGCAGGCTGTGTGTGCATACACATCCATGTGCGTGCACGGGAGTTGAAGGCAATGTCTGGAAAGTAGCCATAAACATGACCCAGAGAAGCAAAGCATGAGACCTTCTGAGGCACAGAGGCAGGAAAACTTCCACCTTTGTTTATTCTGTGTCTAGCAAAACAAAATTCCCTTTTTTTTTCTTCTTTTTTTTCTTTTCTTAAATAAGATTGACTTATATTTGAATGCTGTATAGTTACTCTGACCAAAGAAGCAGCAACGGTAAAACAGACTTTAGGCCTGGGACAGTATCATGAAGAATAACTCCTTGGAAAGACATCACACTGAAGCAGTAGGGGAAGCAGAGGTCACATCAGATAAGCCTCTGAATTAAGGTTGTATATTTTTTCTGTGATTCTGATTGTTTCTGTTCATTTTTGTTTCTATTTATGCTCTTTTTTCTCCCTTCTTTTAGGAAGTGCACAACAATATTAATCTAAATTTGTTATCAAATATACAAATCTGATTTGATTTTACAATCTTTAACTTCATGACTTTTAGGAGAGGGTATAAAGTATGTAAATTTAAATAAAGTAGTGCAGTTGATAGAAGATTTAGAAGAGAATCAATTTATTGGAGCTGTTGAGATTATTAGATATGCCTAGACTTAATAAAACCTGATTTTAGGTCTTTGTTTGTGAGACAATATGGTTTAACTGGCAACTTGACTAAGTCAAACCTTGACCAAGGAAAATTAATGCTGGAAAAAACTACGCTTACAGATACTACTCGATTAATAGGGGAATCCTGTGCTGATTTTACATATCACAGGCTGGTCCTCAGTCTACCAGACCAGAAGTGGCAGAAAATAGTTTCAGTGAATGTGCTGGAAACAGCTTTTGAGACTTGGTTCTGCTGGTTGTTCTGCTTCAATTACACCCCTTGAAAACAGTGATCCCTGCAACACAAACTGAAGTCCAGAGAAGCCTCATGTCCTTGTTTCTAGTGCAAGTAACCCAGCAATGCAGAGTAAGAAGATGCTGCTGGTACAGCAGCTAAATGAAAATGCACAGATATTGTTCCAAAAGTGATGACTTCTGATGACTATGCTAGATTATGCAGAGCGATGTCATGACACAATGCTGTCTGCATAAAAACAGTAACTCATTTGCCACTTCTATGTCTTTTTATAGAAAGGAAGTGCACAGCAAACATGATTAGGAATAGTGTTTCTTATAATTTGTGGCCCACAAAAATGCTGTAGTAATTTATTGTGGATGTTTGTATAGCATTCATAAATAATTTTGTGTTGCTTCTCTTGACATATAGATGAATGGGATACCTCATGTTTGAGGACTATCTAGTTGGCACCTTTCACAATATGGCTTTAAAGAAAGGAGGTTAGGCTTCTGCTGCAGCAATTACCAATGGGGCCCAGAAAAGAATGGGGGCCAGTTCTCTTTAGAAGAGGCAGTTTGTTCGTCATACCTGATTCAACTCACCTCAGCCAAATAAAACAAGAAATGTAGTTAAACTTATAATAAAACAATAGCAAAAATCAGATGTGCAACAATATATGATGTTATTATAGACTGGTTAAAACACAGCCAGTACACTACACTACAACCAGTACGTTTCTTGAGAATTCCTACTCAAAGTTTGATCTTTAATGCTATTAAGTGGAAGGCTTGAGAAATCAGGAAGTAAGAATTACCGTTGGGAAATCTGGAAAAAAAAAAAAAAAGAGCAAATATGTCATTTACACAAACAGTGAAAAGGTCACCAGTGCAAATAATTATAAAGATAGGACTGTAAAACATGAGAAAGGGATGTGGTGTTCACCATCAGACCATGTGCATTGCCTTGTTTTGCCATAGGACATTACATACAGACTAAAAAGAGATGGGGCAGCACTTTCAGTAGCAAAATGTATCCTTTAGATCCCTTAGCACAGAGAACATCCTTGCACTGACAACACAAGTAACAGGTACATAAGATGACTTGTGATCCTTCTTCAAGAGTAGCTTTTATTTACCCACACAGAAGAGAAGACTTGCTTCTATTTTTTTCAGTGTTGATTTCTATTGGTGAAGAAGCAGCAGACAATGAATCTGATACAAAAGCTAAAATGAGTAGGAAAAAGTCTAGGACACTTTTCTTTTTGTTTGCTCCATACAGAAACAGACTTGCATGGAGCTCCATAGACGATAGGGGATGAGTATTTGATTAAAAGAAAGATGTCTAATGCTAAGTTAGCACAATTATTAATTGGGTAGAACATACATCTTATTTCTATTTTGCCTTTTATGTAGTAAATAATTTATTTTCTTAAATTATTTTCCATGGATAATCCCCAGCAGACATTGGTGAAGTGATCTGAGGGAAAACAGAGCAGGACTGAGCTTTCATCTTCCTTCTGGGAGTTCCCAAGCAGTACTCATGAGAGATATGGACAAACTGGCAGGGCAAGAGACACTGGGAAACCTAAGCATAAAAGGATATGGCAGGAGAGAGAGAATTTTTAAGTGGAATGCAAAATTATGCAGAAATCATGTGGGTTAAATTCTCTCAAAGCTGAAAATTACTCATCCCTTTCAAATGCAAATGATGTAAAAATGTCTTGTATATAAAAAGGTAAGAGTGCTCACTTACTAATGACATGTAATATCAAACATATTTTAATTTAGGCTATCTGGAGTGTGCTAGTCAGGAAATTGATCTAGGCAGCAGCAAAAGTCATTAGAGATATTTACAGAGGTTTCAAAAATAGGCTATACATTTTTTACCAGAAGTCTGTATCTGAGAAGGTGGTAGCTAGAATTAACTTCAATTTCCTTGGTGACAGTAATGGCTGAATGAAAGTTTTCCTGTAGTGTGGTGAAGCTGGTGCTATGGAGTCATCCCTCCAAGAAGTTATTCCTTTTAATGCAGCGCTCAAGTGACCTTAGATTTTAAACAAAGCAAAGTTCCAGTATGAGGCATTGCAATTTCTTACGCTGAAATGTTAAGAAGTGAGGGGTCTGGGGGGTTTTTGCATGTAAAATGATTGACTTGCACATGAAAAGGAGAGGGGCAATTGGGGTAATCTAATTAAAAGAGCTTTTATAAAAAGTGAAAGTTTAAAAATACAGTGGCTGACTTGTTTTGGCACATTCTCTAGGGAATCACAAGTTTAATTCTCTCTGGCTAGAAAATTAATAAAACCCTCAAGTTCCTGTTGGGATACATTCAGCAGCGTGTTTAAATAGCTAGTCTACAGAATTGTTTGCAATTGTCAAAATGTTCAAGTGAGCTATAAATAGCCAGAAATAAAGTAAAACAGCTTGCTTCCTCCACAAAGTTGTATGATTGTTCCTTGTGGTACTTCATGCACATTAGGGGCTTCTTTCTTTTGTTATAGTAGGGTATCTGCTCCTCAGCAGTCAAAAATGACTGGGAAGAATTGAGTTTGAAGACTACGCTGTGCAAACGTGTCCCTGCGATGTCATGGCTGCACTGCTTCCACTGAGCCGGCCTGCCACCTCCACCCTCTGCTGTCACCTGCAGCGTAAATGTCCTCAACTTTGGCAGAACTCATGTTGGCAAAAAGATACATGTATGTCAGATTTTTCCATTGTCTTTCTTCTCAAAGATTTCATTCATGTGTGCCAGAATTGCTCCAAGTTGACAAAATTTCAGTGACTTAAAAAAACTCTCTGCAGTTGTAAGAGATCAGTGTTAAGATTGCGAATGTGTGGATCTTGTCTTCTGTAATAGATCTGACGACTTAAAATTGTCTTCTGAATTTGTTGGGATAGGAGATTCACAGCAGATTTTGGTAATAACACAAAGGTACCTGCTGCTGCATCCATTTCCCACTGGCTGGAGGGAGGGCTGGGGGAACAGGACGCTTTCTTTGGAGCAGCGACATGCTGCCCAGCTCTATTCCTTTCTGTCTGCCTGGCCCCCGCTGGCCACAGATCCTCCAGCTCAGCAATTTGAAAGTCTGATCCAAAGCCTGCTGAGGTCAGAGGTAGTCCTTTCACTTTGAGAGGCTGAATGAGATCTTCTAGCATACCAGTAATACTTCTGTGCACTTAAAATTATCAGGTATTTTGCTAAATTGAGACCACACAGAGGTTTCAGAGGCAGGTCATCAGCTTTTGAATCTATAACCAAGACAAGTTCATTGTTAGTAACACTATGATAAGTTTATTTCCTTTTATGCTTTTTGGGGGGCTCCTAATATCTATGTACTATGCAGCAAGTCAATGTCATTCAGTACAAGTGTGTCAGATTTTAATATTGAGAGGATTCAGACTGTTTGCACCCCTCAGTGAGACTGAGTCATGGACACAAAGGTTCCCTACAGATCTTGCAATATCATTCATTATTTAACTCAATTCCATATTTCGTTTTGTAACAAAAAGATCTTTAAAAGCTTTAAGTAAAGGTGATCTCCGTTTGTGTGTGGAAAGGTGTGGAAAACCATTTGGCAGACTGTGACTAATGCCAAGAGAAGCTGTTTTTGTTATTGTGTTTAAAGAGGATTATACAGTACAATTCTTTGATTTTAGTAATCAGAAAATTTTAAAAGAAGCCGTCGGGTCATGGCAGCTCTGTGTCTCTCTGGAGTTATGATATTCGACAGTAAGACAGGCATTGCTATGGTAATTAAGCATTTTTCAAGGTTTCGGGGTTTTTTCAGATTTCTTCAGTTATTAATAATTTTCCTAAAACAGTTTGGAAAAATACTGGTACATTAAAATATCACTTGTTCCTCATAAATGAGCTATTTAGAATCTAATCCTTGTCTTTTAAAAGTCTGTGGCAAATCTCCCACCAACTTTTATGGAAACATGACTCGGCCTTAAATATTTGGCAATTTCTGTATTATTTCCTCCAAGTATATTTTTTTTAATCAGAAATATTGAAAATGCCGTGGTTTCTGACACACGAATTCCACCAGGGCTTTTGCAGGCACGTTGTTTCTGGCAGCACAGTTCAGCTAACTTGAGAAACCCCAAGGCTCATTTCATATCTCCTGCTGGTGCAGAATTGTCCTTTGTAGTACCACAGCAGCCAGGCATGGCTGTTCTCAGCTGTGAAACCACAAGTTCTTGTAGTGATCATAAGAAGGGGAAAAGAAGAGAATATAAGCAAAAAGATGCTGTAGTCTGACAGCGTTCACCAGCGGCGTTCCCCCCGGGCCACCTCTGTCCCAGTAACTCACTGGCAGGATGCAATGGAGCAGTTCCTCTGCAAGGAGATCCTGGAGGCAGCTCCCAGACTGGAGCTGAAGGCTACATCACCCATCGCTGCAGCACCCAAAGCGAAGGCTCCCTGCTTCTGGGGGAGCCCAGACACCCCAGAGCCTGGCTAGGCTCCGCTAGGCACCTCAGAACAAGAATCACAGTAGCCAGGCACTGGGTGAGGGGATGCCTGCCTGTGCTTAGGTCAGGCTGTGCTTTTGGATGTCCACCCTTTCCGATACACCGAGTGGCTCAATCCTTTGAAAAGACAAACCGATCTGCCTTCCATCTCTTTGATAATAGCTGAGTGGTTGAAAGCAGACTGGGAGGTAGAAACGTGGAGCTGTGTCTTCAGCCTCCTCTTTACTTGGCAACTGCCCTAATAGCTAAGGTATTGTATAAGCAGTGATCAGTTACTGCTGCCGCTGCCATTAACGGCAGTTACTGCTGTCACTTCATTAAATTCAGTGTGTGTGCAGATCAGGCCTCCAGATGGGTGTCGTAAGAGGCATGCCTATTTTGTGACTCCCAAGGAATCTTAGATGGGAGATGGGCTCATATCAGATGTTCAGGTCAAACAAGAAAGTAATATCTCCAGCCATTTGTGACAGCACAGCATTTGGCACCCAAATAAGTTTTCTGGATAAGGCTTAGGTACAGACACTCGGGCATTGGGGCGGGGGGGGCAAGATTTTTTCTTTTTGAATCGCTGTCTTAGACCTTCACATCTTCTGCTTGAACAGTGCTTTAGACTCCTAAATGTTTTTTTGGAACTTGTCCTTAAAGAATTTTAAGACAGATAATCATCTCAGTTTTGCCAGATACATAGAGTCTATGTCTTGTGTACAGTATTGGAATCTTTGTGAAACTTCTGCAATAAGGTGAGACAAATACAGACAAAGTTTTCAATCTTATTTTTCCTAACTGAAAATTCCACCTCTTAAGAAAGAGATCAAAGAAAGAAAACAGATGGTTTGGTGCAAGGTCATTCCTCAAGTTGAAAGAAACTCCTTTTCTTTTTCTGTGATAGTCACAAGACCTGGAGCACATCATCCTTGAGGCTTCAGCCCAACATGATCTTTCCAGACTGTCTTATATAACCAAGGACAAAAATGATTCCTTGACACAATATTCATTCTAGTCCTGCATTTTCAGCTCCTTGATTTTTAACACAGGGTTCCTGCAGTATTTCCCTCCTTTTCACGGAGATAACCTGTACAGGTAAGGTGGGTAAGTACCAGCATAGGTCTTTTCATCTTCTCCCAGACTGGCAGTTTACTTTGCTGTAGTGTGGCTTACAGTGTATCTCCCTGTTAACTTGCTCAAGAGTTAAGGATCTACATCTTTAATTGCCTACAACTTAATTGTAGCCTTCAAGTTTCAGTCTCCCAAACGATCACTCTTAGTTCAGCTTATAACAGGAAAAGCATAAACAAGCAGTTTTCACTGAAGTGCTGCAGGCAAAGCTGGCTTCAGAGCTCAGACAAGGAGCTGGCCTCAATATATCTATCACTGGGTTTGTCCTCAGCATTTTGGATTGTCCCCTCAACTGATTGATGAAAAGCATGGTAACCCAAAGTTTCTATGGAGAATATGGTAAGTTGGCAGAAGACAATCTCAGAGATAAGAGCATTTCATTGTCCAGCCCATGAGTACATGACCGTGACGCAGACTGACTGGCTCAGAGTTCAGGAAGTTCTTGTATTTTTCTTTTTTTGGTCTCAATGGCTTCCTTCCTTTTCTTGGAAAGTGTGGCTATTGAAAGTGTAGTCTGTAATGGTCTTATTAGAGCTGTTGTTCACAGGCGCCACTACTTTAGGTAGGCTGAAACCATTACAAGAAACGTAACGCAGTTTGCCGACAATGCCAGGTCAACAGTCCTTGCTGTCTTGGTCGTCTTCCGCTGCATTTTCAGGGAAGTCATTGATATCTGGTTAGATAGCTCCACAAGACATGCTTAAAACAAACCAAATAATCACCAAAAAACTCAAAGAAGTTAGCGTGCATTCTTGTGGGTTATCTTATCCTGAAAATATTTCATGTGGTTGATAAGCATTAACAGAAGTTCACTTGGGGGTCTTCTGAGCTAGCCACACTTGAAAAGTGGCCAGACACTAGTGATAACATTGACCAATTCAGTTAAAATAAGTCAGTTCCTGCCAAGGGCATTCACTGAAGGTCTTCATCACAAGCAGTTAAGGTTTGCAAGAATGGAGCAATGGATAGAGTATGTGATGGTGAACAAAAGGTCTAGGACAAAAGGTCTGGTTACTTGCCAGCTTAGACTTGATGTTAGCCTCTGGAGATTTTTACAAAAGTGAATTGTAATTCTGAAGGTAGCTTCCTGAATTGTACAAAGGATGTGATAAGATGGTTTCTGAATGAGAAGGATTTGCCAAAACCCTGAACTGGCAGTAAATTTTTTTCAAGATTTCAGTTTCTTGAGCAGATATGGCTGGGAATTTTGACAAATCCTCCTCCTTCAGGAATCATGCAAAGGGTATGCACTCAAATTCAGAGTTCCTGAGTCCTGAAAGGACTCAGCTAGTTAGATGTATATCTCTGCAGGAAAGCTTTGCCACAGTGACCATGGATTAGCACCACTTGGCAGGTTGTAACAAAGTCATTTTTGATAGTATTCCTGAAAGCAGACAGAGCTCAGTGAGCAGAAGGAACCCATTGACCCTCAAGGATGTAGGCTCAGTTTTCCCTTCCCAACATCTTGGGAATTCTTGGACTTGTTTGAACCCTGCAGCTTGAGATTTGACCTTGGTCAGCTTCTGATCAGGAACTAATTTTTCATTTACACAATAGTTTAGCAACTTTCACTCAAGGTTTTTGACCTCTACAGATACCGTCCCATTTTGTACTGCAGCTGTTCACTCACCATTCTTGTGGTGTTCAGGGACCCCTTCTCAGATAAATAATTTCTGATCAATGGGCAAAGCTTGAGGTGAGCCAAAACAGGCTTGTAGGCGTTTCCTGAGGATGAATGACAACAGCCCTAACGTCACTGTTAAACAGAACTAAATGTCCCATGACTCACTTAAGCATCAGTTGCAAGTAAATGTACTGGAAGAGGTGTGTCATAGAGGTCAGACTAAACCCCACACAACATATGTGTTCACAGGAACCTTATTTTTAAATGAAAACTGTTACATGTGAGATTCATCACATGGATAGCTATACATATCGCCACATTAGATGCATGGAGCAGATTGCTGAGGACAAACTGGTCATTTTTAGGAGATTCATTGTGGTCTGGTGACAATGGCTATTATTTAATGTTGGCATCAGATAATAACATGATCATTGTTGTCGTTGGATTTAGCAGGACTCTGCCAAATCTCTTGCTGCTCTGGGTGCCGCTAACTTTCCAACCTGCTGTAACTGTTCATAGGTGTCAGACTTACAATTTAGGGGGAGTATTTAAGGAGGAGATAAAATATTTATTAAACTTCCTAACAAAGTATTATGTGATTTCTTTGCTGCTTCGGATATTTTGTTAAGGAGTCTATAATATTTTGGGCTTCTGGGCCAATGGCAGAGAGCCAATCAATTCCTTTCCTGGCTTATTTTTTCAGTTCTGATGCTCACTCAAAACCCTCAAATTTGATTTTCCACTTGCTTCAGTTAGAAGCAGCATTAAAAATAAAGGGTTCTGGGGTTGTTACCTTATAAGCAGGAACAATGGAGCCTGAGGCTTTTTACTCAGCTCTTTCATGGAAAATGTAAAACTTACTTACTTTTATCAGAGCTTCCACTATTGCCCCATGCTAACACCATGTAACAGGTTTATTGTATTAAATAAAGATGCCTTCTATAGAGCTGCTCGATGTGGTGTGTCTTTATTCAGTGGCTGCTTCTTGGAAGAGGGAAGGATGGTGGCAAACAGGGGATGGGAGGGTCTGTAATTTATTTTTCTGTTTAAAAAGAAAACAAGATGTTTCCATATAACCATGATA
Organism: Harpia harpyja; assembly: GCF_026419915.1. NCBI lineage: Eukaryota > Metazoa > Chordata > Aves > Accipitriformes > Accipitridae > Harpia > Harpia harpyja. Next base: position 42,975,193 of record NC_068945.1, on the reverse strand, counting down.
GAGAAGGAAGACTCCACTTAATAAATTAACTAACTCTATTTACACTTCATTCAAATATGATATACTGAACATGCTGGTGGTGTTGCACAATGTTTAGCTTGTATAATCTGAACTTTGTGTAGACCTTGTGCGGGGCTCTGGCATTTCCTTTCTTATGATTTTTAATAGCTTCCAGTTCATACAAGCTGGAGCATTTATAAACTCCTGCGCCTCATATTATTATTCTTTATTTCATTCCAGGGTCAGTCACCCTCTGCAGGGGCCTTCAGCAATATCCAAAGGACAAGTTGCTTAATGCGTCACATCAGTAGATGGACATATCTTTAATAGCGTGCTGTGGTGGATGCTCAGGGATTCCTCTTCCCTGGCACTCCTGCTAACTCAAGTGCAGCTGGGTGTTACTCAGGATGAGAACTAGGAAAGGCTCTGGGGGCAGCTGCCCCGCTGCCGCAGGACCGACCAAGAGGGAGCAACCAGAAGTCACTGCCTACGGCAGCTCAGGCCTCGAGCCCCGGGGAAACGCAGCGGCAGCAGGCAGACTTCAGGCTGCCAAATCTCCCAGACACTTTCCTGACCAGAAATACTCAGACGAGTGAAGATTATTAATAATAATTAATAATACTGTGTCGATTACAGAACCCGCATTTTTTCTCAATGAAGGCCTGGCATGTGCTAGAGCAACAGCCCCTCAGCACTCACTGATTTAGGCTGTTTAAAACTCAGTCTTTCTGAATAATTATTACAATCAATATATCAAATATCCTTTTTGCTGTTGCTAACTTTCCTTGCTAGCTGCATTATTTTGTGAAAAATCAGCTACATAATGTATTGCCTCTGAAGTATAGGAACACCAGACTGTAGGAAAAAATAAGGAGAATAGTTTCAGCTTAGCCAAAACCTCAGGTTTAAATCACGTCACAATATGTAATGACAGGTAAAATGTTGCTGTATCAGAATTATTGATCTTCATGGCTGGTGGTGTTTTATATCCACTACTTGACTTCTGGAAGGAATAATTGCAAGAAAAGCTAGACTCACACTTAATCTTGCTCCCAACCCAAGTTTGAGACCTGAATTGAAAATTACAGAAAGGCATGAGTGTTTTTCTCTTTAAAAATCTCTAAATATTTTTGTCCATTTTTAACAACAGAAGCACTCTGAATTTCATCACACAAATCGAGAACTGTGATCTTGAGTTGTATCTACACTTGAGCTGACTATGAGTTATTTTAATTCCTGAAAGGCTAAGGCCTAAAGGCATGATTTATTTCTAATGGTGACACTATGACCATATGTTGCTTCAATACTCAATACCCATGAAGAATTAGTAAATGATGGACCAAAGTAAATGTACAACAGTTCTGTATTATGAGAGAAAGAGCTCCCTGGGTTGTGACTGGCAAGGAAGAGTCAGAAAACCCCAGCTGTTTCAGGCAACAGGACTGTGTGTGAGTAGGTCTAAGAGGTAAAAATATGTTGGACTGTTGACATTGGCTCAACTGTCAGCTAAATTAGAGAAAGAGAGATAGATAGAAGATGGCTAAAATAAAATAGGTCAAGTGAAATTCATGTGGAGGAAGATAGTCTAGTCTGCAGGATGGGAGCAGAAGTAAGGGAAATAGGTATCAGGGTTAGAAGGGAAGGTGGTGTAAGGTATAAGGTCTTATGATGGGAGAGAAGGACAAATGAATCAAGGCTGAAGACCGAAGCTTAATTAATCACTGATGTATCAGCACATCAGTAAGAGAGAGGATCAGAAAGTGAGAGAGAACAGATGAGAAATCATCAAAAATAATGTCTGAGAAATTATGGAGAGGTGAAGTGATGAGACAGAGGGGGAGGAAGAGGAAATCTGAAGTTGAATTAGAGAAAGGAGTAAGACTACAATGGCCGGTGCAAGCCAAGTTTGTGAACAAGAGCATTGAAGAGGGGCTACCTTTTTTCAGGGTAGTTTCTCTTAACTATATAGAGTTGCTTTCTGAAGAGTTTCCTCTTTTATGGAAGGGAACATCCAGTGCTTAGCTTGTCACACTCTCTTTTTCCTCCTTCTTTCACTTCCAGAGGTATTGTGTTTGTCCTCTGGAAATCATCCTTCTCCTGTAAGATATTATGCAGCACACTCTCCTTAGTGCCTGATAAAGAGCTGAAACAAGCTGTTTCAGACTAAGGTATTTTTAGTGCCTCACCAGTCACTGCTGTAATAGGCTTTTATGGCTCAGCATGAATTCCCTGCAGGTAGATACTGAAAGCCTAATCCAAAATTGCATAAAGACAACTAAAAGAAGTAACATAAGATTTGCAAGCAGATCTACAATTCCTTTGTCCTGCAGGAATGCGATCAGAGGCCTAAGCTAAAAATACGTTTGTTGAGTATGCTTATCTTAGCCCTTTGAGAGGAAAAGAAAGAAACAAAAGTATAAAAATAGATATAAAAGAGATAAAACAAGAAATAAGGGGGATTAGAGCTCATGTTGCCTAGTATAAAGTATAGCAGAAGGATGTCAGGTGCTGCTAAATGTATCCTCATTGCTAGATAGTTTATAAATGACTGTTTCTTTTCAGGTAGCAAAACTAATGATTCTGAAGTTTCAGTCTTAATTTTTGTCTTGGGCCACATTTGGGCAGTTAATAGCATGGGAAAAAAAGCACCTTAAACCTTGAAATGTCCAGGTGCAGCTAATCTAGTTTAAACAGGAACTAGACAACTAGCCACATAGTCATCTCCTTTTTATTCAGCAAACACCTTTTTTATTGAAACTTTCGGAGGCTGCTACCAGCTGTGTGATAACTCTTCCAGAACATATTAAGTTCCTAATGGACAAAACTGGTCAACCCAGCTTAATTTTAACTCATCAAATCGTGACACCTCCACTAGCAAGAGAGCACGGGCCGTTGTGGATCCCTGCTCCAGACTCGTTACACACCTCACTGCCTGCGTTTGCTTTCAGAGCTGGGTTCTTGGCCACAGAACAGTTGGTAGGGTCTGGCAAAGTGGTGCTCCCTGCAGCTGATCAAAGCTCATTTTTCCCTTAAATGTGCACATGCTATGTCTATCACTCAGCCTTAGTGTATATATTACAGAGGGTGATCAGGAGCTTCCTTATGAAACAAATTTCCATTGAGAAATGCCGGTTTGTTGGAAAAGAGTCTCTCAAGCCAACTCTTCTGCCAGTTCAACCTTCCCTTTGACTGTCTTCAAAGCCTTCTCTATCTGCTTGGTTCTGGTGAGCTGGAGGTGGGCTGGGGTTTCCAAGTCCCCCAGCTGGCGGTCGCAGGGGATAGCCGGTATCTGAGCAGTAGATAACTCAAGTTGCCACAAGAGCCAGGGCTCCTGGGCTCTCGGCTGGCTGCCTCCGCAGCTCTCATCTCAAATGGTGGCTTTCCTGATGGCAGCAGCCTCTTGGTCACCAGGAGAGTAGATTGCTAGTTAGCTGGGTATCTGCTGCCCAGGGTGTCCATGTCAGCCCAGGGAAGGAGAGAGCAGCGGTGCCTCGGTTGGTCTTTCTTCCTGGTAGTCAGCAGACTTCAGGGTTTCTCCCTCATGCTCTCTAGCTGTCTCTCTCTGCAGAGCAGGCTTTCAGCTTTGTGGGAGCCTGCCTATGTAGCAGGCAGCCAGAGGAGCTGGGCAGCCCAGGAAACAAGCCGAAAAAATGTCTGCATCCTTCCAAAGCAGAATTTTTTCAGGCTTTTCACTCCCACAAAAATGTTCTGGTTGTTAGCCTTTGCGTCCCAGCTCAGCACAGCTTTGTTTTTCTTTCAAAAATAAAGCAAGTTGAAATAAAAGACAGTCATCTGGCTAGCCCTGGTTATTTTATTCCCCTTTTTGAGCCATGCCTTGGTACACACCAGGATACCCTGACCTGGGAGCCAGAAGCATTAGGCTCTCTTGGAAACTAAGGCTGAGATTTTCATCTCTGGATGGAAAACAACCCACGGAGAATTAAAATGACCTCTCTGGATCACAGTGGAGGCTTGGACTAGTGGTTCCATGGCTCTACATGAAAGGAGAAGGTTAAGCCAGGCAGTATTTGAGGGGTGGTGTAAAGCTGTTTTGGTCACACTCCTCTTTACCTGATCTAGTGATGTTTGGAACAGATGATAATTACTTCAGCTATTGTCATGACTATAGGTACCGCAATCCATGCTCGTAACCTCAGAGAGGGAGGGAGAGAATGAGAAAACTGTGAGCCATTAAAAGAGCAGAGCTGTAATTGATTATTGTTCATATGTAGGCAGAAACCTTGCTAGTGGAGCTCACTGATAATATTGATCAAGTCAGGAGGCATCTAACAAGCCTCAGACCCATGTAAAACTAATGCTCACACCATAGAGTTTTGGGGTTTAGGGGGTTTTTTTCTTCCTTTTTTTTTCCTTTTTGGATATATTATTTAACTGGGGGGCTTATTACATGATGTATATCATAAGGAGATACTTAGGTGTTAAATGTTTGAGATTGCTCTTTTTAGACTTGTCACAGCAGGAAGAATTACTTATATGTAGCTATGTATTAACAAGATTAACTAGGAAATATTACATGCCACACTGTATTGTTTTTTTCTGAGGTTTGCATTTCTTATCATTATGATTTTTTAAACTTGACAACCTTAAAATTGTGATAAGCACATTCCTTATAATTAATTTTTCATAGTAAGTGTTTTTCATAAACATAGCATTAAAATGTTTGTAATAGCTCTTCAAAGATCAGACCTCAAAAATGGAAGGAAGTTTGGAGACTGATAAGTGTTTTGATGAGTCCGTTAGCTGAAAAATGCTTTGTTTGACCAAATAGAGAGGAAACTGAATATTGTAAAAAATAACGCATAGAGCAATGTATTTAAATGCTTGCTATAGAAATTTAATAAATATACCCAGCAAACAATCTTCGGGGAGCCTTGTCAAATATTTAGCCTTGTCAAATATTTAACATTTTGCCACCTTAAATATAAGTGCCACTATTGCAAAACTTGTATAGCAGTAAACAGTAGCCCATTATATTGAAAAATAATTGTCAAGCACCTTCCACCCACTTTCTAGATGGTTTGTAAAATGAGCAATCTCTCCCTCATTTCAGTAGAAGATCACACTGGATGTCTTCTAAGGGGCTAGGAAGCTTTTCTATTGAGGTGTCATTGCTTATAAAATATACCGTAATTGTATTTTGGTGACTGATTAGCAACTTCATAGTATCTGAAATGACATTAAACAAAAGTTATCAAATGAAAATAACTATGTTTTAAGAAACATCGATTTCTGCTGTTCATTGCTTTCATGCTCGTGAATTTGAAAAACTTAGCAACTTCCAGTGAGTCACCCAGATTTTAGTATAAAATAGGCAAGGTTCAACTGTGCTTGAAGAATTAAATACTTTTGTACTTGAATAAACTTGAAAGAAGAGAACAAAATACCACTCTGCATGTAATTCTTTTAGTATTAATTCATACTTTGCAGTTGTCTAAAAGCTTTGATTTTTCACAGTCAAGTCTTCCTACTCGACCTTGAAGTGAAAAGTGTAATCTTGTGTTTCTTGTAGAATGTAGCAGGGTAGAAATGAATGCCACTAATTCATCTCAAGGTTGGGTAGGAGGAGAAGTGGGCTTACTCCTCAGCCATCTTATTTATATAAATAATAATGCTACCTCTCTTTTCTCATGGTGGGTTTTTTTCTCTCTTGATCTGAAATGCTTAGCAAGAAGCTGAGCAAGTCCAAAAGAGTTACAAAGAGAAAAGTTGGTGTCCTGTGCTTCCCCCTACCCCTGCACTGAAGCAGGCCTGACCGTATGCTAAGCTCTCCCTCGCTGCCCCTTGGCTGGCACTCATTGCCCCCCCTCACCCCCAGCTCCTCCCGGGCGCTCCTGGCAGCAGTGCATCACATTCTCCCCTGCACCTCCCATCACCTCCTCATCCCCCTGCACCTCCCATCGCCTCCTTATCCCCTGCTTACATCCATGATGTGAATGGCTCATGAAACGTCTGTGCCAAAGCACTGCGTGTACAGATAAGGGACAAACCAGCTGCCGTCCCCAAGCCCATAAATCAACAAGTCTGATAGAATCAGACCTGACTTTTTCTCAGCTTAGAAACTTGCTCCCATGTCTAATTACACATAATAATTCAGTGCAGTCACTGGCATAATTGGCCATCTGTGTACTTTCGTATGTGTGAAGCGAATACTGGGAAAGGTTACACAGGCTGGTGCCGCTAATGCTCATGGAGAAGTGATGGAGACTAATCGTAAGAGCTGGATTTGAGCTGCAATCAACTTTGGAAATGAAGTGTGATTTTTCTTGTTGGCTTTGAGAGTTATGAAAGGACCAGACAGTATGACAGCAGAGCCTGATGGCAGGTGGAGAAGCAAGGGCGGGACCAGAAGGCTTGCAATTTGTTCCGGGGGAAAAAACAATTGTGTTTGTCATACTTGTTGCTCAAGTTTTGATTTACTCCTGGACAGCTTCCACTATTAATGAAATAAAGGACAGTGTTTCAAAAAGGCATCTTCCAAGCTGCATCTCTGAGAAAGCCCAATAACAGACCTTACTACCTATTATATCTTTTTAGAAACTTTCCTAAAAATGTAAAAACAGGATGGAGAGGATGAACAGGGAGGGGAGAATCCTCATCCTTATTTCAAAAGACTTTGCTGTAATAAGAAATCACTGCACAAGGCTGCCAGGCTTGGAAAGGTTATAATGGAATAGTGATACTTTTCTTGTGAGTTAATACTTGATGAATACAAATAGCGCACAATCATGTCAGAGCCACATCTCCATCCATAAAACTAGGCATAAGCTCCCTTCTAAAAAGCAAGTCAGGATGAGTTAACCAAAGAAACTATCTCCCCAGAACACCTTGCAGACTGCCGCGGGTTATTGCCCACAGGGGCACAGGACTCACTGTAGGATGCTGGGAAGGGCATTTGGGGATTGTATGAAACTTACTATGTCAGGTTTTAAGGAGATTGTGGGAATGTATGAGACTCATGGGATATTTAGGGCAGAGGATTATATTAGGAGGAAAGGGAGGCATCAAGGTGGATTGGGCAGGAACAAGCAAGTGAAAATAGAGGTAAGAGGGGACAAAAGGGGCTGGTTATGTGTAAACAGGTTGCTAGTCAGTGCACTTGCCTGACTCAGCCCTGTGCTTCATCACTGCAGTCTAATTGATATTCTGATTAAATCCTATATATAATGATATTCTGTTCTCAGTAGGAATGTGTTAACTCATCTTGGTGGGTTTCACGCCAGACATGATGGGTGAATACTTCTCCTTGGATAGTCTTCAGAGCAGCCAATTCAGTGTGCACCGGTTTCCCAGGTTTTGGGTTGGTAGGGCTCCTCTGCTCCGTTGTTCATCTGTTCCTTGACAGGCCTTTGTGTTTCTGGTGATTAGCCTTTAATCACATAACGTAACAACTGTCTTCTCTGTATCTCTCTGTGCCAGAAAAGCCAGGAGAATCTGATTATGAACTGGATATGAAGATGATAGCAATCCCATAGTGCTGCAGGAAGATGTGTTGCAGAACCTGAGAGTGCTGGTCTTCTTTTTAAATTCATTTTGATATTATGCCCAAGTACAGTGCTGGGGAATATTATACTCCTGGGGGATTATTTTCTGGAGCCTACGATGTGGGGTGAAAATGACTGTGTGCATATAATGTGACAACAACGTCATTGTTCTACCAGGTCCCAGGACATACCTGGGTTAGAGGAGATGCCCTACCCAAATTCCAAACTGGATTAATGTATTACGCCAATGAAATACCTTCCATTGTCTCATTGGTAAGAACAGTTAGCTCCCCTTTTCTAAAAGCTGGCATAGGAATTTATTAAACAGCTCTTGCAGTTTACACATGCTGATGGGAGACCCTGGAGTTGGAGCCAGGGTCTCCGTCACCTTCCTGAGGAGCAGGCCAGGAACCCAAGCAGGCAGACCAGGTTGAGGGTGCACAAACAGGACTGTGCTGGCTAGAGGCCACCTCCTGTTGCTTAAAGCTACCCCACAGAAGGCCACAGTGGTAACACTACTGTGATGTGCCCAGCACCACATCGAGTCCTGAGCTACCCTCAGAAAACTGCAGGGATGATGAAAGAAAAGCACTTCTATCTTTCTTGAGGCAGAAGCAGCTATATGCATTCTTGAATAAATCCCTTCTATTTGGGTATCACCACTATATTTGTCTCTGTACTAAGCTGCAGTAAAAACTTTTGCAAATGGAAAAATACCAAACTGGAGCAATGTTTTTTTCCATGCTAATGTGAAATACTGGGATATGAAAGCAAATTATTAGTTAGAAATTTGTGGTACAGAAGTGACAGTGCTCCTCTCAGGTAACGCTAAGAAAGATGAAGCTTCTAAACCAAGACAGATTTTCAAAAGATCTTGTGGAAATCATTTAAAAACTGAGTCCTTTTAGTGACTCACTAGAAGTCACATTAGTAACACTGAGAAAAACGGTTCTTAAAACAATAAACAGCTTGGCTGGGAAAGAGTTTTCTTCCTAAGAAGCACTACAGAATTTAATATTTTGAGATTATTGGTTTACCTTTTTATCTATATTGGCATTTTTTTATATACAGTTGTATTTATTACAGTATTTATTTCATCTGTTTTTAACATAATTTTAAACAATGTAGGCTCTACCTCTTTAATATAAATGTGAGCCATTTGAAGTATTTTTTCTTAAGAAACCCCACATCTTGACCAATACAAGGGAAATAATGAAAGTGTATCATCTGATTCAGTGTTTGTGGATCTCTGAGTGTCCTTTGGCTATGGAGGAAATGGCTTTTGACTGCACACACAGCAGTTTGTGCTAAGGCTGTGCTTAGGCTAGCTCCTGGTAATCCTGGGACACTGCAGGTACATCAGAATCACCACGCTGGACTGGAAGAATGCGCTCGCACACACAGAAGTAGGAAATGGCAATTCAGCTCCATCACCGAAGAGGTAAACTGGGGCCTGATCTCCCCTTCTGCCAGTAGTCAGTATAGGGCATTCTGTGAGAGGGGTTCAGCAGCTTGCACTGAAACACCATGTCTGTGGATGCTGATCACTCCTGTTCTCTTGCATGCATCTTGCCCAGATGGAGGTTTAAATACTTCTCCAGAAACTGCATCAAGAAACCAATGCACCTTGTGATGAATAAATTAAGGCTACAGAGCTGCCACTTTGCCACATGCATTGCCACCTAACTGAACAATCGTACAGATACACCACCAGAGCTGAGCGAACAGCCTAAACGCATGCCTATAAATAATTATCTGAATCCCAAACCAAGTTCTGAGTTCATGACACTCTCATATTCAAACCTAAATGAAGACAGGCTATTAACTTGCACACTCGGTCTAGAGGGATGTTTCAGCTGCCAATAAATTTCCGTTGGTATATTTGATGATGGCAATGAAAGCTTGCCATTTGCCTTCCACTGTGTTCTCTAATCCTGAGACAAACACAGCAATGCATGAGTTACTCAACCAACAAAGCCCAGATAACCAGCGCTTTGTTACAAAACACTCACAGGATTTGCACTTGGGAAACATTCTGCAAACCAATTTGAAAACCCTTTTGAATAATGACCATATCTGAGGATGTTGCAATCTGCCTGCACACATTTCTCAAACAGAGGAAGAAGTGAAAGGCAACCATTTATAAGTGATGGATTAAACAAGGAAAGTGTCAGGATTTAACTTGCTTGGCAATGTGTATGTCTGTAAACCCTTAGGAATGTCTCCACTGCTGACTTTGTGCCCTGACAGGCTTGTGATGGTGGATTAAATTTGGGCAGTTTTTCCTGTCCTTAGGGCAGGCATGTGTAATTTGCTTTCTGAGTCAGCTCGTGGACTGATAAAGCTTCCAGTACTGTGCATAAGGATAAACCAAAATGAGAACTTGTTTACCTTCATTGCTGAAAACTGCAACAGATGAGAAGTTCCTGCCTGGGGAGCACACATGGCCACGAGACAGAGAGATAGGTGAGGGCAAAGCACTTTGAGTTGACCCTCCTGCCTCGAGTGCAGTTGGGACCCTTTGCTTTCTCAGCTCTTCTCCTACTCTTCCAGTCACCCACCCATGAGGCGTTTTCACTAGGTGGCACAAATGTATGTACAAGCTTGAGGCCAAGAATTGCTTTTCTTTGGACCGGTGATTCACCCACCTTGCAGTGACATTGCGGGCTAAGTCACACAGGTGCTGATAACCCCCTGCCTGCCTGCCCACAACTCTTTTTGTACCCAGAAGGACAGGCAAGTTCATTGGGAAAGTTGTATGGAGCAAAACCTCACTTTATGGCTGTAGAAAGAAGAGAAGACCAGTCCAAGTGCTACCAAGAACTGCCTTCTTGGAGAAGGCACTGTGAGTGAGATGTGGAAATGATCCCATCAACACCAGTCTAACCCAGGAGCTCAGAACTGGATGGTCTCTTGACCCTGCAGTGAAGATCCCACAGACATGGGCATTATCTGCTGGAAGACCCTGCCTCTCTGTGCAGAAGGGCCTGTGGTAGGTGCCTTTGGTGGTTGCCTTTTCTGAGTAGGGGAGCCCACCTGACTCCCAATGCCTTGCTGAGGTGCCTGGGTGAGAATTGTCATCCTCTTCTCTCCTGGCCTCCTTCTGAGGCCAGTGGCTGATGTGTAAGACAGCTCCAGGTGGTGACTCAGGTCCCAGGGGTATTGAATGGTCTTCTGGTGACATCTTCATCTCCTCGCTGACACAGGGACAACGCAGATGAGCTGGTATCTTAGGCACCTCAGTTAGGTGCCTAAACTTAGGTGACATTGTTCTCCCACTGCTCTGTCCCTTCTAATCCCCAGCTGCCATTTGTCACGTCTTTATATATATAGCGGTTTTCTAAAGAAAACAGTGAGATATAAATTCAGAGAAAAAATAATCAGGCTGAAAATCCTTTCGTAACTAACACTCCCACAGAGAGGTAAGAACAAAAGAAGAAAGGCCAAGGCAAAATATCTGCAAGTGGTGCTGGGGAGATGGAGGAGGGAGTCACATGCCTACATTTCTATTGCCAAGCAACCAGGAAAAAACCCATGTGATATATCAGTGGTATAAGGGATTTGGGCTTTTCGGTTTTTTTGTTTTGCTTTGGATCTAAATCTTGCAAAGTAGCAATACATTTGCAGGAAACTTGAAAGCTGTGGCATAGACCTACAGAAGGAATAGCTAGTTTAGGAAGATATTTTTTTAAAAATCTTGGTGCAAAAAGTTAAGAAAATTATCTATTGGGCAAAAGAGATGAATGTACAAACAATGGAAATCATCCAGGAGCAGGCAGACAATCCTTTGAGTTAATCATTTACAAAATCATCTACTAATAAAATCCAGATTTCTCACCCATCAAACAGTGCTGGCAAGTGACATTCCACCCTGTAGAACTCAGAAAAAAATCCAGATTGCAATCACTGTAAGAGGAAGAGCTGCCTCGTACCAAGATTGTGTTTGACCTCCTCTACTTCTTTCTCTCTGTTTTTCATGAACAAATAGTGTCTGACAAGAGAACAAATCATCTGCATATACTCAATAGTAGATGTAGAGGTTTTCTTTTCATAGTGTGTTGTGTCAGTGCATAATTTGTACAGCATAACATGCTTTATTTATTACTCCTGAAACCCGGACCTAAAGTATATATAAATAAGTTTCTTTTGCATATCTGTACAACATAAGATGATTAAATATATTTATTTAGGACACATCTCTTGTCTGAACTATTCTTCAACTTTCCAATGACAGAGACTCCTCTGACAGAATTTACTGGACAGTATTTTCCAGGCTCCACAACCCCTCAGATCTCTTTTTTGCCCCAAAATGTAACTTGAGTGATCGATTGCGGCTTTGTCATTTCTACCATGGACACAGGGCAGTTTACATCTCTATCTTTGCAATTGTTATTATGTACTTCATCAGCTGAACTTCATTTTCTTCCTTTTTTTCCCTTGCAAGTCAAATTTTCTATCCATCTGATTATTGTCATTGCTTGCCTTGAGTGAGACTACTTTCTTGAAGAATGGGACCTGTTGCAAGACACAGCTGATCTGCCCAACTAAAGACCTTTCAAAGCAGAGGAGACAGATTACTCCTTGCTTTTTGCAGTTTATGTGCCTGTTTCACATTCCCAATATCGTGTTTGCCCACTTCTCAACACTGACATTTTTTTTCTGATATATATATATATCCATTAATATATGTATCCATTAAATTATATCTTAAAACCGCAGAATATAAAAGAGGGACTGACTGCATGAAGAGTAACCCTCACAGCTTACTTGCAGAACTTGGCACGGTAAGCATGAAGACTTGCAGAGTACATTGTGATCCTGAATGTCAGATGCGTGGTAGGAGAGAAAGGCAACTAAACAAACCTATGTTCAGCTTTGTTCTGCCTTGGATTATGGTACTTTGAGCTACTAAAGTTACTTTTACTGAAAATATTGAAATGATGTGACGTAGGTTCAAATATTAATCCATGTTTCTTATTTCAATGGGTATTTAAAGGGATATAAAGGCAGAGAAAATCAATGGCAACAGAGGTGGCTTTTCCAGAACTCTTTGAATTTGAATCCACAAAATGAGTGGCTCTGATTTCTGTAAAACCTGAGAAGTGCTTGCTATTTCTGTCTCACACTCTTTCTTATACTTCCATTTCTTTTGCCTTCTGCTCTCTTCCAAAGCAGCTCCCCAGTTACTCTTGCCTTTGCTGTGCAGTCACCCTCTGACCTTGCTGCTGTGAAGATGTCTTTCCAGCAAACACCTTAGCTGCTTTTGCGGTCTCTCTCCTGCTCCTACACTGATTCTCCAGTCAAGCTTTTTCATCTCCTCCAAGGCAGATGTACTACTGACTTTATAGCTGTTCAAGATCTCTCCCAACTTGCTCGCATGCAGCTGTGAGTCCCTCTGCCCAAATTCCACTGCCTTTGAGGCCATGATACCATCTGCCACGCTACCTGCCAACTCTGACATCTGGATTTCCTTCCTCTGCTCCTGGGCTGGAAGACAGATTTTGGTGAAATCACTGTGTCCATGCACTTTCTCTTGCCACATATTCATTCTCCTTCAAAGCAACAACACTGGGTAGCAACATGCTAAATACGATACAAATTTGGTGGCAAGTTCTTTTTCTACAATGTATATAACACTATGATCTTGGGGTGGAAATTAGGAGAGGGATGCTTATCTCTAGCTGTGGCATCATTCTGCTTAGAAGCCTGAACACTAGAGTAAAGAAACTGGTTCCCCGCCTACACTTTTCTGGCTCAATGTCTCTGTGAAAATCATTCCAAACAGTAGTGCTTGCCCACAAGTTACACACCTGCAAGCAAACAAAAAGCTGCTAAGTGTCAGTAGCCTCACAGGTGAGGACCTGAAAATAAGAACAGAACTGGCCAGCACACACGATAAATAATGTCTCTGGAAAATAAGAAAAAGGCTCAAGGACAAACAGCTCTGAAAACTGATTTTTAAGCACTCCTGGAAAGTCCAAAGCTGAAAAAGTAAAAAGCTGACAGCTAAGCTAATAAGAAGGATTCAATACCTTGGATATATCACAAAAAGGAAAAAAATAAAGAGACAAGGGTCCATTTACAGTGCATGTAGTCATTCCCAGCCCAGAGGCTGTTTGCACATACACATTCCCTGACAGGATGCAGAGGAGGCAGCTTGCCACAGAGTTAGTTGCCACTCAGCAGCTGTGCCTTTCCTGACATAGATTAAGTGATTTGGAACATGAGAGTCTGATTCACAAAAAGTCTGATAAATCTGAATCTTATAAAGCGGGGACTGTTAAAAACTTGTTCATGACAAAACATTGTTACCGATCTCCGTTATGATGATAGTGACGAGGTTAAAAGAGATTCTGCAGTCTAGATGTATAAGACCCTACTGAAGAATAGAGAAATGATGAAAAAGATTTATAAGGGTAAGACTGTGGGATATTCAAGTTATGAAATGTGCACCATAAACTGTGTACTTCCGTCACACAGGTTTCAGGCAGGGCATATTCAATAAACCCCAATCAGCACCTAGACGATAAAACTGAAAACATATTGTCTTGAGACCTTTGTCAGGCAACAGATTGTGTTCAAACTTATATAGCCTGCATAATTGTTGCTTTGCACATCTGGGGACCAAAATGGCAAACAGACAGCATGGTGACTTGGATGAGAGCATGTATAACAAAAGCTTGCAGTGTAGCTGCTTTTGTACTAGAAGTCTTAATCAAAATAACTGCCTGATCAACAGTACACAGTACTTCCACTGTATTCCAATAATGTAGTGTTGTGTAGTCTTAAGACCTTTTGGGAAGAGCAAAAAAATTATTCTTAACCAGTTCATGTCTCATTTTCCGGTTGTTGGAAGCAAAGCAAAAGCTGTATGCTTAAAATTTAGGAAATGACTAATGGGGTTACTGCAAATTGTTGACATTAGTGATTTTCTTATAATGACTTTACTGTTTCCCCACCTATAGTATCACAAATTAATATCACAAAGAGAAAACATTAAAAAAAAATTCCCTATAGGAGAATTAACAAGTAAACTAAAGCAGCATACTATTAACATACCCAAACCAGTTTTGCACAGGCCATCTCAAATCTGGCCGGCATTATTAGCTAAAATGTAGTACTACACAAATGTGGAGCTATTGTGACTGTTCCCATGCATTCATGTAGCACTTTGAACAACTGAGTCCTCCTTGAATCAGGAGCACAGAGCATGAATAGCTCATAGGGGCAGCAGCACTCTGTAAATTTCGCCGCTCAACATTAATGTGGATAGAGGAGAATTTACCTGAGTTTGCTTCTGTTATGTTGTTGCCATCAACAAATTATCAGTCCATATCTGAGGCACATATGATAATACATACATTTATTTAGCTCATTTCTTCTGTCTAGCCTGAGCAGTGGCTTGATTCTCTCTTCGTGTACACAAAAAGACACTATTTCCCTCCATTTCCTGTCTTTTTGAACTGTTGGATTCTGCTGTTGGGAAAAAAAAAAAACTTTTTGGCTATGTTACGCCCTCTACTTTCTCTCTGTAATCAGCTTGCTCCTGAAGTTTCATCATTCTTGCCAGTCAGAGTCTAGATGCTTTGAGCAGTATCATTGGCATGCAGCCATATTTCAACTGCTTCACAAACATTTTCATTCATTTTTTTGTCTTTCCTCCATTTTCTGCAATGCTTCCTCTTCCACAGCTTCATTTTGTGGCCAAGACTTCAAATAATGAAAAGGCAAACAAGGCATGGTTGTTACAGCAATTAAACACAAAAATGACCGATTTGCTCATTCTCCCTTTGCAAATGCTTTTCAGAGATTGCTTTAATCTCTCCATAGGCAAAGGGGGCACTTGCAGTTCTAGGTAATTCTATTTTTACCTTAAGGTGGGTTTTTCTTATTCAAAGAAAATGTATTTGATATTTTACAACTGTGAAAAATTAAGTTCAGTCCAATAAAATGAGTGCGCCTTTCACAAAATCAGGTAACACGTTTGAGGTGAAAGCTTCAAAGAACAGAAAACATCTCTGGAACCACAGGTATAATACAGATGCAAGTGTTTGGAAGTAGAAAGTGTTTCTTGTTACCTACAGTCAGAGTACACATGTATGAAGAAAATTACTTTATCAGGCACTGTGCAACAGACAAAGCTATTAAAAAGTGGTCTTCCTTCACAGCCTTACTGCTCTTAATTTTTAATACAATTAGCATGTTTTTGTCAGAGGGGTCCCATGCTGGCATATGTAAGACAGCTAGGATTTGCATTTCAGTTCACAACTACACCGGTGAAAGCAAGGGGTTTTGCATCTTTTTGCGTTAGCTTATTTAGGATATCATCTGTGCTCCATAGGTTAATGGGTATTGTTTCCCAAGACTTCTTCATCACCCGGAGAATGTTTCCCCATTAATGTCTCTAAAAGTATGAGTAATTGCTATAATATTCACTGAAATCTACTTTTTCACTTTTCTGAGAAGCTGTAATACCGCAGAAAGCATAACAACAATGTGGTTTGGAAATTTAAGAATTTCTTATAGGCTGCCTAACAAAGCTGCCCAGCTTCAGCTAATGCTAGCTAAAAGGACACCTTTATTTCCGACTGGGTGGGAAGAGTGAGCAAGCAGCTGTGTGATGCTTAGCTGCCGGCTGGGGTTAAACCACAACACTTACACAATCAGACACTCTGACTCTTCATCACCTCTTGATCTAATTTTTTAATGTGTTCTAGGTTGGGTTGTTTTTTGGGTTTTTTTAATCCTCCTTTTGGCTAAATTAAAAGCATCGGCTTCTTTCGTTGCCCATAGCAGACTGTTTGCCGTGTAATTTTAGTCTGTTGATGATTCTGTGTAACAGCATAGGAGTACAGAGAAGCAAACCCATGAAACCTGTATATGACCTAGTCAGTGAAAAGAGGTTTTTAGACTATAAGAGTTTCCTTTATGAATTTGTAGTCCCAGCCTAATCGGAGGTTATTGTCGGGAGGGAACCAGGGAAGCACTATACACGTTGTTGAGACCCAACCTTCGAGTAAAGAGGGAGGAGACAATTTGTGACACATAGTGGAAGTCCTGCCCAAAGCCAGAGAGCTGGTATGCCTGCGAATGAAAACTTCAGAGAATCACAGTTAATAACCAGTAATTACACAAAAAAGGAGTGGCAGGGGTTTGCCAGCTTAGGGAAAGAAACACAGAGAGGCTGTGTAAGAGTGCTTTGAGGCCATCCTGAGCTACAGTTGAGATAGGAGAGTATACATAGCCTATTTCAAGACCTGTTTTCTCAGGAAATAATGCTTGGAGACAGTTGTCTGGTTTAAATCGCTCTTGTAATTACACCTGGAGAGAACAGAATTGCAGGCACTGAAAATAACTCAGCCCTGGCAAAGTAATCACTGTCAGTGCTGCTTGGTGGGTTAGTTAATCAGGTGACTCTGTGTGGAGGTGCGTGATGGTGAGAGGGGTAAGCTCTGATGAGAGCTGGGTTCAGCGGCTAGCCTGTAATACCTGCAGGGTAGACCGGACCATGGTGCCATCCTGTGCATCCCTATCACGGCAGCATGGACACTTGCAATTTGATGGCCAGAATACCCAGAGACTACTTACTCCTAAATCATCTTTAGATGCCAGGGCTGAGGCGTAGTGAAAAGTCTGGCATGCTTCCTGACCTGTCTCGGCATGTCAGGAGGACTTTCGCATCTTGGGCACCCTACACATCTCACCCACCACTGCGGTAGGTGACATCAGTATCCATCCAAGTGACAGCATCACAGGGCAGGGCTGGAAATGTTGAGGTTGCTATCAGCCTATCTGCCTCTAGATATGCACTATGTGTGCACTGTGGCGTGACTTTATGATATTTGCCTGAGTTTTCTTGTTCAGGACTGTCAAAAGTCATCTCTAGCCTGTGTCCAGCCATGCACTTGCATCACCATGATGTTGCATCAACACCAGTTAGTTTCTTCTTGTTACTCAGAATGGAAAGGTGACATCCCCAAAGTGTGCTGAGCTGGACAATATAAGGCCTTTCTAGGAAAGACTCCCCTGTGCATTATCAGCTGTGTGAAACTCCAGTAAGGCAGTTCTGGACATGTGCCACAACCAAGGTCATATGTGGTTTCTCCACACCATGGGAAGCGATGTGGCTAAATCTGCACTAACAATTATGGAAACAAATCCCCCCCTTCTCGTCCTTCCCCGGTGTTGTGGAGCTCATCTTGGAAAAAGGCTGGTGTCCAGATGGGGTAGAGATTTGTTAGAACTGGGGCTAAGTAAGGATTGGACTGTTTTTGAAAAAATTAGTGGAATAAGAATTATGACTGACCTGATAATTGTGACAGATACTTCTTGTTACAAGGTTTCTTCCATAGACATTTAGTAGCATTTTGACTAAAGCCCACAGGCTATGCAATTACAGTAATTTGCCTGCCTCAGTACCTGGGAGCAGCAGTTTCCCACTAGAGTGGAACTCTGACAGACTTGCTTTCCCTTGCAGAATTCAGTTCCATCAGAGACAAACATGTTCTGAAACTGTCAGCTTTGAAGGAAAAAAAATCCAGGACTATTCCTTAGAACAAACTATTCCAATTCAAAATTTTAAAATTACTTTTTAGATAAGGTCATTTACCTAAACTTCAGTAAAGCCTTTGACACCTTTTCCCACAGCATTCTCCTGGAGAAACTGGCTGCTCATGGCTTGGACGGGTGTACGCTTCACTGGGTAAAAAACAGGCTGGATGGCCGGGCCCAAAGAGTGGTGGTGAATGGAGTTAAATCCATTTGGCAGCCGGTCACAAGTGGTGTTCCCCAGGGCTCAGTACTGGGGCCAATTGTGTTTAATATCTTTATCAATGATGTGGATGAGGGGAACAAGTGCACGCTCAGTAAGTTTGCAGACAACACCAAGTTGGGTGGGATGCTTGATCTGCTTGAGGGTAGGGAGGCTCTACAGAGGGATCTGGACAGGCTGGATCGATGGGCTGAGGCCAATCGTATGAAGTTCAACAAGGCCAAGTGCCGGGTCCTGCACTTCAGTCACAGCAACCCCATGCAGCGCTACAGGCTTGGGGAAGAGTGGCTGGAAAGCTGCCCAGCAGAGAAAGACCTGGGGGTGCTGGTTGACAGCCGGCTGAATATGAGCTAGCAGTGTGCCCAGGTGGCCAAGAAGGCCAACAGCATCCTGGCCTGTATCAGCAATAGTGTGGCCAGCAGGAGCAGGGAGGTGATTGTTCCCCTGTACTCGGCACTGGTGAGGCTGCACCTCGAGTACTGTGTTCAGTTTTGGGCCCCTCACTACAGGAACGAAGTTGAGGTGCTGGAGCGTGTTCAGAGAAGGGCAACGAAGCTGGTGAAGGACCTGGAGCACAAGTCTTATGAGGAGCGGCTGTGGGAACTGGGGTTGTTTGGCCTGGAGAAAAGGAGACTGAGGGGAGACCTTATCGCTCTCTACAACTACCTGAAGAGGGGTTGTAGTGAGGTGGGTGTTGGTCTCTTCTGTCAGGTGGCTGGAGATAGGATGAGAGGAAATGGCCTCAAGTTGCTCCAGGGGAGGTTTAGATTGGATATTAGGAAAAATTTCTTCACCAAAAGGGTTGTCAAGCACTGGCACAGGCTGCCCAGGGAAGTGTTGGAGTCACCATCCCTAGAGGTATTTAAAAGACATGTAGATGTGGTGCTTAGGGACACGGTTTAGTGGTGGGCTTGGCAGTGCTACGTTAACGGTTGGACTCCATGATCTTAAGGGTCTTTTCCAACCTAAACAATTTTATGATTCTATAATTTCAAAAATATACTAGTATTAGCATATTGTTCCTGCAGAGTGTTACATCTACTTACCAAAATACGAGTTTTAAGAAGCTGAAATTGAAGCAGAACACTATTCCACTGAAATGATTCATGTATTTGCATAAATTTCTTCCAGGGAGGATTTGAATGGAAGAAGCGTTTCTAATTCAGAAATAAGGTAAAATTTCAGTATTTCAATTTTCTCTATGTGTCAGGCTTCCTAGTCTTGCAGGGACATGTAGCTCAGATGGTGAAGCACAAAAGATAGTCCCTTTCTGATGTAGCTACTTGATACTCTACAAGAAAGACAGCTGGCATGACTCTGCTTTACTAGCTATCTAGGGGTTCATCTTCTCACTAATTCCCTGTTGAGCCACATCTGATAAAGCAGATCTGCATGCAACCTGTCATGGCTGTTGGTGCAAAAATAATCTTAACAAAGAAGAATGGCATGAATGAGAGCATTTTGGTCCAGCAGCCTGAGCAGTGCATGTATCTTGCATTACAGACTAGAACCGATCCCAGTTTCCTCTAAGAATCAAAAAGGTCAAGGTATGTCTGATTCCTTTGTGCCAAGCACTGAATAGCAAAGCATAACATCCAAGCCAGTGTTTTTAAGCCCGAGACAACAATGTCGTGTTAAACAAGGAAGAACGTACCTGCCTGAGCTATCAAATGACACCGCAGATATTGAAGTCTAAGCCTGATGAAGCTTTTCACTGGAAAGTTTTGCACTTAGAGCCACTCTAAAGAAAAGAAGCCAGAAAGGTGTTCTTGGAAAAGAAATAGGCTGCAGGTCCTCATTTTGTCTCTGTCTAGGTGCTATACACACAGTGACATTGTATATGTAATGATTATCAAGCATGAACTAGAGCTCTATAAGTCTTTGTTCGAAAATCAGGTTGGATGAAGAGCAATCCCTTCAATAACATTTCATTTATTTTACATTCCGGATGTTGTTTGAGCAGGAGGCTGCAATTAATGACTGCATTAATAGGCTTAGCACAAACAGGGTACATGTACTTTCCTCTCCATTTGCAGAGCATCTGGTAGCAAAATTAACTGACCTTCTGTGATTCCTATGAATTGTCAGCGAGTGCAGTACCAGTCTGTCACTTCCCTTATGCCTTCTGAAAGCCAGACAGACCTACTTATTTGTAGTCATTAGCTTTTATTTAGAAGGCAAAAGGTAACACTAAGATAATGTTCACAGTATTCAATACTTGATTATCAGATTTCTGCAAACTTTAGGTTAAGTTTAATGTATAAAAGATTATCAATGCTTAGAAAGTATTTAATGAATGCCAAGAGTATTTGTTTATCTTTGCAGATGCTTCTTTCAAGCAGAAACGTGGCATGAGAAGGCATTATCCTTTTGTGAGAATCTGAGATTGTTTCTCAGCAACAACAGAATAAAGTAGACAGTAGTTCTGTAGCCATTCTTAAAGCAATGTCCACATCTAAAATTTAACCAAAACAACAAACATTTCATAGAACAAACACTTTCTCTACAAGTCACTTTAAAGAATGAAGTCCTGGCTCCATTGAAATCTCCTGTGGGATATCATCAAATAGGTTTTCTTCTAATTCTTATTTATA
Source organism: Harpia harpyja (assembly GCF_026419915.1). NCBI lineage: Eukaryota > Metazoa > Chordata > Aves > Accipitriformes > Accipitridae > Harpia > Harpia harpyja. The sequence continues at coordinate 42,954,326 of NC_068945.1, read as the reverse complement.
TATGTATATCAATAAGGTAAGCAAATGACCCCCAAGGCACTCTAGCCACAGAAAACCATGGAGTAACTGGAGAACTAATTTTCACTAGAGCTGATAAAAAGCATTACTGTGAAAAAGAACAATAAACTATACCTGGCTTCCAGCAACTGGATTAAAATACATCACCAACCCGTTTACAGGGCAGGTAGCATCCACAGGCTTGTTCCTGGGAGCACTAGGAAAACTCAGAGTTTCAGTCTTATGTGAGTGCAGACAACAGCCAGAAAAGATTTCCAAGTGAAGATTAAACTTTCAAAGCTTCAATGTTTGCCATGTGCAATCATTTTACTTTGTAGCTGTCAAAAAGAATCTGTTTCTCTGTTATTTCTGGAAGACAAGCAAACCTCTGAACTGTTAACTTTTGTGGTGAGCTGGCCTTGAGATGTCAACTTTTCAGTTTTCCCAAACATTATTTATTTGTTTCCTGGAAGAAAAGATATATATACGCGTCACTTTCACTGAAATACAGGCCCTCAATTTGGCCCTCATTCTGCTTCTAGTGATGCTAGCACAGAGCAGGTTTTCCTTAGCTTCCCTGGATGCAACTTGTTTGCCTCAGTAGAGAACTGGTAAAACTGAGAAAAGAGCGAAACCTCTGTTCAGGTGAGAGTTTTCTGGATCAGAAGTGTTCCTTCAGCCCTGTTGCTAAAATCAGAAAGTAACGTCTTCCATAATTTGCGTTAAATAATGATCAATTTTTAAGGAACCCTTTCTGCATACCTCTAGATTTCTGAGTCTTTAGGTTCCATCTATTTCATATTTTCAAAATTTGCTGGTTTGCTGGAAGGGAACATTCAGGTCTAGCTTTCTTTTTGTTGTGTTTTTTTTTGTTTTCTTTCCTGTTTTTCTTCTTTTTGTTTCTTCTTGTCTTTCCTTCTTCCTTCTTAAATAGGAAAGGTATGAGTTTCATACATTTTCTTACTTTAAGCACAGTTATTTTTAGAAAAAATGTCTACAGCTGTGAAACTCTTAACAAAATAGTAGCAGGCAGCCCTACTATTAGTGACAGTAAGGCAGGCATGAATACCAAGCCAACATCAGAGGCAAACTTGGGGGCGGAGGAAATTGGGAAGGGCAAATTGTGGGAGGGAGTAGCAGGATCAGATCCTAGTGCCAGAAACAGAGACTGCAATTATTTCAAAGATCCTCAGGGCCCTTCTCTGAGGCCAAATGGCACAGAATAGCCTGCATCCATATTATTAAACTCTTTTCCTCTCCAAAACAGGGTAGCAATATGCATATTGTCTATTGCAGATAGACCCTGGCTTGTGCTGGTTCCTGAACCATACCTGGGAGAACTTTGAGATCCTTGAATTGTTTGTGAGTTGTAGTTTACTCAGGCCAACCTGTGCAAGGCACCACTCTAAAGAATTGACAACACAGCCAAGTTTCTGAGTCCACCTTATTTATTGATATTGACGTAGCAGAAGTTCTGGGGCAAAGGGGGCATCTGAGGGCAATGATCATACTCCTGTCTCTATCTACTAGTACATGTCCACTTATCTAAGACTAGGGGAGGAGACAAGTGACAGATGAGGAAGTGTTTAGTGCTTAATACCACGTCTGGACCCCCAATATGCATGAAATTCTTTCAGAGGATGATTTCAAGTACAAAATGTGATTACCAGCCACTAAGGTTGAGCGCATCTAATCAGCAAGCAATGACACAGCCATGACAGCTGTGTTCCCTCAGATGGACTGACAAATCACTTTTAAGAAACTTGCCAGATATTGCAGGAAGGTTTCACATTCATACCACAACGTGGTAGTAAAAACCACTGAGGTCTGGAAAGAGACACTTACAGTGGCAGAAGGAGGGACAGACTGGAGGCTGCTGCCATGAGTAGGGGAGTGAGGCTGCAGTTTCATGATACAGCAGTTTTGGAATCATTTGGGGATGTTTTTAAAGCTCATTGTCCTTAGTGCAATTGTTGTCTGAGTGCAACGGGGAGGCAGCACACCATGGCAGGAACTAGGGTGCCTGGAGCTGGTATGGCTGCCAAGCACTCTGCATTGTGAAACCACAACTGAAGCTCACTGGAAGGCAGAGACCTTTGCAGTCATCCCAGTTGCCCAGGCAAATAAAGAGTTGAAAAGTTTGCTTTTACCAAAAGATACAGAGTCAAGAAGTGTGCAAAAACAACATGCCTTGGTGCAAAGCACAAACTGCTGCCCCCAGCTCTAGGGGTTGCACATAGGAAACAGTGCGAAGCTTGGCTATCCAGAGGCTGTGCTGGCTGCAGTCCTCACCAGCAGCCATCCAAACGAGTTGTCCTGCCCGTCTCAGTCAATGGAGATTCACCTCCGTCCTCTCTCTCCATGGCCACCCTCTTCGTGTCACCCTTTCCCTCCCTTGCCATCGTGCCAGCTGTTTGCCTGGCCTGTATGCAGAGCTGCTCAACATTAGCTGACAGGTCATTCCTGAGCCTCTTTGACATCTCCTGCTTTGTGCTGGCAGTCTGTACCTTTTAATGCTCTCTGCATGCATTCATTCGACTACTCGTCTCATCTCTCTCCTAGTCCTCTGGAGATATACTTTATGTGGGGAGATTCTAAGTGGCATCTTCTGAAAGAGCACTTCTAGCTGCAACCACATAGGGTTTTAACTAACAGTTGGGCCTTCAGACAGCCAACACTAGATCTATTTTTTAAAGTCTTTTGAGATTAAATGAGCTCAAAATGGAACAAGGCACATGGGCCAAAAGACGAAATGTCAGCAAAGTGGATATGAACTGCTGAGCAAGCCTAGTTGATAGAAAAGGGAACTGTGCTACAGAAGGGCTAGAAAATATGAGCCTGGGAATTGTGAAATGACCCTGGAAATGAACAAAACTCTTTGCAGCTCTAGCAACATCCTTCTGGAATCACAGGCAGGACAAAGGACCCTTCTGTGAAACCTATTATCCGATCTACCTCCCTCACCTAGGCAAGAAAGCCTGTCTAACCCCAGCTTCTGCTGGGTCTTTCAAGAATACTGAGCTAAAATCCAGGACAACATTGCTTATAAATAGGCTGAATATATTGTACAGTAGTTGGCAAGTAAGTGGCTTTGAGAATGGTTATAGACAGATAAAACTGAACATTCCCCTCTATTTATTACTCAGAGTACTGTGTCCAGTTCTAGTCACCCACATACAGGAGAGATGTTCACAAGCTGGAGTGAGTTCAGTGGCTGGAGCACACGATGTGTGGGAAGATGATGAGGGGTGTGGGCTTGCTCTACTGGAGAGGAGAAGGTTAGGGAGAAGGTTAAGGAGGGATCTTTCTTACTGCTGTTTTCAACTAAAATGAGGTTATAGAGAAGACAGAGCCAAGCTCTCTTTAGAGATACACAGCAAAGGAAGTGAAGCCACAGTCATCTGTACGGATAAACATCTTCACACTGAGAACGGGTAAGCACTGGGTTACGCTGCTTCGAGACAGAGTGGAATTTCCACCCTCGGAGATGTTCAGCACGTGGGTGGGGAAGACCCTAAGCAACTGCTGTAACTTGAGGCTGGCTCTGCTTTGAGGAGCAGTTCACACTAGGTGACCTCTGAGGTCCCCTCTAACCAAAATTATTCCATGACTCTAAGCACAACCCGCTCGGCAGGTCTCCAGTCTCCCAACTACCTAACCACTCTGCAGATACCAAGATCTTGATCACTTTTTGGAGCTGTGCCACCATTCCCCTTGCCTGTGCACACCAGCCTTTCTCACAGCACTAGCACTACCCACTCCTGCTCACCGGACAGCACGTTTCCAAATCAGAGACCCACGTTCAGCAGAAAGCAATCCGCTCTGCCTTCAAATCCAGGAAGCTGTGGCTGCGGGCCCTGTGGTCACCAGGATGGCCTCAGGGCCACACAGAGCTGCTACCACAGGCTTGATAGCAAGCTACTCACTCTGTGCCGGCAGCTGGAGGGGACCGGGTGTGCACAGCGGTGGAGAAAATGCTCCTGTGCTTTCGGCGTTCTCACAGAAGCTAATTTAGGGCGTTCAACGGAGGTGCCTCAGCTGGGAGGCTTGGATCCCTGCCTTCCCTGTATGTGCAGTGAAGGACAGTAGTTACCTCTGTGACAGCTAAGAGGAAACATGGGGCGAGGATGTTCCTACCTTAGGCGTCTTGGCTACATGCTTGGGGTTTCAGGGGCTGATTCAAGGCCTAGTGTGTCCCAGTTGGCAGCTGGAGACCAGCACTGTAATCGTACCCCTTCCCTTCAAGATAGCTTCCTCTGCAAGGACAAACCCCAAATGCTTGTGTACATGGTGGCTTTTTGGTGTGCCAGCAAGCAGTTCCTGACCACGGTGAGAAGACATTTCAGAGGGCAGGCAGCGGCAGAAGATGCCTTGCCTGAGACTGCAGCTGCTTTCAAAATCCACAACACAGACTAAGCATGTCAAAAATTGTGAAGGTTATCTTAAGAGGTGAAAAAACAGATGTTATCTGCAGCAATGAGATTTTTTAGCAAATTTTTATTAATTAGTGTTTGCTTCAGACCTCAAATGCTAGAACAGAAGAAAAAAGTAAAGGGTAAAAGCAGAAAAATCACAGGTTAATAAGCAAATCAAAGACACAAATACATGAAAGACTGGGCCTGGAGGCAGGCAGAGACAAAAAATATGTTAAGGACCCATACCAGGTCCTTCAAGCAGGATCCTGCACTCCATTAATGCCTGTAGGCTTTTATCAGCCAGTGTTTGAACTCCCCCAGTGCTAATGACACGCCACCTCACTTGGAAGCGTGTTACGCCGCCTCGCTGTTCTCTCAGATCGGCCACAAAAAGCGGGAGTGAAACCGAATATCCAGGGTTCCTGGTGCAGCGTGTGCTTAGGGCAGCTGGTTTTGGAAGGGTGAATGCCAGCATGGACAGCAGCGCTGCCCAGCTTTGCGCCTGGGTGGGTGATGCAGCTCTCCAGGGGCCGGGTGTGCAAACAACCCCCTCAGCTGCTTCCCGAAAGTCGTGGTGTGGCTGCACAAATGCCGCATAGCTCCAGGCAGGGGCAGGTGCCAACAGCTCCCGTGCTGTCCTCGGGAAAGGTAGAGGCAGAAAAACCACTGGCCTTCATCAGAACAACCCTGCTGCCCTGCCCTAGCCCCGTGGGTGCTGTGCAACAGGGCCCCAGGGACATTTTATGATGCTTTTGTGGAGGTGGTTTCTCCTCTTTAATTCATATCAGTCTTGTGCATTGCAGTCTCCTTCTATGAGTTGGCAATCATTCACATTTTCGAGGAGCAGTCAGATACTCAGAGAGCAGTATGTTGTTGCGCTGCCAGTTATTGTTATTGTTACTTAGTATTTTAATTGTTAGCGTGGTGCTTTAAGCTGATGAAAGTGGGATTTCCAAAAAAAACCTGCAAATAGTGAATATATTGAAAAGTATGTTGCATAAAAATGAATCCCGCTTCAAAGGCCTTACTCCAGATTAATACTGCTATAGCTGAGAGCAGAATTTAGTCCCATGTTATTATCTCTGAAGGAAGATTAAGGCTCAAGATGCAATTAGTTTCAGTTTAGCGAAAAGGGCAGGATGGAACAAGTATGCTTCCAGTAGAGTATTTTCCATAGGAGACCAAGGAACCGAAGACCTTTTCTGTTGCTGTCTGAATTATACATGTCTCAAAGTTTTTTCTTAGCTGTTAAAAACCCAGTCATTAGACAAACAATGCCTTTGCATTTCAGATTTTTTTTGTATACTGAAATAATTACCTCTGTAAAATTCCTGGTTTAAACACAAGAATATTGGTATGAAAATGTTTTTAGGAATAAAGTCTATTCCTTTCCTGTTTCAGAATACGCTCTACTTATACAAGCACACTGATACTGGGTATAAACGCTTTTCCCCAGATACAGCTAATGCAATTCAAACTTTTATGTGAAATAGAGCCTAGCCATTTTCCTAGTCCTGTGTATCTCCTCAATCAGCATGAGGAGGAGGAAGTATATGAGTCACTAGAAATGTGTTTTTCACTCGCAAAAAAAGTTACATTTACGAGGCCTAAAAAGTGTGTTTAGTTTCAATACAGTGCTGTATTCTGGCCCGGCACTTTATTCAATGTCATTCTTTAAACTTCAGTAGTTTTCTAATGCCTTAAAGCCAGAATGAATCAGGTCTATTCTTTGTTCCTTTTCTGCTACAACTGATCATTTCACAGTGGTCAGTTCCACTCTCTTCGTGTCAAATCAAAATTAAAGAAAATCTTGAAGTGTAAGAAAGATATTAATGACTTTTCTAATATGGACTGTACACTGCTTTGGGCAGGGACAGGTTCACACTACAGGGTTGCTAAATTTTTCAGCACTGAGTAGTGACACACTTAGTTGGGATCTCTACACATTACCATAGTCTACATGTTATGCAATACATGTTTGGTTTGCGAGTCATTCTGGAGGACATTTCTTTTTCCTTTTGAGAACTGAACTTAATGGAATAGGCTAAGGAGTAAGTAGGAATGCTGAAAAGAAGAAAGAAAGGACTTTTTGAGAAAGTTTCAGTTTAGTCATAGTAAATATAATAGTAAACTATTGCGTGCATCAAATCGTGCTTAAATATAACTTCTTACAGGCACTGTATTTTGAGAACGGACTTTGGGCTTACTAGCACAATAACTGGTTGAGAGTAGCAAAAGCAATAAGGAGGAGACGTCTTTATCAGAAGAGTGTTCACGATTTGAAATTCTAGAGACCAGAGCTTCCCTTAGGGACTTTAAGGTCTCCAAGGTCCCTAATTTATGAAAGATAAAATGTCTTCCCACTGGTCTATGGAGAGCAGGCAACTGTTTACTGGAGAAAAGATTGAAAAAAATCTTTCATTTTTCTCATAATCACCCCCTTTCTTACAGTAAGGGTGAGATAAGTAAGAGTTCAATACTACCTGTTTCATCGTAGCCTCACTGATGCTGCAGTTACATGTGTGTCCCCTGGCTGCCTGGGAGCAGAGCTCACAGTTCGTGTGCTGTACAGAGTTAAGGTGCTCTGTGACTCTTTCCTTGGTGAATTATGAAGAAAATTGCCTTTCTTTCTGGGTATGTGGGCAAAGAAAAGAAAGACTCTGGAAAGTTACCAGCACTAGTATGATTTAGTTTGCATCTCCGTTTCAAAGCATGCAGTCATCACCAGCTGAAAGTGGCAGTGAGTTTCCAGCCCATCCCTGGATACTGGGAGACCAGCCTGATTTGAGATCAGTGTCAAACTCAAGTTCTTTGATTTTTGGCATGTGCAACAGAGGTTCCAGTATGTCAGTACAAACCTGAGATATGTCCAGCAAAGATACAATATTTTGACAATACCATATTAACTACAGCCTTTTCCTCTATCAGCATAATTTCTTTTATCCCATGGCCCATATTTTTCTTTGCATTAAAAACAGGCTAAATAACACTTCTGACTGTTTTGGAAAATGAGACTCACTTTTCCATATCCTGAATGATCAGGCCTACCCTTTACTATGTGGGATTCAAATTATGTAAAAGCATTAGTTCTCAATTATCATTTGCCAGCTCTTCTCAAAGACATTGGCACTTTCTGCTTAGCTCTGTTTAAAAAAATAATCTTTTGCATAATGAAGTAGAAAATAGGATAAACCAACAACAAGTAATCATTCAAACCTCTTGAGAACTTTGCAAACCATCATTTATCATCATCATGGATGTAATTTGTTCGAGAGTCTAAGAAGTAGAAGTATTTATAATATTGGAGTAGTTCAAAACCAGAACAAGAAGTTGTGTTAGATATCCAAAGATGAAGCTTGGAAAACCAGGGGCAGTGGTCAGCCAAAGGCTCCCATAGAGCTGAGAAGATTTCTTGAATGACATACATGTAGTCTGATAATCATCAGTGGAATATCATTGTACAAAATCTAGAGCCTTAGCTGTTCGCAGTCCTTCACAAATACTGTTATTTATTTATTAGTTACGTTTGGTGCAGCTGTACCTAAGGACTGACTTGAGACCCCATTTGGACACAGAACAATACATAGGATTTGTGTTGAAGAATCTTAAAAGTGAAATAGATGTAGGAAAAGGATGTAACGTGAAAATCAACAAGGTAATGCTTGAAAGTCATTTAGTTCTCTTTAAGCACTTGTCGTGGTTTAACCCCAGCCAGCAACTAAACACCACGCAGCCGCTCACTCACTCCCCCCCACCCAGTGGGATGGGGGAGAAAATCGGGAAAAGAAGCAAAACCCGTGGGTTGAGATAAGAACGGTTTAATAGAACAGAAAAGAAGAAACTAATAATGATAATGATAACACTCATAAAATGACAACAGCAATAATGAAAGGATTGGAATGTACAAATGATGCGCAGTGCAATTGCTCACCACCCGCCGACCGACACCCAGCCAGTCCCCGAGCGGCGAATCCCTGCCCCCCACTTCCCCGTTCCTATACTGGATGGGACGTCACATGGTATGGAATACACCGTTGGCCAGTTTGGGTCAGGTGCCCTGGCTGTGTCCTGTGCCAACTTCTTGTGCCCCTCCAGCTTTCTCACTGGCTGGGCATGAGAAGCTGAAAAATCCTTGACATTAGTCTAAACACTACTGAGCAACAACTGAAAACATCAGTGTTATCAACATTCTTCGCTCTGAACTCAAAACATAGCACTGTACCAGCTACTAGGAAGACAGTTAACTCTATCCCAGCTGAAACCAGGACAGCACTTTCTTTCAAGTGGATTGCATGGCAGAGTAACAAGTAAATGGAAAGAAAAAAGTGGTGTACTGGGTAGAAAAGGGCAGGGGAGGAAAAGAAGAGGTGTAGCTGTGGAGTGACATGGATGTACAAGGTTGTGAGGAGAACAGAAGGGTTAGGCAGACGAAGAAGAGAACGGGGGAGGGGGGTTGTGCACATGCAGAGCACTGCTCGCCATGGGGCAGTGGGTCCAGCGTCCCAGCGCAGGTGCAGCCAGTCCTCTGCATGGACACATGCACCAAGCCACCAGGCTGGATGCACCAAGGGACATGCCCTTTGCTGGCCTCTTGCCTCTCTCCTCAGCCTCCTGTGCCTGGCATGGAGGAGGCCTTCAACCAGATGTGGTCTGGGAGGAGGGCTGGGCCCTGTGGAGGTGCCGGGGCATCTCCAAGCAGCAGTCCCACCTCTGCACCCTGGGATAACCCTGCCAAATTCAGCCTTTGGTTTGCTCTTCTCTACAGTCTTTGCTTGACGTAGCATGCTGCAAGAGAAGGGTAGCACCAGTGGAGCTTGAATTCCCGCTGATAGATTTGTCGGTGCAGGCAGGTGCTGGGGGTTGCGTGCATCAGCTCTTGCTTTGGCAGCCTTTGTAGATGCACCAACCACCCCGACTGCTTGTATGCAACATGAATTGAAGTCTCCCCTGGGCAAGAGGGAAGCAGAGGAAGATGTGTAGCAAAATCCTATTGAGAGCGACAGGTTACTGGGGGTATTGTAGATTTTTCTGAAGTCTTGTAACTAAATGGTCAGTTGTTAAAGGTGGCTTCATGGGACACAGATGCAAGTCATCAGTGTTAGCAGGATATGATACAATTTTCTTCAGCAGGAAAGGTAAAACCTTGTACAATTATTTGAAGCATCCTCTGTGTCTTAGCTTAGTTTAGTACGTTGCCTACTACTACAGAAGCCCCCCTCAGGAGCTGGGACCATCTTACAATACAAGTAAGAAATATAATAAATACAAATTCATTATACAGTTGGATGTGATAAGGATCAGAAATAATAAATGCATGTTGATTAAAACATAACCCTAAGGAAAATTCAAACTTGTATAGCCTATATGCATTTGTGTCAGCCCGGCAATCTGAAAAATGCCAATGTCAAGTGCTATTTTTTGAAAGGTAGAATAATATACTGACAATCCAGATTTAAATTCAAACATGGCCCTAGGTTCATACCTGTAACACTCACTTATGATGAACCTGGGAGAATATTGTATTAATGAATGCAGCTTATACATGACTGGAATAAATGATGTGCCACAGATGGAGAGATCATGGCGGGATCAGCTTGAGATGCATATATTTTTCTGATACATTAAGCCAAGGGACTAACTACAGTGCAGTTTCTCATGCTGAGGTATTTTTGACATATTTTTCCTTAGATTTGCTTGTAAAGACAGAATAAATTGTCCTTGACATCCGTAAACATATTTCTTCTGTCGGTTCATGCCCCTTCCCTCTCTATGCGATACCGCATGGAAACAGTGCATGGGGGAAGCCATGCTTAGTATTCTGCAGTGTTGAGTACCTGAGAAACAGGAAGCTTTCCCCGCCAACAAATTACTGCAGGGAAAAATAGACCATGCTTGCTTTCAGCCTACAAATATTTGCCTTTGTGAAGTGTAATGCAGTTTGGGAAAACAATGCTGATGGCATTTTCATATGAATCTGGATTTTTTATACTATTGAGTAGTGAAAAAAGATGAAGAGCTGAACCATCCAGATTATTCTAGGTAATAACATATTCCCTGGACTATATTCGTCTGCAGATGTTTATGTATGTGATATTCTTTGTACACGTATGCAATCATGCATGTGTACATTATATAGCTCGTTGCCACCAAGAAGCAAAGATCCTACTCCAGCAACTAATGATGCTCTCTGTAGTCCAGCCTTCCTCCTTTTCCCACACTCACTTTACTTAAAGTGCTCATTTGAGACAGAGATTGTGTATAGGCCTGATGCTGGTCCTTTGCAAATGTAAATCCATTTCAAAAATTTGTTGATGTTAATCTGTCACAGGTCTTTCCTGCAAAATTGCCTGTCAAAGTATGGTTTGCGATCCTGCTTAACAAGAACTTAAATGTTTAGGATGATGGTGCTCTAAGACCCCTGCCTGTCATGCTGATAAATATGGTTGCGGTGTTTCTTAGGATTTCTCTGCCTGTCTGGATTAGTCTGCTGTCTCTAGTCTTCTACTTCTATCGCATGCTTTTTTCATTTTGCTTTGATTGGTGATTTGTACAGCTCTTTGGACAAGAGAATGTTGGTCCTTATGCATTAAGATAATGCAAATAAATAATAATAAATGAAAAGTGAACTCACTAATAATGCACTCAAACAGGACAAGAAATGAACAGCAAAGCCTGAAGGAATTAAACTAAATTAAATCAGTCAGACAAAAGAGAAAGAATCTCAGGAAAGACACACTACTTTTTTTCAAAGATAAAGAATGTAATCTGTTTTTTATTTGAAGAATAATAGGATATTTCACAAAGTTCTTGTCGGCTAACTTAGACACCCTAAGGTAACAGAATATGATTATTTTTCTATTCTTTCAAAGTAACCACTATGGCAACAAATAGGAGATTCCTAAGCAGCTGCCTACAGTGATGGTTTCACATATTCAGGCCCTTTGCACCCGGAGAAACTTTGGAACTTCAGATGAGATTAAAGCACTTGCAAAATATAACCTGCTTCAAACGCAGAGGACAGGCATTCTTTGCTCACAAAAAATATTGTGCTGAAATGGCACATGTATAGCTGAGCTGGTCTGCGCTCTGTGTTCCAGCTCGCGATGCCAAATTGCAGCTAAAAAGGTTGAAAGACTACCCTGCCTTTGCGTCCTCCCTCTCCCTCTTACCCCAGCCAGTGCAGAGGCAGTACACAAAGGGCAGCATGCGGTTCAGCATCCCTTAATTTCAAACCCACTAAAAATAAATTCATTGATAAAAAGGCAAGCAGAAGCTGGCAGCTGGTGCTCTGCAGCAAGCACGGGTGGGGCAGAGCCGGTGGGAAGCACAGAGGTGGGAGAGCTTCTCGCGGGGGGGTACCAAGTCCCCAAAGGAAGATGACTGTCATAACGTGGAGATTGGCGCTGCATATCTGCAGTATGTAATCAGTTTAGATTGTGGGGAAAGTGAGACCCAAACTCTGCTCCACTTAACCCAAAATGCTGCATGTAAGATGCCTCTGCAAGCTCCGTTTCCATGGAAATGAACGTTAGCTTTAACTTCCCTCGGTAAAGTGAATCTATTAGACCGAGTTCAGTAAAACAGGTATTTTATCCCGTTTCACTCAGGGAGAAGATAAGAATTAGTGTGAAATCTGCACGTGACATTATAAGAGCATGATTTGATTATTCCTTTGGGGCTTTATAAGATTGGGAACTACTAGGCTGTATTATGTAGGTAGAACAATACCCATTTATGCTGTGGCTGACTCAGATGCATAACTCTGCCAAAGCCTTATAAATCTTACACTGAAAGGAGGACAAAATAAATTTGAACATATCTGCCCTCAAATTAGACTTTATTACTGACATGATCTTCCAAAAATAGAATGCTTCTGATTTCAAGAAGCAAAGGAGGTGTTTCAGTTGCCCTACTGTTTTTTTTTTTAAGGATTGGATCTATTTCCTACAAATAAACCCTCTTCCTAACCACAACATTAAATTATTAAATCATCTAAGTCAAGTGAAAAGCAGACCTTTTCTGTAATGATATTAAATAAGTTAAACTCTATCTCAAACGTGGAGGAAAGGCAGGATTTACATGGATTTGTTCTCAATATACATTACCAGAAACACTGCCTGATGGGTCTCTCTCCAAGCTGTCAAAGAAATGGCAAATCTCCAAGGAATATTCTGGAAAGGAAAAGTTTTTAAATAAACCAAAAGAGGTTTCAAAGCTATTTTCAAAGCATGGTGGATCACTGAAGTTTGACAGAATGAGCACAGTGTTTACTTAGTTTAAACGTGGTAATCTTACTTAAAGTGGTCAGTAAAATGGCTAATGCAGAAAAAATGGAACAATTTCTCTCAGTAGACCCGTTCTCTTTTCATACCTGTAAGCACTGGAGAACCAGAACATCTGTGGGACAGGGAAGGTCATGCCCTGGCCCATGGATCATTAATACGATTGGTAATTAGAAACTCAGCTGCAGAATCATTAGTGTCCTTCTTGCTGTGAGAGAAACCTAGTAAGACTTCAGATCCCAGGCTGGATTTATGGAACTTGGTTCACAGTTAAAGAAAAAAAAAAACAACTTTTAGTAAAACCAAAGATAATTTGGCCCCTGAGACAGAAAAACAATTAAACTTGTATCTAATTTTAAGTGTGTTCTTGGTTCTTTTGAGGTAAGGTCTTGATATAAAATAAGAGAAGGCTGTACATGGCCTATTATGCTGGCATACGTCAGTTTGACTCCTGGAGTTTAGGATATGTTTTTGTAGAAAATAGAGTAAGCAGAAGTGAGGATGCCTCTCCTGAAGTGCAGGAGTGCTCTGGTGAAGTCAGGAACACCCTCCTCTCCCACCAAATCCTGCAGAGCAGAGGGTGCTCATCTTCCCATCCACATTATCAGCATCTTACAGAACTGGGCCTCTGACAAGCCATGCTGTCCTAGTGGGGGATTGCAACAGATATTGAGAGAATTAATGTCTTTTTCTTTTTAAAGCTGAGGAAATTTTACCATTAAGCCCAAATTTTCAGAGGCCGCCTGTGTAACACCTGTATCTGTAAAGTTTTCAGGTAAACCTACACAGTCACTGTTCCATGTCATTATTTCTTCCCTTGCAAACCTCAAAGTATATAATAAACCTAAAATCCTTAAAAATGCATCCTTCTGTGTGTCTAAAGCAAATACATAGAAAAAATAATCATTTTAAAATTCCACATAAGAAACAAAATTCTTTCTAACACAAATGAGGTTATAAGAGTGTCTCAGTCTAACACAGCTAATTCTATCGAGGCATAACCTGATCTCCTACCCTGCAACAATATACTGTTTATAACCTGCTCTTTTAAATCAGTTCCTGATCAAATCCATCCCCAGTTCATTAAAAATTATTGTACAAGAGTAGCTAATAAAAGAACTAATTGGGACACAGGCCAACATCTCCCAGCTTTTGATAGAGTTCTGACATTTTAATACTTTTAATTAAGTGTATGTGCTGGTGTTACGGTGTGCAGTAAGTTGTTCAGTAAAGATACATAATACATTTCAGAACTCTTTTGGGGGAGGGGACAGATTTTTATTTTGGTTTTGAAACAGATGGACAAGGCCCTCTTAAAGTTCTGTTCTTGAACAAATGCAACCAAACTTTGGAAGCTTCTCTCCTCCTCTTGGTCTCATAATCCTGCAAAGTCTCCTTTCTGTTTCTCAAGTTTTCTAGATTTCATTGCCTGTAACAGAAGCTAAGGCTATTTTGTTTTTTAATAGTTTTATTTCATTAGTGATACTCCGAACAGAGATCTGAAAATGAGAATGAATTCTGCAAATACATTGAATTTCTTTTTTGTTTCCAAGACGACTTCATATTTTCATTTCTCCTCACTTTCAGCAGCCCACTGTGTTTGGGATGCAGAGTTTATTCTTCTTATGGCACTTGCTGAAATTTTTGTTCCTGTTGCCATTTAGGTCAATAGAAATTCTGCAGCTGACCTCTGTGCAAGCAGACTCAGCCTGGACCACAGATATGTGCAGGCAATGGGATAGATCACGTACAGAAAATCCAAGGGGCCTAAAATCACTAAGGACACCGTAATACAGGTAGGGATCTTGCTCATGCCCTTTCTATCCACACACAAAACCTTGTTGCTTGATATTCCAGTGGTCCTTCCAACTGACACAGCTGGATGCTGGGCTAAAACTTGGACTGGGAATTCACTTGGACTAGTAAACCAACCACTTCATAGCAAAGACAGCCATGCACAATGCCACATATGATCTGACAGGCAGCTCATGCCTTCCCACCGTTCGCTTCGTAAGCCAGTAGAAGAAACGGGGCTTTCTGTAACTCAGTAGGAAGGAAGCACCAGACAGCTCAGGCCAAGGCAACACACGGACTTGTATGACATGCTGCAAGGACTCCTAGCTGCACAGAAAGTCTGCAGTGTGGCTCTGCATATCCAGGTGTGATCCAAAGAGTAGGTTGCTCACTCTAGCTAATTTTCAGTACAGTTATAGCCTGAAGGCCATTGACATGTCATAAATATTTCCTGAATTCAGTCAACTAAATTATTTCAATCCATTTCCATTTCAATCCATTTATTTTGACTGTAAAGCCATCACAGGTGTTTCCTTTTCTTTGACCGTCTCAGCTGAGAAGCCAGTGACTGGGTAGATAATAAGCAACTTCCATTTCACTCTTACAGACTGGGTCTCAGCCTGCCTCCTTGCCTCCATAGTGTGTGCTTGTAGTTTAGAATAAGCTGGAGGAACAGTGTGGAAAGTTGGTTCTGTGTACATATATATCTTTTTTTATATTGCTAAAAAATGTTATTTCATGCCCAGCATTGCCTGCAGGATACTTTTTACGGGCATGTAAGTCAACAAAAGGAAGTTCAGTGACATTTAAAACAGAGCTTGATACTTCATATATCAAAGTTTTAACCATTTTTAAGCATTTGTATTCTGAACAAGGATAACTGACTGTAATTATTACATCACAACTTGTAATGAAACAATTAAAGGAAGAAACAAAAATTATGGATTTGAGATAGATACATTTACATTGTCGACTGTTATCTGTGTCCACTACCATGCTAAAAATCCTAGACAACAGCAACAAAATTTAGGTTAAGGAAGATGATAAAGCGATTAGTATCTGATCAGGCATCTATAAACAAGTAATGTAAAAAAAGCTTTTTTCACATAAAGCCTAATTACTTTGGGAGAAAATCCTTCTTTGCACACAGAAGGACAGATCATGTGCTAGCTCTAATTTATGCTGATCCTTATATATTGTACAGTAGGGATCTGCCTTATCCCTTGGCTGTCTCTACGTGACATGCAATTTTTCACAGTACTTCCCAGTGATTTTCAGAATCCAGGAGCAATCCAGCATGGAGAACAATGGCAAGCAAGACATGGTGAGTTATGTCTGCTCATGGCAATGCAGTTACGTTATCTTCCAGCAATATGAAAAGAGATTGCATGTTATCACAACTATCACTTGCTCTTGTAATAGCCGTAAAGCAGAAAAGAATTTCTACCTTGTCTTTGACAATCTAGCCATGTCTCCCTTCTAAAGTAACTTCCATCTTTTCACTCTCTTCCATTATTTCTTCTGTATCGTCATCTTAATTCATTACGGAGATGACGCCACGTAACTCCATGTACGACAGCTAGCAGACTTATTCTATTAAATACAAAATGATTCTTCATTATAACTTTTATGTTTATGATCTCTCTGAAAGCACTGCAAAATCCTTTGGTGATATTACTGGTACAATAAGCGTGGCTATTTTAGGTATATGTTCATATTTCAAGATTAGCAGGGGAATTTTTTTAATATGGCAGTTACTATAGTGACAGTGACAGTTTCAGAGAGGAAAGATGGCATTGTGATAAAGATATTGTACTGAGATTATTTTCCAGTATTTTGTATTGCCATGGCAGTGCTCTGGTGAACAAGTTATTGACCTGAATTGCAGGAGTAGAGCTGGCTGAGAGTTGTTCTTTCATTCTGCAGAACTCTTCCACATTTTAAAAATGTTCTTATTCTGTATCAAAACAAACCCAAATCTGTTGAAAGCTACTTTGTGTAAGTAAAATAAACCATCCCAGCAAAGTCTAATGCTGAAGACCCATGCTATGTGCAGAAGGGGGACTTGATCCCAGGCTGCCAGCCTGTCCCAAAAAGGCTAATACTGCTACAGTATTGAGAAAATTCTGTGTTTTTCCTCATTTTGAAAATTAATTTCATTCTGGATTTGGAAAAAAAAAACCACACAAACTTTTTCTGGCAAGAAATATGTCATAAGTGGTAAGTTCCTATGAAAAGTTGAGTTTCTATGAATTGCTATTTTTGCAAAGACTTTTTTTTTTCCTTAAAAAACAGCTGTAGCCTGCACAACTTCAGTTTATAGATATCTAAAGAAAAGATGAGAGAGAATTGATCTGTATTGATTTCCTGAAGTCTGTATGTGTGTGTAATTCTACAACTTAAGAGGCTGAGCTCTAATTCAGGCTTGGTCAGAACATGTCTGTTTACACATCAGCTTTTCATCCATAACTAGCAAGCTACGGAAAGCCTGTCCTCATAGTCACAGCCAAATATTTTCCTTGTGCTTGCCCAAGATGCAAAGATGGAGCTCTGTAGTCCAAACCTCTCCAACACACACCATGTAAGGGGGCTTCCATCTCACAATGAATTGTCAATGCCCATGATAATTATCAGAGTAGCCATGGTATTATAGGTGATGGCCCAGGTGGTCCATTATTGCCTCTAATGCCAGTAATACCCTTGTTTTAAAGTTTGACAGAGCCTTTGACACCCTAAATTTACTGTACATATGGAATCATTCATGTCTGTTGGCAGCCGAAATGTTCATGGCTAAAGTCCCAGTGACAGCTGAGACAAGGTTCAGGCTGTTTATCTTTACTCTGTTTCAGTAGCTGATTGCCAACTTAGAGCTGGTAATTAGCTACGTGAAGCGTTGCTGTCTGTGGTCTGTAAGTGTAAGCTATTAGTGGAAAACAGCCTAGCAGGTGAGCGCAGGATGCTGGTCACCAGCCTCAGCTAGGCAGCACCAGAAGTCACTGATTTCTTAGTTGCCTCCTAAACAAGACCAGCATCCGAGTGAGCTGGCAGTGAAGTTTTAAGACCAGAATTTTTCCCAGTTATAGCTGAGAAACCAGTTTCTTACCTCTTCACCTCTTAGCTACCTGTGAATATTCCAGGGAAAATGTACCAGCTCAGTTTACACCACCCTGGTGTCCACTGAACTGTTTAACGTTGCCCTGGAGGGACTGGAAGTGTCAACACAATCAATTACTGCATCAGAGGAAGCGATCACAGAGAAGCTTTCTAGGTTATCTCTGTACTGAGGTCTTCAGGATAAAACCTCTGTCCATTCCCTGTGTACCCACCCGGCAAGAACAGTAGGTTCCAGAGTGTCCTAATGCCACACGGTAATCTTCTGGTAATACCACTGTATCCAGAAGCATCAGGATCTCCCATGGCAGGGGTGTTGGTCTTTGACAACAAGAAAAGCTTATTTCCCATTTTTGTTTTTTCACCTTGTGGCTTTGGTAACCCTGCTTCTAACAGGAGAATAATGATAGACTCTCTTCCAATGCAGGATAAAGAAACCTGACTTCTTTATTGCCACATAGTGTTATTGGAGTCGTGTGATGACAATACTGTTATGTCTTATTTGGAGGTGATTCAGCTCATGTGGACAGCGTTGGCATTATTGCCATTTGGCATGGAGCTGAAAGGCCTAGAAAGCTGATTATGCTGAAGTGTTTGAAGAGGGGATTCGGGACACAGCCCTGAGAGCATTATAATCCTGCTCAAGCACAATGTGACTTAAAAGCCCACTGTTTCATTTCAGTTGTTTCCTCCCTGCACTTGGAAACCTTCTCTATCCTTCAGACCAAAGTGTACTTCTTATTTTCAATAAGGTGATATGAGGTCTGAAAGAAACATTGCTGTCACCTGAGCTTAGTCTACAAATTAGCTTTTCAAAGGGCTAAAGAATCAGAGCAAGTCTTTGTTGGTTCCGCTAGCAAGGAGTAAAATGAATAGTATTTAGGTCTTGAGAATATAATTCCACCTGAGCTGGTTCTTCGGCTGGATCTGTAATGTTTATTAAGGTGGGTTCAAATGGGTCACGTTATCTTGGGTGAGCTGGTTCACAGTGGGACCCTGTTCTGGGTACAAGCTCTGCAATCCAGAGGAAGATGAATGGTTGAAATGGTCAGGTACTTTATAACAGACTAATAATAATCTGTTACATGGGGAAGGTGAGGGTCACAGTGGGAAGAAAATGGTAAAGATGATTTATGGTGCAGTAGTTTTTAGAGACCTATATCACCTTTAAGGCCCTAGAGCAATGGGCGTGATAAAGCACACATCCAGATAGCATCTTGCCCTGAAGACCTTGTCTGCTTTAAGTCCCTTAATGTAACGGTAAGGGCGTAAAACAAACACCCTAAAGCACAAGCCTCAGGGTGTGCCACTGAAGGCACCATCTTACTGTCATTAGTGCTCCACAGTGCTCTCTTTGGGAATCTGGTGAAGAAGGTTAGGGTTGCTCCTTGAACTGCCACCTCCTCTCCCTGCTAAATGGGGTTGTGGGAGATGTTCAAAGGCACCAGAGGAGTTGGGCTCTAAGCTCCGGTTGTTGATTTTCTCGGGACTCTGTTTTCATTCCATTGCCTTTTGTTACATTGGTATCTTTTGCATCATTTTACTTATCTGACAGGTTGTAATGTATAATGGTGTGCTTCTGGGTTGAGTTACTTCTTTTCTGAAAGGTTCCAGGACATTGTTTCAAGCAAAATCCTTTCCTGGTTCCTCTGTTATCCTAAAGAGTCTTTCTGAAAATTTCTGCTTTGCCATGTGTAGAAGGCCATGGCACAGGATGAGGAGACTGTCAGGGCTCTCACGTCAGCAGCTCTATTGCTGCTCTCTGCAGAAACAGATGTTACAGTGCTTGTGCACTGCCAGGGCCAGGTCTGGAAGAAAGATGGGATGACAAGTGGTGGGGTGGGAGAAGACTCAGGCAAATGCAGCTGGAAAATATTTACTACCAGTAATCTGGGTGCTTCTCAGATTACTGAAGGGATTTGTATGCCAAAAACATACATGTCTAACAGGGTCAGGAAACAACACCTGATATTCCTGTTTCACAAACTTGTCATTATTAGAATGATTGTCAGCCCAGCTACTGGACCAAAAGTGAGTCCTTAACGCAAAAGAACAACAAGAAAAAGATATTTATATCAATTCTATTTGAATTTTACCAGGTCTGTAATAATTGTCATAGAATTGTCCTTTTTGATACCTCCCAGCTGCGTAAAGAAGGTCTGAGAGGGCTTTTGTTTTGTTTCTGATCTTAGACACCAGGACTACCAGTTCTGATCCAAGCTCCTAGTTCTGTGCCTGTATTTCGTCCAGTGACTTAAATAGAAAATGCATAGGGACTCCTGGGAGCAGGGATGGGATTGGGTCTTAACCAACGGGACTGAAACTTAAGCATGGTTAAGTCAGCATTCCACTTATTTAGGCTCTTTTTACCCCTTCACATCTTACATTCCTATCTGCACAGTGGCCCAGCTTAAAAATGGAGCTGGAAAATAACCCCACCACAGTCGTATCATTAGAGCCACCACCCACAGACAGAAGGTGGATTGGAAACTATTTAGGTTGAGGAATGCTTGTAATAGAGCTCTCTCCAGACCAAATATTTATACTACCAGGCTGAGTGATTGCTGCCTCCTATCCTCTAATTTATTCCTAGTTTGGCACCTAGTCCCCCAAGAGATCAGAGAAGAGCCAGTTCAGACACAGCGTGTGCCTGGGGTTTCCTGTGGGTTAGTCCTTCGCATCTCCCTGCACAACAGTCAGGATCACTCCATCATGCAAGTTCGTCAGCACCCTACAGAGTTAGGAGAAGGAGCTAAAGATGCCATCTGAGGTACCTCTCTGCTTGTTGCGCTGAGGTGTTTCTCTTTTAATCATTTCAACATCTGAATTGGAAGGCGAGGGTTGGATTCATCACACCCACGTTAGACCATCTGGAAGATAGATGCTTGGTCCTGGCTAATCATTTCAGCTGTCTCTATGCGCAGTCATGGCATATAGGTACCTCCAGGCATAGTTCTTCTCAGCTATCTATCTCAGATACCTGTTTTAGTGTGATCTGAATCTGCCTCTGCAACTGCCTGTCCCTCTGCAGTGATTTCTTAGGGACATTGCATCGTTAATTCAGACTGGATCTCCACTTTTAGGTGGGCTAAGGTGAGTGGCATATCATTCGTTTCTACAGTACTCCATCAGAATATAGTCCATTGTAGTCCATACATGACCCACAGTGGACAGTATTCAGCACCTACCAGACTGACAGTGCACAGCTGCTAATTTTTCTGAGGAGCTTTCAGTTAAAAATCCATCAGAATTGATTCCATATAGATATTGGATAATAAAGTACTGAGCCCTGCCAGCATGTTCATATTCAAGTTAGATGGGAGTCAAAAGAAAACAGAGAAAATGGTGGTCCAGGATCTACACATTAGCACACACAACACAATGGACTGACTCTCCTGAAGGAGAAATGACGTTCTTGTAGCTTTTGCAGTGTTTGAAGTTTAAAAGAGGGTATTTTACAGACATAACTATGCATCGATACATATGTAGGACACTGAAAGAATGTAATGATCTACTCAAGGGCAAAATGATACCCCACTGGCATAAGCTGTTCATCCCTTAGGCACTGTGAGATTATGCTGTCTTTTCCACTGAAGCCTTACTTGTGGCATTTAACCAGATCTAATACACTTGCTATTAGACAAACACTGGGAGTTACAGTACCATAAAGATGCAAAGAAGGCTTCTTAAAGTGGAGGGATCTTACCATATTAGGAAGAGTTGTATTTACTGCAGTTTAGCTTTTTGGATAGTATTTAATATTATTAACGGATAGTTTCATAGCTTTAAAGGATATGCAAAGGTACTTTAAAATAACATTTTTAATGTCTGAGGGGAAAGGGATCATGCACATAGTTTGTGTAGAAACTGTTGCTTTCAAATGTCTCTTTAATTATAAAACAATATTTTTGAGAATTCTGATGTCTGACAGTGGGAAGTTTATCTATTAAACAGCTTGATTATCTCAGAATAGGAGCTAATGGCCCAAATCCTCTTCTGGTACCTGAAGGGCAAAAGTATAATTCAGGAACAGTTTGCAGTGGTGGCTGTAAGCCATGTCAGTGCTGCTTGGTCCTAGACCAGCTGTATGGTGATCTACTTTCCGGTTTCAACACAGTAGCCTCAGGGCTGCTCTTGCTTGTACCAGTTTCCCAAATCCCCAGCATTGCTGCTGCAATTGCCTAGAGCACAGGGAGACGTGGGAGTCATGGGAGGGAAGGGTGCCCTCACCAGAAAAGCCCACATTCTGGAACATTCCTCCAAGACCTGTGCAAAGCAGCAAAAAGTCACCTATTGAATTAGACTGGCAAAAGTTGCTTGGATTTTACAGGGTTTTCAATTTGCCTTTGGAGTACCTCTAGAGGCTTTTTGTATGCATTTTTTGTAACGCTATTGTGCTTTGTATGTTTTTGTGTGCAGTGGGGTTGTACTAATTAATATTGATCACTGTGTTTTTATATAGCGGTCCATTGTGATGGGGAAGCTGGGATATAAATAGTTTTCAATCATTATTTGGATATCTTATACATGAGATACTTTTAAAAAATTGCTGTGATTAAAAAAAAAATCATAGAAATTAAGTTTTATTTTTCTTCTCCAAACCCCTCCTTTTTTCTCTGACAATCATTGATTAATTTCGTTCCCTGCATTTTGCAACAAGAGGTGAAATAACTGTTCTGTCTTCAGAGAGGATGGGCACTGCAAAATCTTCATGCCCCTGGGCAAGTATCACTCATGTTAGTGCAGGTCTTGGAACAGCACATGTATGTAAGTTAAGTATGGATGGGAGATGTTTAATGCAGAGTAGAGGAATTTCCTTATTGCTTTTGGTAGAGTCTGTGAAGCAAATTTGTTTTAGAACTGGCTGAGACATTTCTGAATAAATGACAATTTATCAAATGCAAATGTTTTGCAAAGATGTATCAACACAATTTTAAACAGAAAGAGAGAGAGAAAGAGAAACATTTTAGGAGTATGGTCACCAAAGTACTGGCCCTAGGAAGTACTGGGAGGTGCCCAGCCAAGGCCTTTTAATTGCTTCAAGATTATCTCTGTTAAAGAACTTTTGCTCACTGCATGTAGATCTGGATTTGAAGCTTTGTACCATATCCTGGGCCATGTCCTAACCATTTAGACATCCATCTTCTTGCTGGAATTGTCAGTATCTTCACTCAATTATGCTTTAATGAATCTCTTTGAAAGGTTTTAGGTTCATTGCACTGTGTAGTGGAACTAAGTTGTAAAACTGCAGTGGATGCCACAAAACAGATTGGTCTTCTTTGAGTTTGTTCTGTTTAGAGTTGATGTAGGTGGGCCTATGTATGGGAATAATTTTAAGGGTCTTTCATGGTGTCATTCCAAAGAGGCATACCTGTAAATCATCTCTGCTTACATTGCAGCCTTAGTAAATATGAGAATGAGACATAGCCACACATATTTCAGTTTGTTTCTGGTATTAGCTAACAACAACTCTTTCCAGAGCAAATGCTTTTCCCTACAAACACACATAAAAAAGATACTCAGCAAACATCATGATCTTAGCAGATTTTCTGTACATAAAATTATAACAGTTTTTCCATTAATAAAGTGTAATATCTCACAACATTACAGGCCCAGAAACAGAATTTTTATCCTTTTGAGTACAAGAAATCTGCAGCCTACCAATGGAACCCATAGCTAGTTGTCTGCCTATGTCTCAAGATAATGCACTCGGAAGGCATAAGGTTGGTTGTTTTCAGATATTTTATGCAGTACTGTTACAGATAAATCATCTCAATTTATAAGGAGAAGGGTATGAAAAGTAGCTCCAGTAGCATTTCTAAAAATCTCTTTAAATATTGTGCTGTTTTTCCCCCCCTGTAATATATGTGACATCTCCCAACATCACATATTCTGCAGGGGGTGTGAGAATTTTGCATACATAAGTTTTGTATGAATTATGTAACTGATTCATGGTTTGCCACCTACATGTAGATAACTATCCAAAATCCTGCTGATATTACTTCTATGTGTCATCAGATAATTCTATAGTGAACAACAAAGTCCTTCATAATTTCTTTGAAAAAAATAACTATGGTGTATAAAAATATATGCATGTGTTTCCTCTCTTGTTTTAGGCTTTAATTTTGTTCATGAATGTCCCTTGATAGTCACTGCATGAACATCTATCAGTAAAAGTTCTGCTCCAGACCACACAGAACACAATGCGGGAAACTTCCGCAGTGGAATTGAGCAATTTGTATGAAGATTAATACTTGTGTCTACATCTTGACAGTAGCCTTTTAATCACATTTGGAACAAAACCATCCACAGGATGAGAAAAAGGGTTATTGACACATCTTCCCCGGAAAGAGCTTGGACAAACATGGTTCACTATATAATTTCATTTTTAAAACCCAGATTTACAGATTTCATCTCACTCAATCAATTATTCCTGTAAATATAGAGAAAATAACTCTTTCCAACAAGAAGCAGCTGTGTTTTTCCAATACTATTAAAATTTGAATTAATACTAAAAGGAACAAAAGATGAAGGGAGTGAGTGGATTATAGGCATTACTTGTTCCAAATGACATAATTCCACCACAGGCTCCGCACTAAATATTTATGGTAAAATGATACTTCAGCTTTAAACTATTATTGCTGAGCTCTTATTTGTATTTATTGTAAACTCTTCTCTATGGAATTGGTAATCGTTCTCATGAACAAAAGAAAGAAGCAAAACTCAACATGAATAAAAAGCTTTTAGTTTAAAAACGTGATTAATTAAATCTCAGCTCTGCTCTTCACAGATTTCTTTCATGGAGGTGATGGCCAGTAGGGACCAGTATAATGAGTTGGTCTGACCTTCTCTGTCTGCTGACTTTTGCTCAGAAGCTGGATTAAAGCACATTTTATAGGAAGACACATAATCATTTCTTGAAGACCGAAGGTTGTTATGGACATACAGCCTCATGATAAGCTGATCCAATGTTTTAACTACCTTCACAGCTAGGAAGGTACACTCATTTTAGGGTTCAAAGTTGTTTTTTTCCCCTTTATCTTCAGTTCCAGCTATTCGATGTTCCAATGCCTTTGCCTGCAAGACTGGAAAACCCACCACTATGTGAACAAAAGCTTTGTGCATGGATCAGATCTTAAAAATCCAGTAGTACTCCTCAGTCTCCACATTGTAAATTGTGTCTTTCGTGACCTGAATTATTTGTGGACCCCTTTGTACGCTCTGCACTTCCCACATCATTACTCAAATGGGACTGTCAAGAGTCAGAAACAGGGTTCTAGTAATGGTCCCAGCAACACTGTGTTCAGAGGCAAAGTGTCTTCCCAGCTTATTCTACTACTACCCTTGATGCATGTGCAAGCATCTTACTAAATGCCATGGCCACAACATTGAAACAGGCCAGTGAGGAGGCACTTGGGTTCTTCTAGTGACTACTTCAAGGAGCCTCTCGCCCTGTAAGCACAGCTGGTGTTCTTTGCATCCAAATACACTACACAGCAATTGCCTGTATTAGAGTACATTTTACTGGACTGTGATCAATAACTTGTCCCTAATCTTATTATTTATTGCCTCACCTATCTTGGTGACATCTTTGTTCTACGGATATGAACCAGATGTTTTATGGTTCATTGATAAAAACATCAAATAACATTGGAACAAACTCTTCTAGGAAGTTTCAGGAGACACTGTGGGTGCTGGATCTAGGACTAAGTATGAGGTGAAACTATTTCATTTATATCTTAATATGCAGTCCTGAATGGAGATCAGCTTTTTACCTCTCCATCGGCTCTCACTGCACTTTCAGGAGTCTTTGCTCCTGTCAGCATTTGTAAAAGTTTTTGAAACAAATTTTGGCTTCCTCTTGACTTATCTGCATGAAGGTGACAGATGGGTTGAATCTTTGAACCTACCCTAATAAGTAGCTTAGATATTTTCAGGTAATGATATACACTGCAGAAGGCTTAATTGTTTAAATCCTTACTTGAATGCAAGTTTCAGCAACCTGGAGGAAAATATGTGAGCAAAAGTCCAGGGAATAGCACCATATCCCAACTATTTATATCATTCAGATCATCTCTGATACTGTCAGAGACACAACTGAACATTTTCACACTGTATTTACATATTTACAATGATTTGCTAAAAGTCTGTTAGGACCTTATATACTGTGAGGACTGTAGAAGAGTTAAGATGAAACCTGTGAGCTTTGTTGTACACTCCTGGGGGAGGGCAGTTGTACCAGGATGACTTAAGAAAATGAGTTTAGGACAAAAGAAAAAATTATTGGTGTAGAAGAAATGCAGAACAAACAACAATAAAAGAGGGACCCTTTAAAAGCAGTAGTGATTAAACTTCTCCAGAACATGAAAGAGCCAGTAAGTGGTCAAAAAATGTGATCAAAATGCAGATTTTTGCCTGTGGTACCATGAAGAGGTGTACAAATCAGGCAAGGCACTTTCACAAGCCATCATGTACAAGGATCGGAGGAAGTGGATGAAACTATAAGAACAGCTGAAAACTCAGGCTCATGAAGGACAGAGAATTCAGTTTGTTGGGAAGAGTTTTGTAAAAGTCTGCAGGAAAAGATGGAGTACTGCTTGGTGAGCAGGGTAAGGACAGTCAGTGAATACAAACAGAAGTACCAACTTCTGTGAATAGAGCATGGAGAGAGTGCCCAATAAGCACAGTAGTTATCCCATGAAGCTGTGGGAAAGTCCAAGAGGTACGAGGAACGTTGCAATTTATTGTACATGGAGTATGCTACTGCTGAACTTCAGAGCCTTGCTAAGTCAAAAGGCATGTTTTACAAATAGCTGTGCACTATCCTGCAATGATCGATCAGATGATGTTTTGTCTAGCATGTCAGTTCTCCATGTTGCAGGTCTTACCAGTAATCAGGCAAAAATCTCTTATGAGGTGAAGACTGCAGAGTACTGCTGTGAGAAAGTGCACTGACTTACCAAACAGCCAAAGGAAATAAGTGCATGATGGGTGATGAGGAAGAAAATGTGAGCAAGGATCTAACCTGATTCGAATGCTTGCTGGAGTACCTCTCCAGTCTGTTTTACTAATGTGTGGTTTAGGCTATTCTTCACATACACTACATAGGCTAAAACCTACATCTCTTTCTAATACTTTGTGCTACACGGATTGACCAAAGGGCAGGATTTAGACACGATATTGTCCCTGAGGCAGTGATTTTGCAGCCAGAAATTCAGGAATTAGCTTCTCCTCCCCTTTAATATAGAAGATTTACCACCAACACAGAAGCCTGTGAGGCATTTTCCTCCTCTACCTCTAATGACACAGATGCCTAAAGTTCTTAGCCTGAAAACCTGAGTTTACCTCTGCTTGTCTCTCCATGTATGATGAATGATTCATTTTGTTCTCTGATGCAAAACTCTTATATAAAGGCACTCGGGCCTTCTGCTTTTTATTCAGCTTTGGGAATATCCTGTGCTCACCACCGAGACCTAGGCAGAGTGAACTTCAGGATGATTTTGAGTCAAGTGTCAGCACACAGAGTATAGTTTTTTGTATTTGTGTTATTTTTCCTTAATAGTGCACCTTCTGATATTTAACAGAGAGTCACCCTACTTCAAAATTCAATACGTTTAAGCTAAATACTGCTTCATCTTGCCCATGAAAGATCTTATTTCATATTGACATGACATTTCCTCAGTCCCCGTTCAAGAAGACTGTCCTGTTCAGGAGGGAACTCAGTCATCTGTTTAAATCACAAGGTCATCAATGGGAAGAATGTACAAAGTTTTAACTAATGAGTAGGAATGGACCACACTGGGAATAGGTCACTCCCCAAATAATTAGATTTATTTTTCTTCTTGTTGTCTATTTTTAAAAACAGAAGCATATATATTTCTTATAATCGTGAAGTTCATTGTCTTAATTATCCTCCTGATTCTCATCAATATTTTTCATTTCTACTTGTGAGTTTTATACTTGTCTACAGATTCAAAGGGACTTAAATACGTATCCTCTGACTAGGCAGGCCCCCCACACAGGCGGCATCTGTTCAATACAGTGAGTCTTCACAGAGCTGAGGGCTGACCTGTGTAGAGACAGGTAATGGGCAACTGAGGTCTTCCTTTGCTTCCTGACCCAGGTTTCCTTTCTTTGTAATACCCTAGGATACTGCTTTGCTCCTACCACAATGATGAACCATTCCTGGCAAGGTGATTTCCAGTGAGCAAAACTTTCCGGTTTATAACATTGTTTTGACTTTGGAAAACTGATAATTAGGATATGCTGAGATGGTAGACCTGACGCTTTCTACTATTGCCTCTGAAGCAGGAGAAAAAAAGCCAGGAGTAATGGAACACTATTAAATTTAGTTCAGGAAGTAGTTATTAATATGCTTTATATAAAATCAGACAGGTATTTCAGTGCATTGTAAGCTGTTATTGAAACAGATTAAAGGCACTCATCACAGCATTCTAGATATCATACCATTCTCTGTCAACGTGTTGTTAAATAGCATTGTATATATGACAAATGTGTTCTCTAAGCACTGAAATGCTTTGTTTTGTTTGGGGAGGAGGGGATATGCAGCAAAACAGCACTATTGGGCCATATTTTTAGCTGCTGCAAATTAACATAGCTCCACTGGGAGTAGTGCCAGGAATTTAAAATGAATGTTGAACTTACAGTAGAATCAGCTACTGTGGTATTTCAATGATATGGAGGGCTGGGGTGTAGGAAACATTTGAAAGAAAGCATAATAGATTATCTGGGGATAAGCTTTGCTTCAGTGCCAGGTGAACAGAATAAAATATTTCAAGCTGAGAAATACTGAATGTCTGTAATATGTTTCAGTACTGGCATTATAAATGCCCTATAGAGGAAAAGCTGGTGCATACAAAACCTATACCTTTCTAATACAGTAGAATTCCCTGTGTGCAGACTCTGAAGTAACAGCTAAAAACCCTGTTGTTTATAATCAGCATGGGGATTCGCATATTCTCTAATGAAATCCCTATTAAATAAGCCATATGGTTTGAAGCAAGAGGAAAAGTATTATCCTGAATCAGAAATCAGATAAAAGGCATGAGATGAAACAGTTAACAAATTTCCTTTTTCAGACAGCAAAATGATATAGCAAAACCTGTGTTTTAAACTTAGGTAATATTAGAAAAAAAACAGTTTGGAGCCATAATATTTTGAAAAAGCTAAGAAGTGAAATGCAATATACGTTGAAAGAAAGGTACTTAACTATTCATACAGTGTGCCTGAATATTAAATGAATTGTATCAGCACTGAAAAAAGCATTTGGCACCATGGAAGGCAGGTCAGTGGAGTCATTGCTATCCAATGTGAGGTCCTAAAAGCAAAGTTAGAATATTGAAGGAACAGAGTAGAAAATACAACTGAAAGTAATCTAATAGTGTGTAAATCAATCTTTGCTGGAATGCTGCTCAGCTTGCCTCAGCAGAGATATAAACAGGAAGAAGAAGGGTTCAAAACTGGGTCAGTGACACCACAAACACTAGTGGAACTCATCACCACCAGTCGTCATTAAAATCAAGACAAAAAAAAAAAAAGGATTAATCTCATGGTAAATGAATGATGGAAACATCAACAGTTATAGCAAACAAAGCACCATCACAACTCTGCCAGAGGGGAAAACCAAGTAAGGAATTATTAGGGCCAACAAGCATTCTTTTCAAAGGTCATAAGTAATTTGCCCCAGCTGCTTTCAGTTCACTGGATGCTTCACCAGCCGGCTGGACAAGCCCCATCTCTGTACACCAGGCACAAGAATTGAGTCCTTGGTAACAATACCCAGCTCTGGCGGTAAATCTCAAAATGAAGAAAATTATTACAGAAAGGGAAACTGAGGCGCCAATGTAATTGCTTTATTTGTAAAGGGGAGGATTCTTAGCAAAAAAACATATGGAGGTCATGGTACCTATCAAACAGCCTAGAATTAAACAAAAGCAAACCAAAATCATAATCCTGAAAGAAGGAACAAAGCCTACAGCCCACTAGCTGGTTCAAGTGCTGCCAGGTTGGTGCACAAAATCCACTCCTACGTGAACTCATCTCGGGGATTACTGGGAGCAGGATCCCAGTAACGAAACGCAAATGGGTTTTATTCATTTCCACCCCAAATTATGGCCACACCTTAGGGTTCTCATTTTAGCTCTTCAGAGAGTAGAAGTGAAATGAGGCATTTTACTCATTTAAGATGTAACATTAATGTGCAGCCTTTGCTGGTTTCTTTTAACATGCAATTATTTCTTCCTTGATAAGATTCAATTAGTTGGTGAGATAATGAAGTAGCTATTCCCCAGGAATTATTATGTAACTTACATTATCTTGTCTTAACACAATGGGAGATATTAAAGTTAGAATTCTTTTGTTTCTTTGCTGTTTTCAGCTCTTTTGCACATTCATTTTACACACTAAATATTCAGTATTGTAAAAAACTTCTAAACCTCAGGCATGTGGTGTTTTAACAGCACATCACTGATTTTCTCAGTGAATGTTTGTTTTGTTCTTATTAATTACAAATATGCATGTAATGATAGACTGGTTTGATTTCCTTACGTTACACAGGCTTTCTAAAGCCTTTGCCTAAGGAGTATAATACAATCTGCAGAGCCCTGGGCAGAGCGATTTACAGACTGCTCTACATTAACCTGTTGTTCATGCATCACTGAGTGTTTTCCTCTCCTAATTAGAGACTAGCCAATTGCACTATTTATAATTACTTAATATGATGAGGATTTATGTAGAGAGAGATTAAATAAAGAGAGATTTAACAAAAACACAGAGCACAGACTAAACATTTAATTAGCAGTGCAATAAGTTTCAGGATCCTAGGATCTTCAAAATGTGCTTTCTATTAGTTTGTTCTTATGTTGTTTGAAACTGCTTTCTCCAGGTGGAAAACACATTGACATAGTCACAAAAACCCTTCAGAGTCTTACATAGAAAACACTGACACAAAATCTTCTTGATTTGAATAAATGTGCTGGTGCAGATGATAACAGTATTTCAAGCTCTACCTCTTAAGAAACAGGAGTAATTGTTCCATATTCAAAGCTATCGCTAAATTCTGTTACAATACAAGATTATTGGGGGAGTGGGGGGGTGGGATGGCATAACTCCTCTTCAGATTTCTTTACATCAGTTTCTGTGAAGGTAATTTGATTATTTATTCATACTGAAATTTGGAAAAAAAAAACCCTGCAAAAAGCAGGTTTAGCGTTATGAGATCAGATGTGCTCTTGCTACTTTCCTGTGGAACAAAACTATTTCTAACCTAGTCCAGATCAGAGCTGAGCACTTCAGCTTTCTCAGCTTTTTTATCTTCTCCTTGCCTCCAACACATTTCCTATTGCAGGGACTAGAGCAACTCACGTTGGCTCAATAAGCCCAGTTGCTTGCATGATTCCTTCTGTAGGAAGCTTGGATTAAACCATTACCGATATGATTATGCAAGTAGTTGCTCCCTTGCTGTCTGATGCAGTCTATCTGGATGATGCAGCTTAAAAAAAAAAAAAGTGCTTAAATATAGTGTTTCCCCTAACCCAAGTCATACTGACAGAACCAGGTTAGGGTGCAACTGTCTGCAACGTTACGTCAACAGATCAGAGCTGAGCATCTGTAAGTGTGAGGGGAGGGATGATACCCTGATCAGCTGCAGTCAGTTCAACACATCTTACCAAAGCAAAGGTCCTAGCAAAGGAAAATGTTTCTGTTCTGTTTTCAAAATATTTCTAACTTTTCTGGGCTCATCATATCTGCAAAGTAAATCAGAGGATAAAAACTCTTTTGCATAAAATCTGATCTGGAAGCATCTTGGGAAGGACAGAATAAGATTTGCATTCAACAGCAGAAATACAATATATAAACAAAGCTATGAAATTTTAAATCCTAGCAAAAGCAAGATGAAGAAGGAAAGTGTTTTGGAAGAGCCAAAATAACAAATATAAAGCAATAATACATTTCCAAAATGAGAAACAAGAAGCTCTGGACATTTTTGAAACAGCTAAGCAATAAAGAGCAGAGCTCGTCATTTGCCAGCACCTTTTTGGAGTGCTTTCAAAGACTGCTCTTTAACATTGCTCAACCTATAACATTTACACAAATACAAATGGATAAAAATGTACCACCATGAAACTAGGGGCTGAAATCTCCCACATGTCATGGCTAATCTGTGCTATGGCTTTCCAGAGATGGGGCCCTGGGCAAGTGCCCCCAGGTGAAGGAGCATAGGGGGTCCTTGTGGCATCCCTCTTTATGCTGATACTGTCCAGCCCATTTGCTCCCCAGGACACTACCATTCACTGAGACACCAACGTATATCGCAAGTGAGTGGTGGTTACATATCAATTGTCCAGTGTAAAAGAGCAGCAGAGGAGAAAACCTGTATTCAGCAAAGGCATGGATAATTTAGAAGAAGTACAAATTAAGCTATAGCAGCATATGTAGTGTATTTACTTTTGAAAAATGTGCATATAGGTCTCCAAAGACAAGAGATTAAGCTTTAAGCAGTAGTGGGCAGACTGTGGCTTCGTGTGGGCAGCGTGTACCCTTCAGTTTTGTCAAAAAGAGGAAGGTGTGGCATTGTTCTTCCGGAGGAGAGAAAGACGGTGACTGAGAAAAGGCACAAGGCATTCAATTAGCAACTGTGTCATCTGCCCACACGTAATTGAGAACCAGATATATGTATGTTGGTTGCCACATGATATTTTCAAAAAGATAAGGCTGTATGTTTAACTTCGGAGACAAAGTTACACTGCCATCTAATCAACATATTTCCTAATACTATCCAGCGCAATCTCTGTTGAATAATTCTAGTCTAGCAATGCATACCACTGTGAAAAACATTCATATACTCTGGCCTAATTCAATATACTGGAACAGTAGACTTCTTTCAAACTCTCTAATGCACATCCAGTTAAGAAAATACACAAATCAGCAGTGACTTGCTACCAACACAGTTCTGTTGCAAAGGAAAATGAGGGGACAAAGCCAAAGACAGTTGGATTATATCGGTCCTGCGGACTGATGGGGGGTATTGGAAGGACACACAGCAGGGAGGAAGCGAGGGAGCTCACGCTCAGGCTGCTGACTTCCAGATGTCTCAACATCTGGGCTCTCAACCTGTATCGCTGACCTGAAAGGAAGGTCCGGCACTGGCTGGGACAGGTAGCACTGCTGGAGTGCACTGAAGTATGCTTTCAAAATAAAGATTTGTATTTGTGAGATTTAGAATAACATTGTAGTGACAAAAGATTAAGGGAAGAAACAGAAGCTCCGAGCTCTGTTTTATGCGACCCTCTCCTCAATCAGGTGGATTCTTATGAATGCTTTAGCTTGGTTTTGCCATTCTCTCTCTCTCCCCCCCCCCCAAATGAGGCTAAATAACTCAACTATTGTATGGATGCTATGAAAGACTGATGAAGTTGCTACATAAAGGAAAACTACTAGTTTCATAAACCATTGTACAAGATATGCCAAAGACTGCGCTAATCAATGCTTCTATTTTTATATCATACTTTTAAAGTCTGTAATGTTTCACAAGGGTAGCTAAGATCAACATATAGTTTATTTGCTTCATGCTGTGTGAAATGTTCATGCTAGAAAGCTAAGGGTTTGTTTCATATATTACATATATCACAGTGAACACATGAATACTGCCTTTGACACAAAGGATTTTACTTAACAAAGGATGATGTGTTTCGTGTGTTAGTTTTGTCACCCAAATTGGTCTCTTGTAAAACCTCATGTACCTTCCTAAATGTCCTGAGAAAGTTTGTGCCAGATACTCCATGGCTATTATTCTAAAAAGCAAGTCTCCTTTCTGAAAAAAGCATTTCTTTTTTAGAAGATAAACAATGGAAGGGTAAAGCTATCCTAAAGGTAAAGTAAGGTCAATGCTGTTCAGAGCCATCAAATAATTTATCCCGGAAAAAGAATATTGGCAGGCTGAGCTAATCAAAGAGTTTGGTTGACTGAACATTGGCTAACTCGCTATGGCACTCTATTGACTTTCCAGAACTTGTCGATCCCTTCAGCCTCCCCTGCATTACTGTAACCATGAAAGAACGACACACATCACGAGCTCTGCTACAGTTCTAACTGCCAACTATTTCTGAAATATTGCTCAGTGCCCTTTAAACCTTAGCACTTCCTCAAGCCGACAAAAAACTTTCTAAGACTAGTAAACTACTTGGAAGAAAGACTCTTTGCTTTCCCAAAGAACCTCTGGAAAGTCATTTGCTCTTGAAGTGCCTCTGAAAAAACATCTGGTGTAAAAAATCCTCTTTTTTTTTCTTTCTCTTAATCCTGCCAGTTGTGCAGTCTTGTTATATGTCTGCACGAAAGGGAATATCATTTGTAATTTAGGTTGTATATGATCTATACAGCTATGCTTTTCCAAAAGGAAGTGCCTATTACCAGCAATCGTTATTGCTATACTCTATCCCTCCCCTGATAGTTTACAATCAAGAATTTCAATCTCAGCTTGTGTTCCACCTTTACTTCCAAAGACCTTCCTTTGCTAGCAGTCCCTGGCTGCCACAAATCTTTCTCCCATTCTGCTGAATGAAGATCTTGTGGCTTTGCTTCCTTCTCTTCACATGAGCTGCAATCAGTTCAACCTTTTATATAGCCTCTTCAATTTAATGAAGTAACATCCAGTCAAGTGCTGTACAGCTCATGAAGTAATTAAAATTTGTAAGAAAGGGATCATTGTAGTCAATGGTAGGAATGGGGAAAGAAATAACTAACCATATTCAATTAGAGCCAGAAAGAACTCCCTAAAAAGCTCCTGTGCTCTCAGAGAAACCAGATGGTTCAGGACTTACATGGTGTGTATAGCTGTCCTGCTATGCTCAAAACTAGAGAATTTATAGAGCTGCTGGGCCAAATCCTGCACTCACCAGAGCATAAATCTACAATAATTCCATTAGCCTTTGTGGATTTATGTCACTGCAAGGGAAATCAGAATCTGACTCTTTGTTTTCCCTGCTTTATGTGATGAATAACGTGCTCATCATAAATACAGAGTGTCAGGAAAACCCAAGTGTTGCATCACAGGGATTAGAATAGATGTTCTTTAAAGTGGCTGGGCAGCAATCAAGGCAAATATATGTTCCTGATGAATACGCACCCTAATGTCTAGCTCCTGCTCTTAACAAAGTAGAATGAAACACTTTTTTCAAACTTGACTTTTATCAGAATAAAAAGAAACCCTGGTCATTTGCCAGTCTGCTTTTCCTAAGGGATTTGCCCTAAGCAGTTTTGAAATGACAGCTTAGAGAGTGCGGAGAGAAATAAAGAATTTCAGATGACATTTTTAATTTCCTTTAGCTAGATTTCAGAATTTTATGGAACTAAAATGTTGTAACCTGAGGATCCAATTTCAGGTGTTTTAAGTTTAAACAAAGGCAAAGACAATAAAAAGTGGGACATTATATTGATCCTTGTTCATCCTTGTTCACAATTCTGGATATTAAGTGATTTTTTAAGGTGAAGAAACTAAGTCTTTTATATATGTGAACTCTGGATGCCCTCTGGTACTAAATACAGATTAGCTATGAGCTGGACAATGCTTACAGGGGAAGGCCAGGGCTAGTCACCTGCGATTTGAAACACTGGAAGGCTGAACTCTGATAGGAAGGTCACTAGGCTGGTCCCCAAGCAGGGAGCAGTTTGACGCAGCCAAGTTTTGAAGAGGAGCTGTGAAAGGATTCAGCAACGGTGGCGGGGGGGGCATCAAGCCTGAGTTTGTATCTGGGCTACCTAGGCTTATGGGTCTCCAGTTTGGGAATGATCCTGGCCTGGGAGCAAAGCAGGTCATCCCGAGGGTGTATGCGCTAAAAGCGATACTTTTGTTTGCAGTCTGAAGCGGGTCACGGACAGTGATAATTTGGTGCTCGGTCTCGCTGTGCTGCTTCTGGAGCTCTGTGACCTGGTTCACGGAGGAGCAGGGAAGTCAGGAGGGATGCACCTACTGCTTCTTGTTTGTTTGTTTGTTTAAATTAAATGAAAACATCACAAAACTTGTAAAGGTTGTCATTATCACCAAATTAGTCTGATCTGTGGCTTTGTGTCTGAATGTGCAGGAGCTGTGAATCATTAGAAATCAGTTCATAAGCCTCTGTAACTTCTTGTTTACCTAACAGGCAATTATTCCTATTAATCACTTCTGATAAACACTTTTAGGGCTAATGACATATTTCCATAAATATTATTCCTAGCAGCCATTACGAGGCCAGAAACTACTCATGACAATAGGCATCCTAAAATATTGTGGATAATATCTACCATCAGCCAGGCATGGATTTACTGGGCAAATGCAGATTTATAGCCCTGTATTAGCACAGCATGATGCACCACAAACTCTGCTACACGCTGCAGAAGAGGCAGTGCCAGGCTTGCCATCCATTTCAAAAACTCAGGAACTGAGAAGGAGATGCGTTGCAGATAGTGATGGTTTACTGAGAGATGACAAGTCGGGGCAAATAGTATTCTGAAAGGCAGACTTCTGCCATAGCAAAGCTAGGGGTGGGAATGTCACAGAACCTAAAGAAGGAAAAAACGTCTTCAGGTCTCACACTGCGCTGACCTCATGAGAAAGGGGTAGAAGTTCCCATTCCCTGCCAAGCCAGCCTGCAGATTCTTGCCATAGATGACAGGCTCCAAGGGAAATCTTTTGGGGTTTCTAATCTAAAGCATATTTCTAAAAGCATATGGCTCATTGCTGTTACCCTCAACCACTTCTGTTGATGTCAAGCTGGGCATTAGCATCAAAGGTTCAGATCCCTGTTCTAACATGCCTTTCTGTACTGTAGTATTAAGTGACTAAGTGAGACTGCTTTTATATCCCATATTGTGGCTGAAGAAAAATTAAGGTAGTGCTGTTGGTAGTATGCATGATTTTCCATTTTTTTCACAATAAGAGATCCACACCTTTCTTTACGAAATCAAAAGAAGCCTCATATCTTTACAGCATTCATAAAAAATGAGAATAAAAGCAGTTAAAATCTGGATGGTACAAAATTCATACCTTGATGAAGTTCAAAAGTGCCATGGACTTCTAGCTTTTACTAAACATGTCTGTCTACTTAATGTGCTGATTTATGTTTGAGATCATCTGCAACTCCAGTGACATAACAAGAAACACGTATTTTGAAGTACCTGATCTTAATTATTCTAATGCTCTGTCAAAAGACTTTTTAAAGTACACCTTTATCCAATTGTCAGGAGTCTATATGGACATTAGCTGCAGAAAGTGGACACAATGAGTGGTGTCCCAGCCAGAGACTGAACAGGATTGATATTAGCAGAAATCTCTGTTTATCTGAAATAAAGGTTATTTCTTTGTTTAGCTGAATTTACTTGAAATATTTCCAGACTTGACAGAAATTCAGAATAAGATTGTGAATGAAAAATAGACATGTTTATGAAGCAAAAATATAACAGAAGGGTCTTATTTTCAGACTGATTCTAGCTGTTACCTTATGTATTCAAAATCGGGGCATTCTCATGTCAAAAATCCACACGCACTAAACATCTTTTGAGCAGCTACGTTGCCATTTCCGTTGTACTGAATTTCCAAGGGGGAAATCTTCCTTAAGCTGAAAAAACACAGCACAGAGCTGTAATTGTATGCACAAGAGGATTACCACCCAGATAAGCTTATTTTGAACAGGACAAGGATCTCACATTTCACATACTGGGTTTTTTTTTCCTTAGCAAATTATGAAAGTCCATTCTATTTGCTGGATGCATCTTATACAATTCAGAAAACACCCTTTAGAAGAATTGCATGGATCAAATGTAAGGTCTCAACAAACCTGAACATGCCTTCAAACATTTCTTTCTGAACTGTTTGGATGTCCTGGCTGACATAGTGCTCTTGATCATTCCTTTAAAGAAATGTCCTTTGGTCACTCAATGTAATACGCTGATAGAAAGGTGATCAGCTTGGCTATTGGAGTTACATTCTCATGCCTTGAAAAACTGATTGCCGTTTTGCATCTATGTATGGAGAGCCTGAATTCTGCTCTGCTGCACACTTTTGCAATAAATGGATCTAAGGTGAATTGCGATGATGGTGCTGCAAGTGGGATTCAGTTCTACAGGAACATCAGTCTGAAATGGCAACCTAGGTCAACAAATCTATTTCCCAGTACTAGCAGGCAGCCACAGAGTCCTGAATGGGCTAAAAAACCCCATCTGTTTCCTGCTATAATACTGCCCAAGTTTTTAATGGGAACAAACATCATCTACAATAATAATAAAAGTTCTATAATGACCTACAGAAAGGAAGTAGGGTAAATCAAAGATATTGCTAATATTGTAGGTTCCAGTATAGCAGGATATTTTTTTTTTTTGCATATTCACAGGGGATCCAGGACAAAGACTGTGCCCTTCAATATAGAGGAACGCAACAAAACAAGCAAAAAACCCCCTAACCATTCCACTCGGATTAGGGGAAAAATTCTTCTTGATCCTAAATCTGGCTACCAGTTTAACTATAAGCTTACTTTAAGTGGCACCAGCAGCAGTGCAGCACTGTGCTTTTGCATCCTGTCTAGACACGTGGACTATTTCCAGTTGGCTGGTCATTAGAGGAACAGAACAAAAGTCAAACCGAAAAAATTAGGAGCCAATTTATACATCAAGAGAGAAAAGGAAAAAAAATAATCCTTCTTGGCCCAAAGGCAGCCAGTGAATGCCCTGAAGCACAGGATTAATGTAATACGATGTATGTCGTAAGCAAGCTGTGATCCGATTTCCTTTCAAAACTGCTTGGAGGCTTGGACCCGAAGATTCATGTCTGTCCAAGGCTGCATTGGGTATTGAAAGCCATAGTTTTCAAAACAGTTTTCTGCAAGTATAACTTCTCGCTCTGGAAAAAAGAGGAGCTTTTATCTCTGCAGAACTAAATACTGATCTAAAGAGACATTTCAAACCTGAAGTCAGCAAAAGAAGTAACCTGTGCCCAGAACCTGCTGGTAGCTGCTCATCTGGGAAATGGAGTCGGAGAGCAGAGGTGCAGGCAAAGGAACTGGGAGCAAAGGCTTCACAGCAGCGTGCACAGTGCTCTGTAAAAGCTTTCCAGTAAAGGTCCGTGCCTTTCTGTCTCCATATCACATATTAAGAGTCATCGTTTTGACCTGTTATTACTCAGAAGACCAGGACACAAGAAGATGTATGAGTAGGATTGGTACTTGACTGGCTTTCTAGGAAGTCTCCATTCACGTTCTAGGCACCACATTTAAATTCTGTCATGAGAGGCATTTTACATCAGCAGAAAGAGATAAAATTGTGGTGGTGGTAGTGGGGATCATAGCAAATGTGATCTATATGTATTTGGGGACATGAGAGTTTTATTTTATTTCTGTAGCATCCTGAACACTTTTTTCTGATGTATTTACTTTGCTTTTATGGTTTATTAAGGTTATCCTTTCCTATCTGATTGCATGGATTAATCAAATACAGAACCTATGGAAGATGAAGATATTACCCTCATCTAGACTAATGTATTTGTGTATGTGTGTGTATCTGTGTGTGTGCATTTGTGGGCAGAAAAAAAACCAATTTGTTTTTATTTCCTCTAACTTGGGAAGAAAATATCCATTATTTTTATTGGAATGAATATGTTTCAAAGAATATTGTTTGTGTTGCAGTAGTGCCTACAATTCCAACTGGAGATGAGGGCCCCTACTTGGCATGCTCTGTACACATCTATAACAAAAAGCATGCCCTATCCCAAAACCTTACCATCTGCACAGTTAATGGGAGATAACAGTGGATACAATAGGCCAGGGCAGAATGAAGAAATGGAGATGCAGTTTAATCAATGTAATAGACATCAACCTGAAATGAGCCAAAGACTGATCTTGCAGTGCTTACTCAAGGCAAAGGGTTCTGTTATTTTCATAAACCCCTGTTTCGCACTGTGTAGAAGGAAATCCCTTCAGAAAGATCATTCCCCTTTCTGGCCATCATTTGCTGTCAGTGACATCAATGACAAAAAGAAGAACTATTACTACTTTAGTATGTACATATTACAAAGTGAAGGGTTTACCCTAATCCACGTGATCATGATAATTAAAAAAAAAAATTAAGTCCTCCTGTATAAATAATATTTTAGATTTCAAAATATGGTAATGCGAATGGCAGTAGAAAAGCAAAGGTATTCCAAAGGAAAGGGGATGTACAGTCAGATTTGCTAGAAAATTAATACATGTTCATTTCCACTAGATAGTTCAAGAAAACGGTAATTTTCTTTATACATATTTATACTGTCAACCTGAATACAGCTTAGATTGGCTATAGCTAAAAGTCTCCTTCAGTGCATGAGATGTGTGAGAAGTGTTGACTTTATGGTACATTTTTGTTCACTTCGTTTTGAGAGCAGATACTGTTGCCTCAAACCAATTTCTAGCAGATGATTTTCACACTACCAAAATCACAATGACTGAGCAGAAGTGGTCCCTTAGGTTGTCTTTTCAGGCAGTTTGGCAGCTGGCAACCTGTTGAAAGTTGCATGAATGAACATGTTTTGTGGCAAAAATTCTTTCTAGTTAGGAAAAAATAATTTGCCATAATTCACAAGCTAACACACACCTTTAATTTGGAATGTGCTACATTCTTGAAAAATTTTTAAAAATAAACTTTTAACTTCTCAAAAAATAGACAGCTTCTTCAATTTTATAAATCAAAAATATCTTTCTCCAAATATGTATCAATAAAAGAGATTTTCCCTGTGTGTTTAATAAATAGCTAGTGACTCATGAATTATAGCTCTTAAGCACTGACTTGGATAGCCAACATCCCAAAATGGAGAGGCAAGCCACAGAGTGAGAAAATGCCTTCCATCTCCTTCTGGACAACCTTTTCCAAGGGCTTCCTGATAAATGAGAAGAAAAAGATTTCAGAAAATGTATTTTTTTCGCAGGGGTTGAGGATAGATTTTCATTGAATTCATTATTTCCTGCTTTCACATGCTATAATAAACCGTGGATTTCTCTAGCAGTAGTACCACAGGAGCTGAGGTTGGGTACTTCATTCTCCCCTTGTCCTCTTTAGGCTATCCTGCTGCTCAGCCTGCTTCTCCTGAGGGCCCCCACCCATAGAATCCCATCTGGAATGGATCTCACGGAACTATACTTGGAGCAGTGATGAGGATATAGCAGAACAAACACGGTGTCAAACTCAGTATTTCTTTTATTTATTGAATGCAGGAAAATATAGCTACATAATGCAGCTATATAGTACAATAATATATCATCCAGACCTCAGATTATGTATGTACGTAGCAAATTCAAAACATCACATAATCAGTAATCCAACACTTGGAGTGCATAATACCACAGTATGATGCAGGGGCTAATCTAGGTCCAAACGTGGGTGAGGTTTGTCTGAGGACATACACGTGACTGCAGAAAGACACTGCTTTCTGGCTATTTTTTGAAGTTGAAAACAATCCTTTCCAAAATATATAGTTTTGCATATGTATTGAGGAAGGGAAGACATGTGCCATTCATTTGATAAAACGATGGACTAATTATTCAGGCAGCCAGATGGCAAAATACAAACTATAATTCACAGGCGAGCATTCAGCACAGATCAACACCTCCCGTATGGCTCCCACACCCCAACAGCAGTAAAAACACAGAGCTACAGGCATGAAATGCTGCAAGGGTCTCAAGAAACCATCTCATCCATTTTCTTGCACTCAGCAAGGAAATTTTGGGTCAATGCAATACAATTTTATTCCACAGAAAGACTGTATGGACAAACGGTTTCAATAATTAAAAATTCCTTGATATGCAAAATGGGCAACAAAGAAAAACCAAACCTCAGAGCAAAACCTTGAGAAATTCACTGAAACCCAAACCACAAAAACCTCAGAAGAGAGAACAACCACAACACACATCCTGACTGCTGCAGACACATGTGGCTCTTTAATGTGGTTACAAGTAGAGCATGCAACGGGAACCTTTTATTGCACATGGGATCATTCACACACACACTGAGCAACCAAAAAATACATTTCCATAACATGTGCAAAAAACCCAGCATCTGACACTGAGTGTAAAATAAGCTTTGCTGTAATGGGCTTACAGAAAGCAATGTGATGGACATGTTATAAGATCCTGAATAGAATATGAACAACATTTACCACAAATCAGTGCCAAGAAAAGGCAACTGGTGAATCTGCACAGGCAGGGATGCAGCTGCCCTGGGCTGGGTGTATGTGGACGATGCAGGTGCTCCTGCCCTGCCACAGAACGCAGACCACGAGCTCTCCTGGGT
Organism: Harpia harpyja; assembly: GCF_026419915.1. Lineage (NCBI taxonomy): Eukaryota > Metazoa > Chordata > Aves > Accipitriformes > Accipitridae > Harpia > Harpia harpyja. The sequence goes on along the minus strand of NC_068945.1, from coordinate 42,912,421 downwards.
ACTGGCAGCAAGGAAGGGGTCCCAAACCCTATGAACACTTGTTCTCATAGAAATTGTTCTGAAACTTCTTTAGAGGACTGTAACTCCTACGCTTGCTCAGGACTTCGACACCCATAAGTCAGGGGTCTTCCTTGTGTAACTCTTGATTTGCGCAGGCACACCTGAGAAATGTTGCTGTAACACCCTACAGTCTGGGGACCAGTTTGGGGTTTGTCTGCCTTCGTGCCGCAGTGCTGACTGCTGAGGACAAATGGGAGAGGATGGGATCTTATTGTACTTTGTGTTTTTTGATTAATTCCGTATTTCTGCACTAGGTTCTAGAAGACAGAAAAGGGTATGGCAGAAGCTTTCTTATGCATTCGTAATTGTCAGCAGAGAATATATTTGGGGTTGTCTGCTCTGTGCTCAGAAGAGAAAATAAGTCAGAATGTATGTACTTCGTGCCATTACTGAACAAAATTCCTAATTAACATACATGGTAGTCTGATTTAAAGAACTGCTGTTGTTTCTGTTTCTTACATTTGCTGGTGGGATTTTTTGGTTTGTTTTTGTTTTTTTTTTTACCTCCCTGAATATGAGAAAGCAGGACAGGAATCTCGAGTTTCTTTCCCTTGAAAATGTTACTAGTGAACACTGACCAGAGCCACTTCTGTGCTGGTGCTGGTGGCAGACAGCAGGTCCAGCTTTCAAAGAGCGCTGGCCTCTTCGGCAGCTCTCTGAGGATGCCCACCAAGTATGGCACCATTTGCATTCTCAAGGGCTTCACCCATGAAGCTTCTTGGTGCTCTCCCACGTGAACTGTGGGTGGCAAAGTCTGCCCTGAAGTTGCCATAGCTCAGCCTCCTGAAAGCTTGACATTCATAGGGGATGTGAAGCCAGAATGAGAATGGCGAGCACTGGGGAAGGGAAAGCTTTTTCCTTTTTAAATTTAGCCTTCATGCATTTGCACAACTCCTGTAGCTTTCAGTGGGTGTTAAGGGTTTTTCTCTGGTTAGTGCTTTGAAATTTAACTTTCTATATGAACTGGAAATGTAATAGGCATGTACTTTTTCTTTGCATTTACATTTACAAACTGACATGTTTGGAATATTTTGTGACCTAATTATGTAATGAAAAAGCGAAGTATATCAATGAACCGAACACATAAAATGTGGGAAATGAGTTTGCGCATGCATATATAGCACGAACAGCAAATTTAACTACATTTTCTACAAGAGTTACTGAACTGCTGGTAGCAGATTTATTTAAATTAACCTGGCTACATGAGATTTAACATTGGGAAGCAATAAGGATGGAAATGTCATTTTCTCAGCTGATATATAGCTATCTTTCCCATTCAGATTCTGCTGGAACTCAGGCCCTCGTTAATAGACTAGACTCTGAGAGGCACCTCCGTAACACCACTTTCCCTCCTCCTCAGTTCCTTCAGCTGGAGATGATCTCTGCCTGAGTTCTGCTTTTTCTACAATACTTCAGATGCATCTGGATGGCCCAGAGAAAGGTTGCAGTAAGTCAAGAACCCAGAGGAACCAAAGTGGCTTTGTTGTATAACGTGAAAATGCTTAGGAAGCCTGTGAAGTGTGTGCTGTGCACTTAGTTTCCCTGGAGTTTCATTTTCACAAGATTACAGAACAGTGTATTTATTTCAAATGATAGACCAGACGGGCTGTGTTTCAGTGACTGCACAGATTCTCTGCTCAGATGTTCCCAATGGCTCTACTTTCTAAATGGGAAGGATTTTACTGCTTCCACCATGAACTGTCACTGCCTGCCTCTACGTACAAAATCTTTTTGAGGATTCATATTTTTTGTCGCAATATTTACATGGTGTTTGACATCTGCAAACTGCTTTCATAATCTTAAAAAATGTATTCAGACAACCATATATTTCTAGGCACTTTATTCTGCAAGAAGCCCTGTATAAATCAAAGGGGGATTTTTTGCAGAATCAAGTGCTACCCAATGTAGTAACAGCATCAGAATCATGTAATGCAAATGACCTAAATACTCCAGGACAAGGGTGGTTGTTCCTGGTATTTGATACTTACTCCAGAAGTCTTGATTTACATCTGAGGACAACACCACATTTGGAGTACAAATTAAAGATTTCTGCAGTCTTTGTAAATTATTATTGTAACTATAGGAGATATTTTAAAATATTGAAACAAGAGGCTTCTTCTTCTGCGCAAGGTTCTGTCCTTACTGGAAAAGTAAGCCAGCAGATGAAGGGTAATATTCCCCTTGCAGGTGACTACTTTGCTGAGAACAAAATAGAAAACGTATCCCATAGTGATGTCTTAATGGCACTCAGGGTCTGGTACTAATCTCAGACACAGGCATAATTACTGTGAAATTATCTCCTCTGTAGGGGCGTAAGCAAGAACCGATTTTGTAAAATCTTTTCTATGTACTTACCCAGGATTAAACCTGATCCTCACTGCGAAACTATCTTGGCAAAGCAAAGGATCCTAAAAGGTTAAGACAAACATGATTGGAGACAGGATATTTTTTGCCCAGAACGCCCACATCCACGTGAATTGTCAGCTACAAGCTTATGCGATGTGCACTACAATCAGAGTGACCACAGTGGGGCAAGAGAGGCACCAGATGGTGACAGATGTGAGAGCCACCACCTCGGGGTGCTCCGCAGGTCCAGAGCAGACTTTGGAAGAAGCATCTCGCAGCTGAGAGATGCACAGAGGGCAGCGAGACCAGGGGGGAGATTGCTCCAGAGAAAAGAGCACTGGGGGGAATAAAGCAAACGTGTTCGATGTACCAAAATGTCCTGCCCCTGTCTGAATACAATAAACAGCTTTGTGCGTGGACCTGCAAGCCCTGTGTGTAATCAGTGCTCGGTTAATTTATCCTATTAAAATAATTTTTTTCTGGAGAGAGAGGAAAATCTGTGAGCATTTACTGCATCTGAAATTCACTTGCATGAAGAAAACCTCTAGTATTGCTTTACATGTGATTTCGCTTACCTCTGTTTTATACTATTGTAATGCCAGTTATTTCAGCAGCCATTTTACACTGTAACATCTGAGGCCAGAGTGGGTCCCTTACAACAGACTTTTAAGTGCTGTGATCTTGGAGGGGATCTTTCATCTTGTGGGATAAAAATTTTGACTGGGAATATTCAGACCATAGTTTTTGTACACATTTTAAATGTTGTGTACAAAGGGTCATAAACAGCCTCTGTGGAAATGAAAGTTTGAAATCACTATGCTGAAAGTTTCAAATATTTGCGAGATTCACCATTCAGAGATTCATTAGAAATACAATTCCACTGGCAAAAAGGATTGCTCTCTGCAGATTAGCTGGTTTTCCTGTTTATGCATACCTCTTCTCACAAAGCATGCATTACATTTAGTCTTTTGTCTAAGGTGTAGGTCAGTAATCCATAGTTTTGAGATTTTCTCTTTAATTTCTCAGTCCACAGTATTTGACATTCGAGCAAGATGAGTTTTTGCATATTTCAGTGTGGGTGATGGTTTTATCAGAATCTTAATTAAGGGACTCCGAGATGAAATTTTAACCTCTGTCATGCTTAGCTTGTAGCATTCCTGGACAAACACAGTGCATACTGCGCATCTTTGTAAGGGAACTTCTTTTCCTTAAACTTTTTGCATTAGTAACATGGTCCCCTGTTGAAACAAAAAGTCTTCACAGGAAAAGTGAATTGTGTAACTCCACTAGCATCATCCCTGCCTCGATCAGTACTGCATCCTGCTGCTCTTCATTCCACAACCTTAACTGTGTGCTGCAGGGTGGTGGTTATTCTTCTGCTAAGAAATGTCCTCTGTAATGCTCAGATGTTGTTAAAATGTGGGGAACATGTCTAAAACCACTACAGCCAGCTGTAATGAAGTGAAGTCCATTACGAACATTTCTCTTACACCATGGTCCTCACTGTAGCACATACATTTATGAGACCCTCCCAGGCACTGCATGACATTGTGAGGACACAGAGACTGAAATAATGAGTAGCCACTGTGCAGTAACATGTCATTTTACTGCAGGGAACCTGTGTATGGTAGGCATGGTGCCACACAAAGATTGATTAGAACCAGATGGTAAAAAATACATTGCAACCAGTGCCCTGATGAGCTTGCTGGAGTGATGATTAAAATGGTAGACCAGTCCTCCTGAAGCATACACACATTTCCTAAGGCACTTTCCGGTGTGGTCCAAGTTCCAGATGTCGGTATTGGGATGGAAATGCTTGTAGTTGACCACACTGCTGTATAAATGTAATTATATTGGTGGTGTACAGTACAGTACAGAGGTTACATGCCTACCAAACTCCAATCAAGACAAGTGTTGCTACAGTCCATTTTCTGGTCCAGAACTCAGAAATCCTACATTCCGTTCCTGGCTCTGCTATATACTGCCTGTACCACTGCAGTATCATCCTTGTGGGTAAAGGCCTAATCCAGTTGCTGTCACTGGCAAAATTCCCACTGACCTGCACAGGGGGAGATTTTAATTCTTAATGTTCATGTTCCTCACCTAGTAAATAAAGAAGATACTTCATTTCTCCTAGTACATCTGTCTATTGTTTCTTTATTTAGACTATAATCCCTTTGGACAAAGACTTGCTAATTTTGGCTCTTCTATAAAATTAATGTCAGTAATAACCTGTGTCATCCCCAAGTCAAGTAACATCAGCATATGACAGCCCAAACATCAGTACCATAGGTTTCTAAAAATCAGGCGTGCTTACCAATGGGTAGAAAAATACAGCTAACAGTTTGTCAGAGGCTTACATGATCATGCTGTGGCATGCAAATGGTCCTGTCCTATGGTTAGCCCGCTAGTGCTTTTCCCACACCTTCATGGTCAGCACTATACTGGGTGCCTAGAAAGAATAAAGATGTTTTCCTGCAGTTCACTGGGAAATTGGAGCAGCTCAGCTGCCCCAAGCACACAGAACAATTAGATCATCCTCTATAAACTCCTCTCGCAAAAGTCTGATCATTGCAGCACAACTGATACTTTGTAAAGTGGCCATTCTCAGCTGAGCTAGGTTAATGTGGTTAAGAATATTAAACTTACTCTTAGATAATATCTAGCACAAAGGCCCTCAGTCTCAGCTGAGATCTCTCTGGGTTACGGTGATATAAATAACACTTAATTACTGTGGGAATTAACTGATATTTAGCAATTTCAGCTTTATTACAGCACTTGCCTTTTGAAAGCTGAAGATGAAGTGATAGATTCTATAGGAGCATTCAATGCTTGTGGAAACACAACTGTAATTAATGATAACAGCAAGATCTACTGAGACAAAAATGTGATGAAATCTCATAGCAAGTTTACAATTAAAAAAGAAGATTTGCAACATTAGCACATTTAAAAAGCATTTGTTTTATTTGTTCTACATGTTCAGCAGAAGTTTTAAATATGTAAGTACTGAAAGCATTCTTTTTTTGTCCAGAAGTGCTGAATTTTAAATTATATTTGTAGTTCTCCCTTCAGTGAGACAATCCATTCTACTGGTGAGACCATGTATTTCTACAGTCTAGTAATATCTTCTTCCAGTGTGATAGATTTTGTCTTACACTACAGTACAGAGTGAATAATTTTCCATTACAAGTAGGACTGTTTTCTCACTTCAGCAGAAAAAAAAAAGCTTAATTTTCATCCCAACAGCATTTAATTCACTTTGGGTCTATTTTTCATTCTAGCTAGTTGTGTAATTCATGCCCATCTGTTTCTCTGCAAGTCAAGTGCTCGTTTTTATTTTTGAAATGTTTTCTTCTTTTTGTATATTGCAATAAATCTTAGAATAATATTTTGCCGACTGATCAACTATTTCTACTTGTAACAGAAGACATTTGAAAAAGGAGCACGAAAGAGTTTCCTTAACACCCATGAGGTTCACAGTAAGTGCAAAAATTTTCTTTGGTCACAGCAAAAATGAAAGCAATTATTGTCAGGAGTGCCAGGTTTATGTTATGCATTCACAGTCAAAGGCAAGCTCTAGTTTCTAAATGCAAATGATTTAATATAGTCTCTCAGCTCTAGAAGAATATATAAGAACAAGGAACAGAAAAATCATAGCTTAAAACCACATGGCAGCATTCTGCTCAGATCGTGAATAGACAGCGGGAAGCAAAATACACAAAGAAGGAAAAGCAAGAGTAAAAAGGAGATGCAGTTATTCAGCAGTAAAAATAGTGAAATGATTCTTGGGGGTCACATATAATGGAAAATTAGATTCTTTAGTTTCAGATGAAAATATGCTTGTAACTCGAGACATTGTAGAACATCTTTATTATCATATATTATACTGTTTTGACCCAACTTGTCCTAGCTCTTGTCCACACTGATGGGAAAAGACTTCTTTCTGACCTTAAAAGAACTTCTCAGCCTGGGCTCCAGCTGCTGCTCAAGAGTAAGATCTCCTTACCTCATTCCTTTCCCACATGGGAGAGACCAGAGCAGCTACTAGATAGAGGTGTTCATGATAATTTTCTCTGTCCCATATTCAAGGGGAAGAAGGAGAGCACGGTGCGTCAGAGATGTACCACCTCCAAGGGCTGCTCCTGGAAGGAGTAGGTTACTTTGCCCAGAGCTACTACTGAAGACACAGCCTAGTCTTTGGCTTTTTGGCTCCTATGGCAGTTAGGCTTTCTCTTTTCAAACTTACAGAAAAAATCAGTTGCTTTCATCAGACACTTCAAATAATATCACACGCTGGTGAATAGCTCTCCTGGCAGCAGGCTACCACTTCACTGTCCTTCCATAAATATAAAAGATATAGAGGAGGTCTGCTCTCAGCCTCCCTTTCATTTGGGAATAGGCTACTGGCTGCCTAGGTTTGTGTTTTTTACTGCAGGGCTCCTGGAGCAAAGCCAAAGGATCATTCCTAAGCAACTCTGAACATACGGTAGACTTAGTTTTGTCTGTTTTGAGGCATCCTCACTTGATTTTCCAGCCTTTCTTTCCAAGGACATTAACTTTACAAAGTAACACCCTTTGTTTCTTCTTTTAGCTGCCTGGCAGGCAGTTCCCCCCCTCTCCCTTCTCCTCATTATTTTTGGTACTCCTTGACCAATTTCAGCCCCGTATAGCAGATGGCTAGAGATCTCAAATACAACAAATGTCTACACTGAAATCTAGATGCTGATTAAAGAGAGACCCAACTGGTGCTTCCTCTGAAGTAAAGACAGAGACAATTCAACGCAATGTCTTTAGCAGCATCTAGCTGGTCAATCAGCAGGCATGCCGTGACTGCCACGTTAGCATGAACATTTTACCAGGCTGCACAGCTAAAAGCCAAAAAAATAGCTTGGGCTTATGAGAAGTGTTGGTGTGGGGAGAGCTAAGTTAACACCAGCAGGCAGGCTGGAGGACTGCTGTGGTGTGAAGAGAGGGTATGGGGCTTTGGGAGAAGGCTGCGCGTACTGCAGGGGAAGCTAGAGGACAACAGGTATCACGGCAGCGAGGCAAAGGAACCTAAGGGTGAGCTGAGTGTATTGTGGTGAGAGTATTTTAAAGGATATACTACACAGACCCATAAGAAACCCAGCTTCACCAGTTCCACAGGCTGTGGATTAACTGCTTTGGCATAGTTACCTCACCAGGACTTCAGGAGTGGAAGAGAGTCCATGGTTTGGAGATCCTGACAGAACTCAGGCAGTTGAGTTTGCAGTATGGGCCTTCCTGTCGTTAAGCAGGCAGGACCGAGAAAGCCCACTAACAACTTCAGGAGCAGCCCCAAGCATTCTGATTCAAAGGGATCCCAGCAACCTCAAATAAAGCAATCACTTTTTATTTTCCCTGTTCAGACAAGTCAGTTTGGGACTAGATTGTGTACCTTTTATGTTGTGTGACTAAATTTTACCTGGCTCATTGCTTTTCCATTTCGATTTCACAGCTTGATTCTCTGCTATCTTAATTTGTGTAGCTACACTGCTTCTTAATTTCCATGGATCTGAACTGAGAACATGGAACATCAGAACAGGAAATGATTTTCCAGCCTTGCAGGTTCCTCAGCCTTACCCCACACCTTATCTGACCGAAATTGAAGTTTTTCAAAACCATCAGAGGAAGCAAGACAAAACCTATACCTTCGTGCTGGAATAGCCCCATGATGTGGGCATTCACACAGGATCTGCATCACCACCTGAACATCTAGAGGAGTTAATTTAGAGGGATTCAGATCCAAGCTTATAGCAGTTTATGAATGCTTGATCGTTAATATATAGTGTGTGCATATAAACATACAAAATGCACAAACACATATCTATGGATCACTTATCTGTATGACGTGATACAGAAAAATCTGCAAAAACTGTCTTCCCAGCCCTACCATGAAAAGCAAGCTTTTTAAACTTTCAGATTTTTTATGTATATGTTTTACGTGCATGTTTGTGTGTGTGTGCCTGTACATATATAAATACAGATATGTGCATGTACAAAAATCTGAAAATGTTGTCATGTTTGCAAGTATGATCATGGAACAGCTAAGTCAAAATGAGTACTTTTGCATGCAGCTCCCAGCACGATGAGGCTGGACACCTGTTCACCTCAGCCATCAGTGAAGCCACAGGACTGGGACAAGTCTAGCCCCATGCAGTTAAGGTGCTTTACTGTTTGTGAACTATTTTATTTTGCCAGTGAAGGTAATCTGTCAGGGTAGCTGAATTACAGCATGAGATGGTGATTGCCTCTCTGAGCAGGTCTAGTGTCCTAGCAGGCTGTAAGAGCCCTTGGTTGGATTCGTCAGCCAAAAGGGAAAGCAGCACAGAACAATTAGAGAGAGTTATATTCCTGCTGAGTTGTACTGACAGACAGATAAGCTGCTGCATTATGCACATGTCCTCTAATAGATTAAATAATTAAGCAATAGGTGGACATCTCTTCCTTAGAGTTTAAGATCATTAAGCAAATTTACTTGGAAGCATTCCTAGACTTGCAATTATTCTTATTAGATTTAGTAGTATCACAGGATGATGTGGGCAGCCAGCATCTTTCCTGATGCAGTTCAAGTGATGGGCTTCATGCTGTGTAATTTGAAGTCAAGTTGTATTACTACTTGTCATTTTTTTTTCCACATTGAAATATTTTGCTCTCGGCATTTTGTATACATGATATCTTAGTGCTGGGAAGCATTTGTGCTATCTGCCTTTCAACAAGCACTCCTTATTTACCAACAATTCACTTGAAAAGTAAATAGATCAATAAAGTGACAAACAGTTGATCAGAAGAGTGGCCATTGCTGACTTCCTATTTCTTGGTAACGGTCATCAGGCAAATATATAGTTGTGACTTTTCTACACAAGGAATAAAAAGAAAGCTAATTGTACAGACTACCTATATTAAAGATTACCCTGTCTCCCTTGGAAGAAAACTCAGGCTATAACAAAATAAACACTTTATCTCCAAAATGACAATATTCTATGCAGTGCCTTAGCGATTTTGTAATATTGTTGTTACATCAAATTAGATGACAAATTTTTTCTCTACCAGTACTCACTTCACATTTAGCCAGAACTTGGCTGAGATCCACCTTTATTGCATGGTGAAGGAAGAGCAGAGCAGTTGAATCTCCAATCACTTGCTCAAACCTCTGTGAACCTCTGCTAAACACCTACGAAGCTCCAGCCGCATATGAATGCCACAGGCGCATCAGTGTACTCTCCCTTTGAAAAGGCCTAGCTCTCATTAAATTTGGAACCCAGATGAGCATAGGAGGGGAGGGAAGAATAAGATGAAAGCAGAAGTGTGGTTCTATCTCATATACCAGTCTATGAACTAACAAGGCTGTTTGCGTACCACATGATAATGGTCCCTTCACTGCCTCCGATGCATCTAACCAAGAAAGGGTCTTTGCTGAAGGAGGCTCTTGCTTTGTATTGGAATATGTAATTTTACCAGTTATTAGAAGATGGTGAAGATTAGAGTCTCTCAACATATGGAAAGATTTCATTTCAGTGGCAATGAATGATGGTTTTCTAGCATTAATTATTAATTTTCTAGTATTCCATTAGTTAAGGTGCTTACAATGGAAATTTCAGTGGAAAATATCTAGGTCATCTCTGAGCGAGTATGGTCTTTCTTTAGCCTCTCTGAAACAATTCCTTTGTGTCTGCTGAACCTTCTTATAAAGTCATTTTGGTCCACATGCCCTAGGGGTCCAAAGCCTTTGGTGGCTATCACTGAGTATCCAGTTGCTTTCCCTTTCTAAAAGTTTCCTCTGATTGGGACCTTTGTTTACAATTAAACTTTACTTGGCACTTAAAATAAAACAACAAAATATTAGGATGTATTTTTGTTCCTCAGTTTCTTCCTCAGAGTAAGCACTCTCTAAGCTCAGACCAGATTCCTTTTCCGTTTCTAATATATGGCTTCACCTCTAGTCAGTCCATCCACTTCCCTCTATGCTTTCCTGATTAAGCTTCCTCTGAAGCAATCTGTTGAAAATCTACCTTGTATATTTGCTAGACTTCTATTTCAGCTGATTTTATGATCAGCCAGATGAAATGATCAAAGATCTCAGGAAAAAATCCATTGCTCTGTCCAGATTTGAAAAATCTGTCTTGAGTAGCGACCATTTCTGTCACTCAAGGGTATCCTGTTGGAATGGATCATCACAGAAGTTCAGAGACCACATCTTTTCATCTCCATACAGGATATAGGGGTTTTCCCATTACCTCATGTGACAGGGAAGCACAGGAGGCTGAGAAGTTCCATGTTCAAAGTGGATCCTATGGTTTAACACACATGTACACAGAGGAACCACATACATAAACTTCTCCAGATGATCACATGAGGTTTACAATACCTGCTTTGTGGCAGTAGAGTTGGAACAAATATAGAAGGGTGAGTGACTGTAACTCCAGCATGAAAAGTTTTACCTCCTTTGGTTCCACCCATGTGGAGCAATGGGAACCACAAACATTGGTATGGCAATTTAAGTGGTGGGATTCCTTACTGCCTTGTCAGTAGAGGCATTGGTAGCTGCTTTCCTTCTCCTCTGTTGCACTCACAGACTTTGTGCCTCTCTTCAGTTGATTAGCATTTTGAATTTTGCCACAAGATCATTCTGTTTCTATAGTGATCTTGGCACCACTAGTGTAGGCTCATTTCCTATCACTCATGGTTTACTTACGTCAATGAGCGCATTATTTTCAACTGTGTTTCTTTCATTCCTGCATCATGTAGGTCATTATATTTATATGCAGCCAATGAGACCAACAAGTTTCTAAAACTGCCAGAATATTTAGAACAGTCTGACAAACTGTACTATGTTCCTGCCTATTAATGTGCCATTATGTTGGGAAAACAGAGCATAAGTAAACACTAATTAGGAAAATAGGTAGAAAAAATAGACAATTTCAGTACAGCACTCAGAAACAAAAATCTAAAAGATATGGAAGTTAAAAAGTCAGCGCATGCTAGTTTTACAGAGACAGAAGTATTGAGTCCTAAAAACTACACCAGGGGCAAGAACAAAAAAAAAGAAGGCTAAGTCTTCAGAAAATCCATTATTGTTGTTTCTGCTTAGTTGAGGTTGTGGCTATTATTTACTGTAACATGCGTATAGCACAGGGCAGATCTCATATTCTGATCTACCTTTTAAGAAGGGAGCTGTAAATCAGATAAATAAGCTTTTCTAATTCTATGTACTGAAAACACTTCACAATTGTCTACACCAATCTGTCTTTTCAGACTTCTGTAGCCACTATAATGATTTTTTGTTCTCTTGGATTATAAGTGTGTATGATGAAGGAGGCCTCTGTTTCCAAACAAGGAGGGAATTCAAAAAGAATTTGTCACTGAATGGGATGGCTAGTAGGTAAAGACAAAACTTTCCCTCGAAATGATTTTTTGTTCTTCTAGCACAAGTAATGCAAAATGTAATGTCCTGATGTAGCTTAGCTAAGACTGATTATGAAAACAAGGATGTTGTTCAAACAGTTTATTTAAGTATGTTTGACTTTCTCTGATTTTAGATCATGTTTTCAATAAAAGTATTGGAATTCTAGATTATATTGAGGTAAACCTTTGCAAAGGAAATTAAAGCAAACAACAAATGTTTCCATTTCAATGGAAGACAACTAGAAAAATGTGAAGTTTTGTAGCGAGGATGGGTAGATATGAATGCAAGTGTATTCCTTAATGATCACTGTGCTCTACTTTTCAGTAACGTCCATGGGGGATAAAAAAAGGTAATGAGAATGAGTTTGCAGGGATAGAAATTGAGGTACAGCTACTGAATGTCATGTTTATAACCCTTCAGTTAATAAGAACCTGTCATACCAACTTGAAACCCCAGAGAAGGTTATTGGAGTTTGAACCTGCGTCCATCTCTAGCCCCACCACAAATATTGCTAGCTGTTCTAGTGAAGGTACATGCATTAGAAACAGACTTAAGGACTTCACAAAGCCTCTCCCCAAAGCAACATCTCTGATGAGAGGAAAAATGTTTATTTCAGAATTTTCAGGGCAGGGACCAGTTATCATTTGCTTTTGTGTTTCTCTCAGCTCTTAGAACACGTGATTTCTTTCCTGTTGTAATCTTGCTGGCTAAACCATGCAAGAATGGTTCTTTTTGTTAAATAATAGTAAAACCTTCAGCAAAGCTGTAAGAAAAAGTGAACTAGAGGGGACAAGTGGTTTAAGCGCTTATTTCCCAGCACTGTGGAACACTGAATTGAAATCTTTGATAGGCTGCTTATTTTTTTTTAAATAGGTCACTGAAAAATACTGTAACTGAAAAATACTGTACCGGGCTTAAGCAAATTGCAGGTTGGGGTCAGGTCTGCAGTTGATGTGCATTGGCATTGTTTTGTTCTTTCGGCTGTTCATTTCGTACAATAGCCAAGAATCTGGTCTCCAATAAATAGGAAATTTTATTACGTTAACTCTGACAAAGTTCAAGGATACAAAAGAAAGTGAAATCACTCTACACCTAGAACAGCTCATGTTCAGATTCTCTAAACTCCATATCCACAAAGTGGGACTGAGACTTCAGAACCTTAAAAAGCCCCGTCGCTGCTGCCTCTTCCCCTAAATAACCAGTTTCATAAGTGTAAATTCCTAACTCAAAGTGATTTTGCTGCTGGATTCAGGCACCTCCAAAGCTAGCTTCTAGCTTGCTGCGCAATGAGACCCAGGTCTCTTTGTGGATCCGGGCCTGAGAGAAAACATTGCTGAAGACAACTGGATTAAGCATAACAATATCACAGACAGACACTGAAGTGGAAACGAGATGAAGTTTTTAGTTTGAGTCTGTAACTAAATACGGTAGCTGACTCAGGAGAACTTCTGATCAAAGAATCATAAAACAAATCTAAACTATTTCTAATGAGAAAAATGAAGGAAGTGAAGAAGATATACAATAGTAAATAAATAACGAGGCCCACGGTTCACTGTGTCAAATGACTAGAAATGCTGCAGAGTAATTCCAAGTAATATAGCTACACCCTGAAATGTAAGAAAAATAGAGAACATCAATGCACAGTTCATTTCCATTTTTATCTAATGCTTTCAAATCAGACAGGTGAGAGAAAAGACAAACACATTGATCAAACAAATAACAGGAAAAGAGGAGGAAGTTTTTATGAAGATTCCTAAGATTGCAGCAGGTAGTCAAAAACCAGCATTACAAATAAGGCAGGATGTGTCACACATATTTGTAGGCTATTGTGTGAGTTCTGTCACGTAAACAAATTGTATTGGTCGGGCTCTAGTAGAGACACACATCCTGAGCTAGCCTGAAATCTGTGGTTGCCATCATGCAGTACATCCTTGGCTCCTCAGAACTAGGCAGTGACAACAAATCCACCTGCTTTGGAAGTGCTACCAAAGGAAAATCTCTGCTAGCTGATAGAAAGATATTCCATATGACAAATGTTTGAGCAATAGGATGTTATCAACATATGCATTCACATTCATTATAAAATTACAGTATGTTAGTTTTCTTTTTCAAAAAGACTAATTTAATTTCTACATTTCTCTGCCTGTAGCATGTCTTTGTGGAACAGTCTTTTCATTTTTTTACAATAACTGATTTCCCTAACATACCATTTCATTAAAAAGTATACATACTATTGGTAAGATACTATGCTTTTGAAAAACAGGTTCCAAATAATGTTCTTCTAGCTATCATGGAAAAACATTTGTCACTATGAATGGCCAAAGGATAGTAATTTTGTCTCATTTGTGTGCCTGTCAAAATGGTGAATGAAATGACTGCTCCTCATGCCTTTCCAGTTGGAAGCTGTGAAAAGAAAAACAGCCAGCAGCCTCAACAACTGGGCAGTCATGTTTTGGAGCTGAGAACTGCTATGGAGACAGCTGTGAAATTTTCATGCCTTCTGCCCCCATTTGATCGAAATTGAATGTCCGGACTCTTCACTGCCTACTGGAAAAAGACAGGTTCAGGCTTTTTCTGATTTTATAATTTTGTTGCCTGCCTGATAATTTTGCTCGCTAGCATGCTCTAAGAGCATTTGAAGCAGCACAGTACCAGTCTGGCTAGTGTTGTGGAAGGTGGCAGAGCTGAGCTGCATGAGCATGTGGACAACACCCAAATGAGACATAAAGAGCTCGTGGCAATAATGGGATAAGATCGTGAGGCTATAATAGCACAGAAATGCATAACAATTATAGAGGCTGTTCATATGTTTTGGAGGGCTTTAAGGACTTTGTTTAGCTGCTTAAAAGTAGTCATTCATGATAAAGCAGAACTCACAGCTTGTTTAATGCTTTAGCTTAACGTTGCCCTATTCTCTGATATAGAATAAGAAGATTCGGAAAGCCCCAGAACCAGTTTGAGCCAGAAAAAGGAGACGTAGTAACCACTAGCCTAAAAAGCAGGAAAGAGAAAGAACCCACTAAGAGATGAGAAAAAGGACTCAATGAGAGAGAAGAAGACCTGAATATTGCTATTGGACCAGACTATGGTGTGAGGGATGGGAACTTAGAGTGTAAGGGTATAACTGCCCAGGGATTTTAGTGTTTGGAGTCCCTCTCCGGAGGCACCCAGCTCGAGCTGTCTAAATTTGTGCACCATAGATAGAATAAATTACGCTTGGTTTTTTTGAATGCCTTGAGTAGAGATTCTGCTTCGGGGAACCTAAGGTTGAGCCTGAGGGCAGAAGCAGTGCCCAAGCGTGTGTGTGTGTGAGGAGTTGAAAGGGGCACCTGTCGGCTCACTGGAGTCGCCTGCTGCAAAGGGACTCCGGTCCGAGCAGTTCAAGTTTCAGGTGGTGTGTGTGCGACTCCTTGATTGGTATGTGCATGGTTCGGCAGCGGCTTCTTCCTTAACAGTAGTGTTTCAATTTCTGAAGCATCCTGAGGCAAATTAGCAGACATCAATATTCATGACAGTTTTCTGCCACATATCCATCGAAAGAGATTTGACTCAGGAAACAGAATGGGAGCTTTACCCTCTATCCTGTGCCTCATCTACAGGCGGGACAAACCAAAGTGCTTCCTATTCCCCTTTGCTGCATTTCACTCTTCCCTCTGCACAAATGTGAACATATTCAAGACATGAGAGAAGGCATCCTTTTGCATACAAAGATTTTCAGCCACACCACCTCTTACTAGTGTCTCCTTGAGCCATCCACAATCTCAACTTCTTTTTTCAACTGGAAAATAAATAGCACTTTTTCTCTTGCAGTAATTGATAAAAGTCTAAGCATTTCTTTCTCTAATTTTCTTATTACTCAGTTTGCGTGCTGAGACAGTAGTTTATTTGCTCTGGTGTTGATTACATTTTGTCACTGTCACTTCACAGAAGTTTCCAATATGCTGCTGGTTATGTTTTCACCTTCGGTAATGATTTGCTTTAGCGTGAATTCCATTTTTCTTTGCACTAACTGGAGTCTTTTCTTGGCTGCCCCAATTCATTTCAGGGGGTATAACCTGTCTCATACAATGGATAAACATCCCCTTAAAAGTGGAATGCACCATGTATATGACCTGTTATGCTAGCAATGATTAACTAGGTAGGCAATGTTAGAGAAGGAAGAGCAGCTCTCCTTTCTCATAAATACAAGCCAGTGTCATGAATGATATGAAGAAACTTATCTCAAGGACAACACTACCAGACCAAACCTTTCCTCTTTCACAAGATTTGGTTTGTTGAGTTGTTTCTACTTCTGTGTTGCAACATGCAGCTGCTATTAAATATTTTATTTTATTTTATTTTATTTTATTTTATTTTATTTCTCTCATATTCATATTCTAAGGCTTCCTTTTTTTTTTTTTTCTCAACTACTGACCTGTATTACTTAAAATAAAGTGCTGGTAAAGATCAGTTTAGGGCTAGGCACTTTAATCAGGGAAACAAATGAAGCAATATTATATTCTAGTTCAGAACCTTTAAACAGCTTACTGTAACCATATTGTTGCTCAAATCCCTTGCTGCAATTACAAAAAAACAGCACTGCAAAAAGAAAATATTAGGCTTGGCACAGTCACCTTTGAACAATTTGTCATATTCTGAATTTTCTGCAGATAATAATGCTTGTCCATCAGAATGCAAAATTACTTATCCTGTGACGTGTCTAATTGCATATTCTCAGGATCTTCCATGGAAAAGGCCCATGACAATAATTAATACCTAATGCTATAAACACTATTGCTTTGGGTGTTGCCTAGCAACCAGCATCCCGTAGGCTTCCTGAGGGGCCTCAAATAAAGGCAGGAGAGGGATCCTTCCCTACCGCCATGGGTGAGAAGCGGCTTTGTTCTAGGCTGCTGCTCTGTTCTGGTTGTTTCTAGAGTGATCTCTGCCAAACAAATCTCCCTTAAGAGGCTGCATGCCTGAAAAGCCTTTTCAAAGGCTAAACAGAAGCCAAATGCTGCACATGCTGATTTTTTTATACTTTGGGATATCTTTTATGATCAAAAATACGACCACTATCCTCTTGTTATCCTCCAAAACCAGAGTCTTGTTTCCAAAGGAAGTGTTTCTGTGGGTTTATTTCTACTTCTAATTGGAATAGTTTCCCCTCCGTGACAGGGCTGACTTTTTTACAATCATCAACTGTTTTTTTGGACAAACCAGACATTAAATTTAAAAGAGGACTTGGTCTGTGAAGTGTTTTTATACAAATACTGTTCTATCTCAGCAGTATGTACAGTGCAGAGTAGAACAAACTTCACTGAAATGCAGTTTTTTTCCCAGCTGTGAACGCATTCCTTTTTGATAGTGCCATTTTTTTAAGTACCAGTTCATTTCCAGTGCAATCTCTTTATCTTGGCACAGAGACATCTGAATCTCATTTCATTAAATGTATATATTTACTCAGATGGTCACTTCAATAAGGCCAAGAGGCTGGAAACCAGTATTCCAGGGTTTTCTTTCTCAGTTACAGTTTCTGAACTATTCTGTGGTCCTTAGCAAGTCACTGAGCTTTCCTTTATGTTTGTTTTTACATTCAAATTACTGCTCAGATATCTTCAGACTCAGAAAGATATTGTGGTGCTTAATTAGTAGCTGCTATTTTATTTGATAGCCCTTAAGGAAAAGTCACCAGTATCAGGACATATTTAATTTTGTCATAAATAATGCAGAATTTATATAGTTTTAAGCTAACACATTCAGCACTATTTGAATAGAAAAGATACAGCAAAAATCTGATTTTAAAGTAATCATTTTATTGACAGGACTGTGTAATACGTTTGCTAGGATCTGGAAGAAGTTAGACTAACTGATTGGTAATCCAGTCCTGTGTTTCTATGAATCATATTTTGTAGTTGTTTTAAAATAACAAAGATCAAATATTACATAAATATTCCTCATTTTAAATCCACTGACTTTCCTTTTTTTCTGCCTTTGTCCTGCAGCAAGATTATTCAGTCTTTTGAGATATTTTGTAAAGTCATTATATTCATACAGATTTCTGGCTGCAGCAGATCTTCTGTAGAGCTTTGGTTTTATATTCATGCCCGGTTTTGAAATCTCAGAGGAAATTGTCAAGCCACAGAAGGCAGGAGAGACCCCAGCATCCATTGAGAGTTGATGAAACTCGGGACCCTAAACGCTTTTTTCATTTTTGCAACACAGCTGGTTCATACTCATTTTTTTGAATTTCATTCCCACTTAATTCCCACTAAGGTAGGCAAAATGACACATTAGAGACCAAAGTCCCATCTAATCTAAGTGACGGTGTAAAACATCTCAATCTTGAGGGACATGCTGAGCAAAATTCTAATGAAAGGTAATCTTATGGATATCCAGAATTTAAATGGTACAGCAAAGGCAGAATCCCTAATCCCTGACTTAAGTATTTCAGTGCAGTTGCACATTGAAAGATGCTTGTGCTTGACAGGAAAGACTAGACAGGGTTATCTCTCTCCTGTTCATTGCTTTTCCTCTGTCTGACTCATTTACATGTAAATAAGTGAATTTTGCACACATACTGAATACCACATGAATTATAATTTCACCTTTTTTACTTGTGAATTCACAATAAAAGTCTGTCTTACTGATTTTTTTTTTCTGATTAAAACATACATCAGCACTTGTGTTACCCATAAATTTGAACCACAGACTTACACATGTGTTGCCTATCTTTAGTTCAGGTCACTGTGAGTCTTGCCAATATGATCACATTAGTTCAGTTTATGGAACACACACACTCTCAGATCTCTT
The DNA here is from genome assembly GCF_026419915.1 of Harpia harpyja. Lineage (NCBI taxonomy): Eukaryota > Metazoa > Chordata > Aves > Accipitriformes > Accipitridae > Harpia > Harpia harpyja. The sequence continues at coordinate 42,893,799 of NC_068945.1, read as the reverse complement.
GTCTTTTCACAGAATTATTTTTCAACTTTGAGAGTATAAATAAAGTTACATTGTGAAAATTGAATTGCATCAGTGAGTAAGTGCATCACTTTCCTACAGGCAAGCAAATTTCTTCCTTTATTCTAGCAAATGCTTGTGTTCCAGGAGGGAGTTAACTCCTCAGCACAATGTTTTCTGTTCTGTGTCAGCAGCACAGGAGCTAATTCTCCTGGGCTGTGGCTCTACAGTGTCAGTGGTGGAGCTAACAACCTATTGAAGCAGCTTTGTTTCATTAGCAGGGGAATTTCTCCCTAGTGGAGCATTTCAATACAAACATTTCATTACCAAGTCACCGTATAGAAGCTCAATCCAAGTGCTAAGATAGTTACCACCTTACCGAGACTGATCCTTCTTGGCAATGAATTGTTTAACCTCCCTTGAGATTTTATTTCTACAATTACAGAGTAAAGGTCCTCTTGAAGCTGTTTCATGTGCTGAATGCCCACATACAGTGCTGCACTCGCACAGTAAGCTCTCAGAGCAATAGTTGAGCTTTGGCAGAGAGGACAGCCTCCGCTGTGTGCACTATCATTTCAATTCCAGCCGAGTTTCTTCTGAGATACAGAGGTCCATTTTGGCAGTGGTACAGCTTCATCCCTACAGGGGGGCATTTAGTGATCCAATTTTGTTCATAGGATGTCAGTGGCATAAGAAAATTTCAAAATTAACCTTTTGCATAATGAAAAGGGAGAAATGCCAAAACAGTAGGTATAGTAAGCAATGGATTTTTTTCTCAAAACAAAGGGAAAAAAAAGAAAAAAAAATATTCTGCAATTAGGTGATTTAACAATCACTGAAAAAATTAATTTCATGGTGTAGTGATTTGTGGGCTAAGAGTTAAATTCCAAAATGAGGTAGTGTACTTCCCAGCACTGCAGATCACTGCGTAACTCCTGCCAGTGAAGGAACAAACTCTTCCACGTCTGGCAGTTGCAGCATGAATTCCCCTGCCTCCTGCCACTACAGCCAATATGCTCACAGCAGCATGCATTTCTCCTATGTCCAGAAAAACAAATGTGTTTTTTGCTTGGAAGTGCTGATGCCTGTAAAAGTACATTAGTCATCATGCCTGCTCAGGGAAACTGGTTTTGAGAATTCTTGATTCCTGCACCTTTATTGATTCAGTTAGCAATCTCTTGTGGATCTACTTCACATTCCTTACTGGTACCCATGAGAAGATGAGTGAAAGAGAGAAATAACATAGGGCTTTTAGCATTTCTGAGTGTTTTCATACATTTTCAGTCTGACAGTTTTAACTGTCCTATACCTTTCCAGTATTTAAAAAGGTGTACGCTCTTTTTTGCCTTGACAGCAAATGAGTTATCATTTTCTTCCTCATAGGGAAACACATGCAAAACACACAAATATCCAACTTTTTTAGACATTACAGCATAGACTTGAAATATATTGATACTCTAGTAGAAGCTTATGGATTTCAACTCCAGGGAGATTGGTGTGTGATCTTTTCTTTATGCATAACGCAGACTGCAAGACTTCTCTAAAATAAATGTTTCAAATTCATAGGCTGTACCCATTTTTAGTTTCTGGATTCTATTCTGGTCTCAGATTTCTAAAAGTTAGGCACAGCAAACACTCAAATTTTAGATCCCAGTTGGAGCTAGCTTTCCCTCTTCTTGTGTTAAAGTGGGGTCTCAGAATCCTCCTGCTCAAGGTTAACTTTTGGAATTGTCACCTGTAATTTTTAAACATTTCCAGGATGTTACAGTATTGGCAGAATGATGTCATTCAACGTGAAGCCTCAGTGATAGCAGTTTTCTCTTTCTATGTAAAAGATACTTAAGGATCTTGTCATTTTGTTCTTTAGTATGGTATGAGGTTTGCAGTAGGCACTATCTAATATTTAATTTTATGCTTTAAACATTAAAACACAATTCATAAACATTCAAATAATCTTTCCTGAGATGTCAGTAATGCTGACACACAGAACACTCTATTTTGATAGTTTTCCCTTTTTTTTGTCTACTTGTGCCTTGCTAAGCAGATTATAGCCAGTTTTCAACATTCCAGTCATGTGAATCACATCACTAGCTTATAGTAATATGCAGCACTGTTGAATTTATGCTCATAAATCAACAATTGCAACACTTTTTATTTATTAGCTATGCTCCTTGTGCATAGTCAATTAAAGCATCTCTTCTGTTGATGCCTACTGGAGATTCCATTTTGTTCTCAACGCTTTGATTTTTGTCTCCTTTTCACCTTTCTTTTTGATGTTAATTTAACATCCTCAGAAGCAGCCAACATGCCTTTTAGAATATTGATTCTTTTTCTATTGAATTTCACACAGGCAGTGGTGTGCCATCTTCCAGAGAAAGCAGCCCCTTCTTCACAAAACCCAAGCTAATGGTTCAGTTATCAGTGCTCTGTATTGCTTATAGGTCTCCAAGACCAAAGTTCCCTGAAGAGGTAATCAGTGCAGTATTTGAATTATGTTGTTTGGCTTGGCTTGATGAGTCCTCTATGAGGGTGATGGCAGAAGTGCCTTAAGTTAGGACTGGGGTGACCTTTGAAAAGATTGCGATGATACAATGATTAATTACTCTTTCTCAGATATCCAATATTCTGTAAAAGTTTATCTTGGGACTTTAGTGTCTCCTGCTTGCTTTAAATTCAGACACAGGCTTATTTTTTAGAAAAGGGTGAATAAAATACCATTTTGCATTTTTCTGTTTCATGCAAATGGTTAGTACCAAGGCGGAAAAGCCTCAATACACTGTATATTTTAGATACGCAGCAGTTTTCTTCCTTGCCAATGTAAAGCCAAGGCATGCATTTTCTATCAGTCACAGCAGTTGTGTGCTAATGGAGGGAATGAGCACCATTCAGTCCAGCAGCTGCATCCTGTAAGGTGTGGACATTCCACCACTGGGTGCCAGTTCTCTAATCATAGGAAAGAAATACATTTAAAGCTCGGTTGTAAGGCCCGCTCCTAGGCTTGGTCCTTCCTTTATGTCACTCAAGCCAAGTAAAACTGGAACAGCAGAAAAAGAGTTAATTGCATTCAGTTTGCCAGCTACGTGCTAGTAGTAAAACAGTGAGCACCTTCCTCCGAGAAAAGCAACTTCTTTGCCTTATTGTAGTGATAAAATTATCTGTAAAAGCACAGGCAATTTCTTCTCCTACAAGGGCTCTGGCTTAGCCATGCGTTAAAGAGCTGTTTTACCCTGTATAATACAGGCATAGCAATGACAGTGCACTATGGTAGCAGTCACGAAGTCATGCTGTCCTTCTCTCTGAACTCATTTATTATGTGCGTAGATGCTATGTTACTGAGGATTTAAAGCCAGTTCTGGGACGGGATGTCAGCAGCATAAACAGAGTAACCAGAGAATAAGTAAGACCTTGTCCAGTGATGTAGTACTAACAATCAAGGAAAAAACATTTCCTACTTTGAAGATGATCCTAAGTCCAAACGTGTTCTTCATGCAGTAAAACCTCAAAGACATTTGGGCCCTACCACCATCACTGATGATGCAGCAACAATTGCTATGCAGCATGAGAATCTACTCCCAGTAGCGACTGGTGATATCTAATATGGATTTTAGCGCTCTCATGCCAACAGTAAGCCTTGTTGCTGTCATTAGGGGAAAGAGTGAAGAAACACAAATATGCAGTACAGGCTCATACAATTATAAAAATCAATAATATTTTCAAAATGTTGTGATGATTCATTTCACGGCATAAAGAAGAAGTATAGATCATTCCTCCTTCAAAAGCATGTCTGTCATCTTTTTGACCACAACAGCAGGTCAAACTGATTCCAATGCTGGGATGATGTGCTGGATATTAGTTGTCTGAGGGCGGGCTTTTAACTGAAGTGTTGCTGGTCCATCTATCCTATTAAATTTTTGCTGGCTGAGATCTGAGCACCCCCATCTCTCTCAGAAATCATTCTAAATTTACCTTCAGATGAGGAAAGAGAGATCAGTTCTCAAGTCTGAGATGGAAAGCTATGACTAATCTAATATTCATTGTTATTTTGATAAATGTACACTTGGTAATTGATAAAATATCAGCTAAACCAGAGTTTATGATCTCAGCAGAGCAAGAGATAAATGGTGCAGCCTTTGCTACATCATTGCTGTGATGTGGATGGAGTTACAAAAATAGTACTTACACAGTATGTTGTATGCATATTTTGTACCAACTCACTTAGAAAGACACATAAGTAACTGTAATGGTCAGCAGATGATTCTAAAACATCAGGGAAATACTGGCAATGATAATGGTAGACAGGAATCAGTAAGAGAAAAGATATTCTCAAACCAGTTTAAGATCTCCAGTGTTTAAAACCATTTTGGAGGCAAGTAAGTATGACAAAGTCCATAGGAAACAAACAACTTTTCATTGAGTTTCTTGATGGCAAAGCACCACATACTCCTCAAAATTTATATAAATAATAACTATGAGTAATGTATGGTACTTTGCTGTCAATACAGTAAGCGAGCATCAATATATCCTAAAACCAATTAAATGGTATTAGAGTTCTGGGAAGTGAGAAAAACAAGTTGGTTTAGGCTCTGTGTCATCAATGGAGTTTCTCAGCTTCGTTGGTGGAAAGGATGCAAACACTCACTATACTTATAAAAAGTGTAAAACTTGAGTAGGAGGAGAGCTAGATGATTTTTAAGGAAAAACAAACCCTAAACCCAGAAAGCATCTGTTTGACTGGATTTTACGTGCCCTGTAATGGATCCTATACACTGCCTTCTACTCACTGTTCAGTGTACATTTACGTTATGGTTGAAGTTCATTCTACTTACCACTTATCAGTTCCCCTTCAGGTAACGTAAAGGGGAAAAGGTTCGTGCGTGTTTTTACTTAGATCCTTAGGCACAGCATGCTTAGAAGAACATTTGCTGTCTTTGATCAAGGGAAGGCATTGCCCATTTCTGTTTGGTTGTGGTGCCAAGGGAGTTCAGCATGAACCTGGAGCTGAAGCAGCCCTGTCAAAGGAGACTGGCAAGGCTCAGAGGAGCCTGCTGTTGGTGGAAGTTGTAGGTGGCTGCAGAGTAAACAGTGTTGCAAATTCAGCTTCTAATGGATATAAGTTGGTTCCAGAGGAGGGTACATTTGGATCCATTTTTGGTGTATAGCTCACCAGGTAGGTTCCCATTGCTGGCGGGAAAGCAGTGGGGCAAGACCTCGAGGAACATCCCCTGGAGGCAGACAGTGTGGCACAGATGGAGGGGAACGTTTAGCCTGTGTGGTAGCGGGTTCAGCTCAGCAGCCCAAACCTTCCTCCAGAGGAGTTAGAAGAGCCTTTGGCTTCGGTACCCACCTGGAACAGCAAAGAGCAGCCCCGGGGCCAGGGAGGGCTCGAGGGCTGGGGCTGAGAGGTGCCGAAGCGTTGGGCCTCACACATTGGGCCTGGATGAAGGTCCACCCTCGCATGGGCTCTGAAGCCACCCTGCCTTGAAAATAAGCCGGTAAGCAAGGGCTGGCGGCAGAACTGTCCTCCCCCAGCCCCTCCACGGGGATCGGGGCAGGGAGAGGTGACTCCCTCTGTCAGCACCCCCAAGAGAAAAGAGACAAAGAGATGCCCTTCCCTCAACCGCTTCAGCTGGTTTAAGGGTCTCACCGGTCAGGTGAGCCAAGCCCACTGTAAAAAAACTGGTTTTTTTGTTTGTTTTTTTTTTCTTCCCGCCCCGTCCATAACCCTTCCTTTCATTCTCCTGCTCCCAAGCCACGGGGGAGGGAAGGGAGGAGAGTAGTGCCTGCGTGGGGCCCGGGCAGCGCGGCTGGCGGGAGCACTCCCCTCAGCCACCATTGCGCGCCGGCAGCCCCCGGCGGGGTCCCACTCCCCCTCCTCCGCCTGGCTCCGGGCCGCCTTATGGCGGACGGGGAAGGGGGTGGGTGGGGAAAGCCGAGCGAAGGGGGCGGCTCGGCTTCGGCAGCTCCGCCTGCGCGGCGCCGGAGGGGTTAAGCGGCCCCCGCTCCCGGTGGGCTCGCTGCCGGCGGGGAGGGGGTTAAGCGCCTGGCGGCGGCTGCCGCCACTCGGCTCCGCGCCGCTCTCCGCGCCGGAGCCGTTACAGCGGGAAGATGGCGACGGAGGGTGCGAGCGGCGAGCCGGGCTCTGGCGGACGGCGGGACTCAGCGGCCACGGCAGCGGTAACCGGCTTGGCGGGAGAGGGGCGGGGGGGGGGGGTGTTCGACCCAGCCGGGGCGAGGAGGACTCCCCGTGGGGATGGGACGAAGCGGTGCTTGGAGACCTGCCTCCCCCGCTCCGTCCCTCCGCCCTCCTTCTCCCCCGGGGCGGGACGGGGCTCGGCTGCGGCGGGTCCCGCCGCAGCCGAGCCCCGTCCCGTCCCGCCCCGGGGGAGAAGAGAGAGGGGCGCGGGGTCTCCCTCCCTGCCGGCCTCCCTCTTCCCCTCAGCGGGGGGGTGGCGGGTTCTCTCCCCCATTGTTCCTTCCCGCTGCCCCGGCGCGGGGTGGGCGTGCGGCGCCCGTGAGGGGGCACGGAGGGGGGTCCGCTCCCCGGTCTCGCCTCTCTCTCTCCGACCCACCCACCCCCCTTTTCCCGCCGCTTGCCGCGGCGAGGGCGGCTGCGCCCCGTCTCTGCGGGCGGGCTGAGGTGGTGATAGCGGCCGGGCTGTGGGACCTGTGAGACCAGGGCGGGGGGGGAAATGTTGATCTTTAACGCTTTGCCGGGCCCGCCCGGAGCTTGCTTTCTCCTTCCTTCCTCCCGTGTGGCGTTTTCGACGCCGGTTAAAAGGGTGTCAGCCGTTAAAAGGGTGTGGGGCGGAGGCTGCGCTCCCCGTGGCGGGCGGTGGGCTCCTGTCTCCCGCTCACCGGCCCGAGCCCCTGGCAGGGGAGCGGGGGTTCATCCCCTCGGGCGGCCTGCTCCTTTAGCCGGCCCCCGGCTCCTCGCCCGTGCAGTGTCAGACCCGTCTCAGCCCGGCAGCTCTACCCTCGCCCGGCGCATCCCAGACCCGGCGCGGTGAAACCCGCCCGGGGACCGACCGGCGCTAATCAGCCCGTGTTAATCGCCTGGTTGACCGCCGTCGTGAGAGCGGGGTGGCCGGGTCCAAAACCAGGCTGTAAGTGCTCGGCCTGGTGGCGACATGCAAAGTTTAGGGCAGTAAAACCGCCGTGGTGGCCGTTTTGCTTGGGATCGGTTCCGAAGGTGGTGACCCCCGAAGGGAGGGGACACTAGTTTCTATGAAATTGACGTTATTGCTGGCATTTTTTTATTATTATTTTGTTTTCTTTCAAACAGGCACTAATTCTTATCTCAAACCCTGTTCCAACTGTGCAGTTAATCTTCCTTGTGTGTTTTAACTTCTGCAGTGTTGTGGAAATTGAGTTTTACTTAAAAAAAGTAAACCTTACACAGTGAATATTTATAACATCACTGTCTTTTAAAGCAGTGACATAACTGTGACATAAATGAATATTAAGGTAAGAATTCATAAAAGCAGACTATTAAATACTTTAGAGCCCTAGTTTTGAGTAAAAAATATTTATACTAAATTCTTCAGTATACTCATATTATTACTGCCTTAAGTTTCAATTTTAAAAGCCCAAGAGAGTAGCTTGTAATCAAGTAGCACTCCAATATTGTCCTGTCAGGCAGTGCAGTGCAAGCCACTCATGCAATTTGGTGTTCCCATTGTGGAAGGTAGGAGCGATAGCTCTACACTCCACACTGCTTTTAAAATATTTTTTTAAAACTGAAGACATTCTAGGAAGTAACCTGTATGTTGCTCCCTAACAAAAGTAATAGCTATACTTAAGCAATAACAAAATTTTTTTTAAATCACTACTTTTAATATGCCTTCAGTCATTAAATATTTAATATTCCTTTTCATCTTCTTTTCCTTGCCAATATAAATGTTGTATTGTTGATTTCACTTTCTCTCTTGTACAGGAAAGTAAAAAGAACTCCTCTGTGCAATGAAAAGATTTTAAAAAATCATTATACAATACTCCAATATTCCTTTTGAAGGGTTAGTATGAATAGCTTATTTTCTGTCTTTTAAACTCAAGATAACAGAATTATGAATTGGATCATCTTGCTTACTTTTAGCATGACAGTAAGCATCCAGGTGACTATCTTGTAAGTCATGCTAAACTTCAACTTATAACAAAATACTATTTTCAGTACAGTTTTAGATTTTTTTTTTTTAGTTCTCAGAATCTTGATTGCACAAATGGTGCATTAAAAAATTGTAAGCACAGTATTTGTAATAGTAATGTGTTAATTTGTAAATTTTATGATGTAAGCAGGAGATGTATAACACAGGATGGTACAGTAGGGTTTCTTGATACTAAATGCTGTTATTGCAACTTGGTACACTATCAGTAACATCACTGGAAAAAAAGACTTTTTTTGCTGCTTTTAGAAGCACTGTAGAAAAGGATTAAAAGTGCTTCCCTCCCTCCTTTTTTTACATTCACCAGGGAATTTGACTGAAAAAGCCTAGACTCTTCTATAGTGTGTTACATTTAGGAGCAAAGCCGATAATCTTGTCATTCTGAGTTTCCTTGGATGGAGCACAGCATTTGGTAAGCCCGCCACTTCTTTCCCACAAAATATTGGTACATTTATCATGGTAAGGATGACAAGGAAAAATGGCAGGGGAGTGGTTCTGGTCCTTTTTCATACCTGCACAGCTTGATTGCACTGCAGCCAGTGAAATTGTGTTGGTGCAATTTGGACTAGAATTGAGAGAAACATATGTGTGTATTTTAAAACATCTTTGAATGACTTCCATCTGCATAATGTCTACCAATAATGATTATATAATAGCAAGAAATAATCCAATTTGACAGTCTTTTTGTTAAAACATTTAACATCAGCCTGCTGCACATAGAGGGCTGGCTTGTCACACATTGTAGGTTCATAACAAAGCCTATGAAAAGCTTGTTATATCAAACACAAAGTTCGTTAAAATTATTCACTAAAATTTCTGGATTTGATTTTGCTTGACCAATGATCAAAAGCATAAATGTTATTTGTCTCTGAAAGACAGTACCTTCCGCTGTCTGTAAAGCTGTACATACAGAGGACATTGCTAGAGTGGAATCTTAACTCCTCTAAAGTGAGTAGGGATTTTGCTGCTGTGTTCATCGGTTGAAATTTCATTGAGAATGATGTGTGCATACCCAAAAGAATCAGTCTGGGTTGCTCTGGGTCACATAACAGTACAAAAAAGTTGCACTACAGAAAAATCTGTCAATGTTTTAAAAAATTGATAAATGGAGAGAAATTCCATGACACTTTGTGGTGGCATTGTGCAGGATTTTGTGCTTAGCTTGGAATATTTACTCTTGATCTGCAAGAATTCTTGTAGTAGAACTGCCATTCTGGTCAATATAGAATCACAGAAACATAGAATCATTTCGGTTGGAAAAGACCTTCAAGATCATTGAGCCCAACCATTAACCATGCCCCCTAAACCATGCCCTGGAGTACCCTGTCCACTTGCTTTTTGAATACCTCCAGGGACGGTGACTCAACCACTTCCCTGGGCAGCCCATTCCAATATTTGACAGCCCTCTCAGTAAAAAAATTTTTCCTAATATCTAACCTAAATCTCCCTTGCCTCAACTTGAGGCCATTTCCTCTTGTCCTATCTCCAGCCACCTGACAGAAGAGACCAACACCCACCTCACTACAACCCCCCTTCAGGTAGTTGTAGAGAGCGATAAGGTCTCCCCTCAGCCTCCTCTTTTCTAGACTGAACAACCCCAGATCCCTCAGCCGCTCCTCATAAGACTTGTGCTCAAGGCCCCTCACCAACTTGGTTGCTCTCCTCTGGACACGCTCTAGCAGCTCAATGTCTTTCCTGTAGTGAGGGGCCCAAAACTGAACACAGTACTCGAGGTGCGGCCTCACCAGTGCCGAGTACAGGGGAACAATCGCCTCCCTGTTCCTGCTGGCCACACTGTTCCTGATACAGGCTAGGATGCGATTGGCCTTCTTGGCCACCTGGGCACACTGCTGGCTCATATTCAGCTGGCTGTCAACCAGCACCCCCAGGTCTTTCTCTGCTGGGCAGCTTTCCAGCCACTCTTCCCCAAGCCTGTAGCGCTGCATGGGGTTGCTGTGACCGAAGTGCAGGACCCGGCACTTGGCCTTGTTGAACTTCATACGATTGGCCTCAGCCCATCGATCCAGCCTGTCCAGATCTCTCTGTAGAGCCTCCCTACCCTCAAGCAGATCGACCCTGCCTCCCAACTTGGTGTCGTGTGCAAAATTGCTGAGGGTGCACTCAATCCCCTCATCCAAATCATCGATAAAGATATTAAACAGAACAGGGCCCAACACCGAGCCCTGGGGAACACCTCTTGTGACCCGCCGCCAACTGGATTTCACCCCATTCACCACAACCCTCTGGGCTCGGCCATCCAGCCAGTTTTTCACCCAGTGAATAGTGCACTTATCCAGGCCACGAGACGCCAGCTTCTCAAGGAGTATGCCATGAGAGACAGTGTCAAAGGCCTTGCTGAAGTCTAGGAAAATAACATCGACAGCCTTTCCCTCATCCACTAGGCGGGTCACCTGGTCATAGAAGGAGATCAGGTTGGTCAAGCAGGACCTGCCTTTTGTAAACCCATGCTGACTGGGCCTGATCCCCCTCTTATCCTGGAGTTGCCATGTGAGTGCTCTCAAGACAAACCGTTCCATAATCTTCCCCAGTACCGAGGTCAGGCTGACAGGCCTGTAGTTCCCCGGATCCTCCCTCCGACCCTTCTTATAAATGGGAGTCACACTGGCAAGCCTCCAGTCCTCTGGGACCTCCCCTGTTGACCAGGATCGCTGATAGATGATAGAGAGTGGCTTGGCAAGGACCTCTGCCAGTTCCCTCAGTACTCTTGGATGGATCCCATCAGGTCCCATAGATTTGTGAGTGTCCAGATGGCGTAGCAGGTCCCTAACTAATTCCTCCTGGATTAAGGGGGGTATGTTATGCTCTTCATGCTTACCTTCCAGCTCATGGGGTGGAGTACCCTGAGGATGACTGGACTCACTATTAAAGACTGAGGCAAAGAAGGCATTAAGTACCTTGGCCTTTTCCTCATCACTGGTTGCTACATTCCCTTCTGTATCCATTAAAGGATAGATATTCTCCTTGGGATTCTTTTTACTGTTAACATATTTGTAAAAACATTTTCTGTTGTCCCTTACAATAGTGGCCAGATTTAGTTCTAGCTGAGCTTTCGCCTTTCTAATTTTCTCTCTGTATGATCTAACAAGATCCCTGTACTCCTCCCAAGTTGCCCGCCCTTTCCTCCAGAGATGATAAACTCTCCTTTTTTTCTTAAGTCCTAGCAAAAGCTCCCCATATAGTGAAATGCTAAATAATGGTTTGATCAGATCAATTATACAGGATGGTTTAGATCAGTTGGAAAGATTCTTATCTGAAAAATATTGCAAGTAGCAGAAAATGAGACCATAACCCTCTATCTCTTATTAGGGATTACATCCTGGAAAATGGTCACTTGCAAAAGGACTTTGATTAACTATCACTGTCCTCATCTGAATACAAGTTCTCAGTGTACCGTTAGTGTTCAGAGAAGTTATTTTCATGTAGTCAGAAGCGTGGTGCTGTTGTGCAGAGTTCTGTCTGGTTTAGTCCTGCTATCCTCTGTGATGAGAGGTTTGTCTTGATCCAACTTGCAGTGATACACTTCAAACCTCCTTTCTGCTTCTTCTCCCTCTACTCCAAACTACAGCATTGCCTTTTCTGTGCCTTCTACTCCACAGCCTCTTTTCCCTTGTTGTGAAGGTCCTGGGGGATGAGAAGAGAAAGTCACTGAATGTAGTCCACTTTGTAAATGTTCCTTTCTCTTCCAAATGTGGACTTGTCACACTGTCTGTCATCAAAGGTGAAGTGCAGAGGGGCAATACTGTGAGCTGGATGTGTGAAAGTGGCATGGAGGTGCAAATCTATAGGATGCAGTATGTCCTGTTGTTTTCCCAACTGCTTTGACTTCATTTGTGTAAGCGTTGCTTTGGCCTCAGAGGTGATATAGCAAGGTAGGAATAGAGGTGGAAATTTGGATGGAAAGGAAAGAACTCAGGAAGAGAACAGTTTGAGGTCTGCCTCTGCACCCACTCCTACCCAAGAAAGGGATCAGTGGATTTAAAATACCTGTGTAATCCTTGAATATGTAAATGGGAAGGTGTCAAGTAGGCTTAGGGAAGAGGTACTACCTCTACGTTAATGTGAATTAAAGCTTTCTTGGGCACTGACTTTTGGTTCTGTTGTAGCACAGGGTAAGGTGTAAAATTCTGGAAGACTTAAAGATTGCTTCTGGAAAACTTCTAAAGATAGCTTTAACAATGTGTACCTGTATCTGGATCTAATCATATACTACTTGCCTTAGAAGTGACTTAACTGAAAGCAACTTTCTGAATAGAAATTACCTGTTAAATTTAAGTAAGAGTTTAAACATGGCTACTGAAGGGTTGTGGGCCTAGGTCCATAAAAAAAGACTTACTTAGCTAACTTGCACTGAAATAAAAAATGACTAAGTACCTTTGTGGCTGTTAATAGATTGCAAACATGTTTTAACAGCTATGACAATATATGGGTATGTGTAAAGGTCAGTGTTTTACTAATTTTGGAGGGGTCGGGGGCTGGGGTTTTTTAGTTTGTTTCCAAAATAAATTTCCCAGTTTTGAGGTACATTTATGGTTAATGTTGAAGCTGTTAAAAGTTTTGCAGTTAGCTCAAGCCAAAAAAACCCACAGCTACTAAACAAAACCTCCCCCATACCTTTTAAAGAAAACCTTTGAAAAACCCAGAAAGCAAGGGAGCTGTGCTTGGGGAAGAGGAGGGCAGAACAAGCAGGTAACTTCATGTGGTGAACAGTCCAATAAAAGTCATTGAGTTAACGGATGGGCATAATTAAATGCATGTGCGGTCCCCTTATGATCCCTCAGATATGAATCTCTGACCTTTTATGTAAGTCCTGGGTGTTAATATCAGATGATATTCTTCTTCAGCAAGAAACTTGGTCTTAGTTGAGGAGCAAGCTCCACAGCATTGCTTTTCCTTGAAAGATACTTCTCTGCCTTCATATTTGTTTCTGTTGCCAAGAACCTTCCTATAGGTCACATCTTACTTCTTAAGCTCATCTTGGATGGGGTGGGAAATGGACATGTATTTTTGTGTCAGATAATTTCTGGATAAGCATGGGGTTACAGACTCTCACCCGACTTTCAGACTGAAGAACAAGCCTTCCACAGCCAAAGCAATAAATTGTGGTTTTCCCTGAAGTATTCATGAATACTGTGGATGTTATAACCACTTTTAATACTGTCTCTGTTTGCAGAGTTTTCTTTATTAGAAAAGGGTTAGGATTCATTTGACCACATACCCACATTTACATTGAGCTAGGTCTTGAAACTTCCTTTTATAGTTGGTGGAGTGAAGCAAGTGGTTAGAAGGAATAACCTGTTTTAGAAACAGGTTTGTAAGCTTCTCTGTTTTTGAGTGAAGTGACTTAGGCAGCTGTGAAGTGACTTAGGCAGCAGACTCTTGGAGGTATGGACAGGGTTCAAGACACTTAAATTTAGGTGTCTACATGTATGCACAGTGTTTAATATCTTATTATAGTCAGTGGAAATCTGACCAATACAGTCAGTGGAGCCATGAGCAAGTAGTTCTGGTGGCTGGTTAGCTGAATAGCTTTTGTGGCTGTTTTGACTAGGCTGATCAGTTTTCTGTTGAAAATAAAAGGACATTAGGTACCTAGCTTACATACCTCACACTTACCTTTAGGTGTCTTAGTCCTATTTTGAGGGCTTCCTTTAGTGGTCCATATGTGATAATCTGGGGTATCCCAGCTGGCCTTCTGCCACCAGTCCAGATGGCATGGATGATTCTCCCAAGTCCTGTATCATATCTACCTGTCCCCAAAAGATATCTCTGATCCCCTGGACATTTGAAATTGCACTAGATACTTCTATGTAGGCAACTAAATAAATTAGTCAAAACAGATCTTTATACTTGGTCAGATGAGTTTTACCTGGGGGATATACTTGATGTTGTAAAATGTATGAATCAGGGTTGTGTTTGACTGGTGCAGTTGTTTCATAGGTCTGACAGATGTGAGGCCATCATGATATTAAAAGTTTACTTTGTATAGCCTAATAAGTAATAGCAAACCTCTTTATTTTTAGAACCTCATCTTGGAAGTCTGCTTTGTGAATCCTCAAGAGGATTCTTGTCTGTATTTAATGGAACTCAATATAAAATATATTAAAAAAAAAAAAGTAGATATGTACCTTTCCTCTTCTGAGAGGATTTTTTTTTTTTGACAGCTTTTCCCTATGTGTTTTCTTGTACACCATTTTTATACTTCTCGCTGCCTGCCTTTCCACTTCAGCCCTCAATTATGCTCCACAGGTTTCTTTCCCAAGTCTTGGGTTATTACCCAGCTCCATCTTTAAAAAGTCTATGTAGCTGCTTTCTGAGCAGGAAGGAGCTTGTTTTCCATGGTCATTTGCGTTTAATCCACAGCTAACTTGTTTTTTACCTCTGTTCTACTTAGGGAAAGTACAAGGCTGTGGCTTTTATACTTTACCTTTTCAGACTTCTGCTGAAGGCAGCAGAGTTTGTAACATCTGCTGTGGTAGCACAATGAACAGCACTCTTAGCTCCTGAAGTTGCCAGTACTATCAACTGGGCTAGGTCAGCAAAACCAAACTATTGGCACTGCCAATCCTTCACAAGAATTTTTTTTTTTTTTTTTTTTGGAGGGAGGGTGGTGGGATAAATTTAACCATAAAGACTTTTACCATCTCTGCTCTAAATAGCTATGCATGTTGGAAAGAGTCCTTTCTGTTCCTGTGCCTCTTGGTGACCTTCCAATTTCATACTGTTTCCATCTTTTCCAAAGATGATGGAGGTGGGAAAATGCCTGTCCAGTTTGATCACTGCTGTCTGAAGTCATCCTTCTCCTGTTCAGAAGAGATGCTTTTGTCTTCTTTTTGGTTCACAGTAGAGCATCTTTTAATCTTTAGTAATGCAGGTTATCATTTTGCCTGTACTTTTTTTGTGATGCATACACAGGTAGTTGAATGAGTTTTAGCTAATTAGCTATTTGCTCTATTGTCAGTGCACTTGCTGCCAGGCAACACATACCTCTTACAAAACTGATCTGAAAAATAATGTGGAGTTTTAGAGACATAGAGGATTGGAGTTGTAGTCTTTTTCAGGTCCTTTATTCTTATAAATCAAATAAACCAGACATTTTAAAATCCGAAAGAGGTAGAGAAAAAAATTCTCTTGTGTTTTGGTTGTGTATGCCAAATGTCACCCAGGGGCAACATATTCATATATCTTTGTTATAAAACCAATATAATGGATGGCTTGGTTACATAGTTGTTAAATTGTTGGTTAAATTGTTACAGCTTGGCACTCTACCAGAGGTATTGTAGCTAAACCCCAGATGACACATAAGTCATGAGCTACTAACGCACTCTTTATTTTCTGGAGATCTAAGACTTAGTGCTCCACTGGAAGATGTTAGGAAGATTACTTTTCTAGATTTAAACAACAGTTTTCTCTATGTTTTAGGTAAACAGTGCTCCATCTGAATAAGAACTTAAGGCAAGCCTGCCATGACTGACATCTTGATCCACAGAAGATGGCAGAGAGTGTTTAAGAGGAAGGACAGTTTTATTTTGTTGTATGCTTTATCTACTCAAATCTTAAAAATATTTTTGCAACTATGCTTGGGAATATATTAAATCTTTAAACTATGTATTTTGGTCCAGTTAGGTAAGCTACATTGTAGCTCCATAAGTGCTGATTCAGAGATGTGCAGGGGGAGAAGATGTGGTAGCTTCTTCAGCAACTGCCATGCACACTCCTACCCTGTGTGAGGGTGTTCAAGGTTGCTTATCCATAGTGAACAAATTGAAGATCTCCTTAAATTACTGGAAAAAAGTGGTCATTGCAGTTTTGGAATTTGTCAGATAAAGTCATGATGAGAAAGCCTCAGTGGGCACAAAATTGTTCATAAACAAGACTTGAAAAATGATGGCCTTCTCTTTCACCCTAAAAGCTCTTAAATACTTTATTTCACTTTTTCTGTTTGTGTGTCTTTTCTGGTTGATTTTGGACACCAGTTTGGGGAAATATTGTTTGTTCTTTGTATGTATGTGAAGACTTGTCTGATAGAGTGTGTTGCATGGAGAGTGTGGGTAATAACAGATTATGTTTTCTGTGCTTAATAAATCAGAAGGCATCAAACAAAAGTAGCTGATGGCAGACTGACAGCAAAGATGGTGGTTCCTTATAAAATGTGTAGTTGTGCTATGGAATGTTGTGGATGCTAAAACTACACAGAGATTCAAAAAACAATGGGGCAAATTCACAACAGGTATGTCAGCCAAGGGCCACTACGTGCAAAATCACAATTTCTGGCTCAGAAGGTGCATAAGCTGAAAATTGCTGGAGGCTGGGAGAGTATTTCTGGGAAGTATCATTAAGTGCTTTTCTTGCTCTGGTACTAATTTCAAGGCATCCATTATTGGCTGCTTTTGGAGACAGGATGCTCATCTAAGTGGGTTTTTAATTTGATATGCTAGAACTGTTCATGTATGAAGTGGGTTTGCTAGTTCTTATTTCAAGTTTTTAAAATGAAAAATATAAAAACTAAGTTGTGTATCTTGTTGGTATGTCTTTCTAGTAACTTTTTTTGTGTTTATTTATATCTAACTATAAGTTACCAGAGAGCACTTCTAATCGCTTGTTATTGCTATCTTTTCATATGTTCTAGGTCAGGGTGTGTACTTGAGCAAAATTTACTTTAATTGCTTGATCAGATGCTTAGTTAAAAAAGCTTATCACTGCATCATGTGTTGAAGTATGCCTCTGGTTTGTTAAGAATGGAAGAGTGTTTTCATTTATGTCTTGTGGAAGACTGCAGAAATGAAAAGTTTCACCTGTGATGTACATTCAGACTTTTGACGAATTGCTGCCCTGTGTTATACCTCCTGACAAGCTGAATTTACTGACTTGGAGAAAAGAGTAGGATCACATTTCTTGCACTGTACTTTTGTGGATGCCCCTCTTAACTTTGTCCCATCTATCAGAAACCTTAGGTGCCTTTTTTGTCAGAGGAGGTGAACATATTTTAGAGAGGGAAAATAATGTAGTGGTTAAACCATTGCATGGAGACTTAAAAGACTGTTACTGAATACTGTGTTTTATACTACTTGTTTTCTATGTTGTTCGGAAAATAATATCTCTGCATCAGTTTTCCATCTGAAAAATGGAGACAGTTTTTCTCTGTTATAAAGGAACTTATATGAATAAATCAATTGCTGTCCTTGAGCTATTAGATATTATGAAGAGGTTCATAGAAGGAGGAGGGTGGATAAGTGGGTCCTGCTATCTGACTGATTTAAATTTAGTAGTTAGAAATGCTGAGAATGAAATTTGCTACAGCCTATAAGGTAAAATCTAGTCTATTGACACTAGATTACATAGGAACTGTGTACGTTTAGTAACTTTTCACTTTATACATGTCTGTAGATTGGTGAGCACTGTATAGAATTGTGAGGAGCACTGTGAGAGGCTGCTGCAGCGTATGTTGGGAAAAAGCCTTCAGAGAAATTGGTTGTTTTTCTTGATCCATTGGCAGGGAGGGTAAGAGATATATTTTGGATTAGAGGAATAGCTGACCCAGGCAGCAAAAATAGAGGATAATTATTGTTCAGTCTAGAAATATTGGTTGGAGTGGATGTCCCTGTCCCTGAAACAGTTACGCTTAATAGAAATCCTTGCTCCTCTTGTTGATGCATGTTGTTCACATAAATGAAGACGCTCAATCCAATGTACATTGAATGCAAATAGCTAAAGTTCTGGCATACAATTCTCACTAGCCATTTGTGCACCTCTGTATGTTTTAACTACAAAGTAAAAATGGAACACAGAAAGCAGAAATGGTACTTGCTTTAATTTTTATTGGATTTTCCTGCGATGAAGTTAAACTCCTGGGTAGCTGAACTCTTAGATTTTTACGTCCTTCAGGGAAAATAGACAGTATATCCATACACACAGCTAATTTGGCAACTGATTATGTCATACTGAAGATAGCTGAGTGTCTGCATTTCAGGGCTTTGCTAGGAGACACATCTACATCATAGCAAGGACTCTTAATTTCCTTTGCAGTGAATAGCATATTGAAAATCAAGCTGGTCAGCTGAATCTAGCACATGGAATAAATGTTGTTTCTCTCCCTTAAAATGATCCCCTTCTAATTTTACTAAACATCTACTTGTGTTAGCATTGTGGATATTAGTGAACAAGATTTGTATTGATCTTATCTACTACCTTTGTGATTTTGTAAACATTAATAACATTCCCCCTGCACCACCTCCAAAATCAAGACTTCCAGCCTTGTTATCTTTCCTCATATAGTACTTTCTCCTTCTTTCTTCATCCTTTTAGTTGGCCAGTTCTATACCTTTAGAAGAGGACTTTACCCAGTACTTGAGATGTGGGTTTACCAGGGTTTTATATAGTGGCAAAATGAGGAAGTTAACCTTGTAAGTGAGGAATTATGTGCCGACTCCCACATGAGGTAGATATCCCTGCCACTTCTCTATCCTTTTTCCAAGTTACTGATGAAGAAGTTGAATATAGCTGGTCGCAGAGGTGCCCCACTGCTTACCTGTCTCCATCATGAAAGTGGTTACCCATAGTGTTTGCTTTCTATCCATGAAATGTCTTTTCATCCAATACTGTTGGATAGGAATTTCTGTAATAATACTTGATATACAACCTTGTCCAAAACTTCTTGAAAATGCAACTATATTAGTGTCCAGTGGATCTGCTTTACCCATGTGTCTATTGGCATTGTTACAGAACTGTAGCAGTTTGTGAGGTGGATTTAGTTTTACAGAAACCATACTGATATTCCCAGCATGTAATGTTTATGTATGTGCTCAGTGATCTTATTCATCAGTATAAACTCATTCTCCTGTCTTGCTAGGGGTGCAAGTCAGACTTACACTGGTCTTGGTAACTGTGGAGTGAGAAGATATTGTTGCTATGAACTGTTGTTTGTCAACAGCTCTTAAACCTGAACTGTACCCTCCAGCCAAACAAATGGGACTGCAAATAAAGCATACAGATAAGATTTCATGTCTTTTCACAAGTTGTGCTTCAAAAATTCACGTTCAGCCCAGTATACTGTGACGACTTAGTAGTTGTTTGCAAGTGAGGCACAGGTTACACTGGATTAGGTGTGCTGTGGTTTAGGTTCTTTCACATTCTCTTGCCTTCATCCCTGATGTGCTATTTCAGGTCTGCCGAATTATTTCGGTCTCTGCGAGGCTGCATATGGGAACTGTTAGTCACAAGGTTAGTTTCTTTACCATTTTGCCCTTAATCACAAGACTTTGCAGGATCAATTCCTTGCAACAGGATAGGATTTGAAACTGTCATACTGGAGGGCTTTTAATTTCTTCACTTTAAATAAAAATAATCAGACTATTTGCTATTAATTTTGACTTTATATATTACAAATAAAGCCACCTCAACTTTTGACAGTTATAGATGTTTGAGGAACCCATAATTAGGATGCTGATATGTCTATGTTTCAGATCTACAGTAACTATTGCAGTCTGTTAGTTAATGTGTTCATCAGTGGTTTGTTTCTTACAGAAAAGAGAGTTTGATGTGGATAACTTGAGCAAGCCAGAACTGCGAATGCTTCTGAGTATAATGGAAGGAGAACTAGAAGCACGAGACCTTGTAATTGAAGCCTTGCGGGTAAGTTACTGGGTTGTTGTGGTTTGCTTTTTTTTTTAATTCTCTTTTGCCACTTCCTTTATACTGTGCCTAGAATATTATTAGTGGAAGAGTAAATTGTGATTTTTAAAGTTTTAGGTTGACTAAATCTCAGTAATCACAAAATATGTTCTTGTTTAATTGTTGCCATTCAGTAATTCTATGTAATTTTGGTATGAAATACCAACAAAATTTCAGAGAAGTAAGTGCAAAAACTGCAAAATTACTTCCTCTTTAAATTCTTTTACATTGTAGAGTCTGTTATTTGTGAAAGGAAGGAGTAACTTCAAAGGAAAATTCAGTCCATTTGTTGTTTGTTCTGATGGTCTATATATTTGTGCATCTGGTCTATTCAATGCATTCATTTTCTGAGAGATGGAAGGAGGGACAAAATTGGATGGACATATCTACTTAGGGAAAAGTTTTTGTAGTGCTTTTTTGCTTTGCTTTTTTTCTTTTTTTTTTTTTTAATAAATGGTGAAATACATGATATATATTCGTAACAGCACTCACAAGTACTCTATTAGATTTTTTTGCTGTGCTAGGCGCATGTGAAGGTTTGTTTTCTGCTTCAGAAGGTTGCCGTCTGAAAAGCAACTTAAAGTTGACTGGAAATGTACAAACAAAACTGTATTTTAATTAAAAGATGATAAATTTTTATGACTGTAATGACCTTAAAATTGATATGGAACAGAATAAAATTTAACAGAGCTGCCAAAAGACTGCAGGTTTAGCGGGGAAAACAGGCTTACATGGTTTGAAGATATTTATATCCTCATAGTTGAAGAGAGGGAAATTATGCCCTTTAAGGTCTCTTAAAGCAAAACCTCAATGTAATAAAATGTATCTAATACTAGTTTTTAGTATTATGTGTAATGATTATCAAGTAGTGTAGGAACATTTTCCACTTGTAATGTCACAGTAACAATTGTAAATGCATTTTTATTCAATTTTAATTTGTTTTGTGATGGCTTCAGATCACTTCATGCAAGTGGAGCTTTAAGTAGCTGTCATTGATGTACCTGCATTAATAACTAAAGACTTTACAGGTATAAACCTCTCTTATAAAATACAATTTTCATTTTTTAATGACAATAAGACACTGGAAACAATATGTTTCTGGGGGATTACTGCACTTTGAAGTTGTTTTGTGTTTGGCCTTCAGGTATATGCATATGCATATTTCATATTTCACATCTCATTTGCCTGGACTAGGACTTTTTATTTTCCCTGTCTGCCAGTTAAGGTTTTGTAAAAGGGGAAAAAAATGTTCACGCCACATCCAGAATCTCTTTTTTTGACTCTTCTAACTTTGGAGGAATGCAAATAGAATACTCAGATGATTTTCTCTAATACATATTCATGAACAAGCTACTACACTACATATCAAATAATGGATGTATTGAAATTGAATGAAATTAAAAAAAATCAAAACCGAAAAACCAAACCAAGAATGCAGTACACATTTAATGATAGTAAACATTAAACATTCAGGATAGTGTAGTCCCAGGAGAGAAAAAGTTTCCCATGCACCTGCTGAAAAGGGTGGTATGTACACAGTGTTTTTTGATGACTAATATCGATAAATATAAAAAATAGCTCAATTTCACATGAGGTATATAAATGTTGAAAATTGGTTTTGTTTTGGTTTGTGTTTTTTTCTTCTCCTGCATCTCAATTTCCAGTTTCTGTATTTTGTAGTAAAATCCTCTAAACAAAATCCATGTGGACCTCCAGTCTTACAGGCAGCTTGCCTGGTTAGCTGTACTAGTACTGGAAAACTTGGAAGTTATACCTGCTGAAGAACTGTAGCCTGATATCTTGGAATATGATGCTTTCGGATCTTCTGGCTTCTTGGGAAGCCACAAGTCAGCAGTATTAGCAGCTGGAGTCTCCAAGCAGTGCACAAAATAAGCTACTAGATAGCCAAATATAGGTCTTTTATAAAAGTGAATAACAACAGATTTCCATTGGAATTGTGTCAAATTTGGTACTTTGATTTTTTTCAACGAATTGGCATACGTACTTTGTGTATCCTTAAAGCAAGAAGGAAATGGTTTTCATATAAGGGAAAGGATTTCTTATGTTACTATTTCAAAAGCTGATCAAGCTCTGTATCAAAATTAAGAAAGTTTGTGTGTGTTTGGGGAGTTTGTTGGCTTTTTCTTAATCCTACCAGTACTGCAGGGCTGTTTCAAAGCCTAATTTCTCTGATAGGTCGAAGCCTGATAATTTCCAGCCCTATACGAGATAATATGTGTGTTGTCTTATCCTCTTAAGTGATCTTCCTGTCAGTTTTCAGTCACTGTGGTTTGTACATTTACTAAGCAGTTTTATATGTTGTTGGTCTTTTTGTAAGACTATAGAATTGGATCTTTTAATCTTCTCTTAGAAAGTAACTGTACATTCTTGTGGTTGTCTTCTCAGATTTTTCTCTGTAATAACTTAAGTTTAACTACATAATTTTTAAATATGTGTGCTCTTACCCGTACTCATTTTGCAGCGTTTCACTGAGCACTTGAAAAATTTGTGCAATAAATAGTATTTATGTATCTATTGGAAATACCTCTCCTGGAAAGTTCTAGCATTTAAAGTGAATCAGTCCTGACTGATCACAAAAGAACTGATAATACAGAATATAATTAAAGACTGACTCACATGTTACTACTCTTAATCTGCACCTGGCATGAAGTTTCTTGTTTTAACAAGACCTGTTTGATGCATCTGTTAGTCTGCCTTTTTCCAGTTGTATAAATTCTTACACTGATCTCTCTTGTTTCCCACTTCACTAATTTTGTGTGAAGCCACATCATGTGCTTTACTGAAGATCTGAGACAGATCTGATTGTTTTTTCTCTGTTTATAAAGCCAGTTATATGAAAAAAACACACCTACCTTCAACATCCATAGGTAGGATTTCTTTTCAAGCTCTTACAGGAGCATGATTCTTACAATGCCAAATGTTTTTTCTCTTGGTGTACATGTCATATCATCACAATCCACACCTTTCCACAGTATTCCCTGGTGGAATGGAACAGAGATTTCTCACAGAGAGTTAAGGGGTGTGAACTAGGGAACAGGAACAGTATTTTTGGATAAGATATGCAGTTGGAACTTGTGCCTTGCTGTTTTCTTTGGGTTTTTTTTTCTATGCCACGTTTATAGTGTATATGTATGTATTATGGAGTTTTCAAATCACTTTTAAAATGTTGTTTTAAATTAATTCTTTTCACTTATTTTAGAAATTTCCTTTTCAGGATTACAGTTTAATGCTTCTTGATATATTGTAAAAGTGTAATTTGCCTGTGTGGGTTCTGATGGATTAAGCAGAAAACGCTTATGACATCTTTGGTTTTGTGGGTTGAGCCTCAGTCCCATGCATGGAGCAAACTCTACTACTTAATAGCTCATAGAAATCTAAAATAATAATCTTCTGAATGTGTTGTGTTTTTTGTGACTTCTGGGGTTTTTTTGTTCTCTTATTTAAAAAATATCTGTAAAATTATCCACAGTTTGAGGTGTCAGTGAAAGAAATTAAACTCTAAAATGATACCCTGTATCAGTTAGTACTGCTGTAATATTGTTTTTCTGACAGGGAGACAATGCCCTTGGATTTCAGAATTGTATTGTCTTCAGATGCTTGTCTTCTGGCTGTTCATTTACAATGCATTCATTGAATTGTAAAATTAATTTGTATTCTATGATTTTCAGTATAATTTCTCTTGGTGCTAGTAGCCATCAGAGAAGATGGCTACTAACTCCTCATTTAGCACTTTTAAGATGTTGCATAACTTTTTCTGCTCATTTAAAACTTAGTTTCAAAAAGGTGCAGTCCAATGAGAATAAAAGGCTTCAGAGTTTTTTACTCTGCTTTGAAAAGATTGGACTAGGAAATTTTAAGTCTGTCCACTGGCTATTGTTCCAGTGCAGAGTGTCCATTCTGTCTATTCTGTGTAAATAAAAAAAAAAAAAAATTAAAAGTGAGAAAGGCCAGTAGTTTGGGATTATAGGAAGAAATGTTGTTAAATTAACTAGTCATCCCGGAGGCTGGGGGTGGGGGGGAAGATAAGTTTAGTTAGTAAAGCTAATAGTGTTGATGTAATAGATTTTTAAGGCACTTGAATTTGTGCCACATGATAAATTAGAGAGAACCAAACCCAAGGTGTCACATATGACAATTAACTCTTTTTATTGCATCTTTGTGCATAATATATTGTAGTTTCCATTGTATTTCGTATAAAGTTTTGATACCTTGGAGTCTGCTTTTGAAACAAAAACAAATCTTCATTTCCAAACCGCATTCATAAGAAATATGCAGATGTCTTTTTTATACTTCCACATTTTCACAATACGTTGTTGTTCCTTTATCATATGCACAACTGCAGATATATAAGGACACATAGCATTCCTGTTTCTAAAAAAGAGCTATTCCTGCTTCAGCTATTGAAACTTTATCTAACTGCGTCAATGTCTCCTACTATTGCTGTAAAAGTAGTTTGGTGCTTTGATATAAACAGAGAAAGCTGAGGGTTTTTTTTCCCTTAGCAGGTATAAATTTGCTATAGTATACTCTGTTTTCTACAATACAGAATAGTATTTTGCTGAATTAATCTCTGTCTGAACACTATTTCTTTTCTGGGGAACATTGGCTGTCTGCAATTTGGAAGTTGGAGAAATGCAGATTTGAAAAAGTTATAGTAATTATCAACCAAAGTAATTTAAGTTGCTGGACAAGTTCAGCCCTGTGAGGACAAACAGCCTTGGAAGAGCAGACCTCTGTCACACTTAGGGTCAAATTTCCAGATTTATTCTCCAAGTGGACAGTTAATTTGCTGTGGAGAGCAGCATCAGGATTCACCTCAAAGAATGTGATCTTTGTGTAAATCTTTCTCATTAGCACTCTGATTTTGTATAACTGTTACACCAAATGACTTAACATGGTTCTTTGTGAATCTGTAATTTCTTTATTTTAGTAGCTCCGTGATCGGTGTTGCACTGCAATTAAAATTAAATTCAGATTAACATTTAGATCATTAAAGTTATTTTGTTAATGAGAAATAACATGCTGTTTAATTGCTATTGGGAATGCATATAGTTAAAAAAGGAGGGAGAGTTAACTATAGCTGTTGCCTCCATCTGTCTCAATTATCCAAATAAACTATCTGCCTGTAATAAGGGGATAATATATTCTTAATGTGGAGGTAATGTGGCCACATAATCAAAGCACAGGTCTGGCCTCCCACAACTGTGATCTCAAATACAGCATTCATTTGTTGTTTTCTTTTTCTCCAACCGTAAAGTGGTTGCTGTATCTGCCTGCTTTCTAGAGAATTTTTTAAAGTGCATTGACCCTCACATGATGAATTGAAGTGCTAGTGTTAGCTTTCAAGCATGGAATTACAAATACTAAATGCTGCTTTTAGTGGTGATTCTCTCATAAAGTTAAATCATTAGTAGGTTATTTTTCATCTAAAATTTTAAAGCCCAATTTAGTTGGGATTTTGGGGTTTTTTCAATTATTTTTATTTGCCTATGTAAATTTCATTAGGTAGTGAATGGTAAAATGAAAACTTATATTATACTTCTTCTATGGTATCCATTAATTAATGTGAATTAAAAAATGCAAATTCTTCTCATACTAGATCCTTTAATATACTACACTTAGATTTAGAACAACTTCTTTGGATTGTTGGGAAATTGCCAATAGCAACAATGGATATATTTTTGTTTAATTAAAATTGACTACAATATCAGTGACATTGCTGTGGAGCAATGTCTTTTCTCTGAGCTTAAGTGAGCTCCAAATCAACAGATTCTCTGTGTGATGGCCGGGTCAGGAGAACAGTATAAGAATGGCAAGGTGAATTTGGTTGTAGGTGTTTCTTAAGTGTTGTAAAGCTATACTGTATTTAATTTTTACCATAACTTCCTAAGGCAAGAAAGCTTATCTTCTATGTATGTGTTTGTACCAATGTCTGTTGAATCTTTTAGCCAGTTTCTGCAAAATCTGACAAAATGCTAAGCATTTCAGAAATAGGTAGTGTCATAAAACCAGGCAGCTGGGTAAGAAAAGTCAAACTGTTGTTAGAGCCTTAGTTGAAGGAAGGGCAGAGATTTGTGGTGTCTGTTACTGAGCACTGTATATGAACTGTAAAATACAGAGTTAGGGAAAAATCAGCCGTTGTTAATTTAGCTGCTCAGAGAATTGAAGTTAGACTATCCAAGTTTATAAAAAGGTGAGAAGTAAAAGATCTCTGCTGTGGGAGTTAGTTCTGCCCGAATTGTAAGTACAGACTCTCTCCCTGAATCTAAGCATTTTGATAGGCCTGCAGGATAATCAATAGAGCTGGAAATGAATCATACTTTCCATATTATGTCCAAGTACAAAATCCATATAGGATAATTTCTGACTTCCCCTAGCAAGGCAGTGGTTGAATTTTGTAATGAAGGCGTGGATATTAATGTAATGAAATAGGTAGGTCAAAAGACAGAAATTAATGCATCATGTAATAATACCTCATAGACACATTTAAGTTTAATAACCCATTCTATTAGCTTTACCTTAAAAAGATTCCAGTCTAAAAAGACAAGATTTTAAAATAAGGATAAACAGCTTTTAGAAAGTATAGCGATTACTGTGTAGATTGCACAATGTTTCTTTAAAATAGATAATCAATTGTATGTTGAATGTCAGTTTTCAGGTTCCAACTTTCCTGTTAATCATTTTAGAACTACTACGATATCAGTATTCAATTCCATGAGAAATTCAGTAGTTTAAAGCAAGTCTTAAAAAAAAGTTTTAATACTTTTTAGGAGGATAATTTGTTTTGAAATGATCAGATTGTTTCAGAAATTTCTTAAATAACTAGCTGTAATGAAAAGACACTCCATTTCCAAGGCTGTAATGGTATAATTCAACATTACTTCAAAACTCTGCTCCACTTTTTCTATAAGTATATATAATCAAATTGAATGTTGTTTTGCAAAGTATTGCATTATAGAACAACAACAACAAATGTTTCTTTGTACTGACATTCTGTTAGAAAATTCTGGTCATATGGGTAGCTTATAAGATGTTTGGGTTCATTACGATAAAGGCCATTTTTTACATATCTATATAATATGTGTGTGTGAATGAACTACTTGAATGAACCTACCTTAGCATTCAGACCAAGAGCACACTTTTGAAGAAACTCTCCCCATTGTCCCCACCTAATTTTGCTTTGCCTTGCCTCACAGACCCCTCTCAGACTGTGTGAACTGAACTGAGAGCAGAGCTAGTCCTAAGTAACACCTCCTTCCAAATGGTAGGACCATAGGTGCATTCCCAGTACCGATTGTGTTGCTCTAACAACTTGTTCCTGTTGTGCTGCACTACCTGCTAATGTTGACATAGTCACTGTATACCTATAAATACCCTTTTCCAGGATTGTTTGTGTAAATATAGTAGGAAATATGAGTTGATTTGGTCTAGATTTAAAAAAAAAAATTAACTTCTGTCCCCATGTTCACTTTCTAAAACCAGAAATTCCCCAATGCTTTCCACCATTATGATCATTCTTGAATTTAAGACAGATGGACCTTGCTTGTGAAATTGCCAGATGGGTCATTGTAAAATGCTCTTCTGGAGTCTCTTTCTCCCCAAAGGGCAGAATGCATTTTCTGCTCAAGCTAGTTTGATTTCAAATTCTGAGCTGTGCATTGTGGAAGGCTATTATTAGTAAACTTGTCTTTCAATTTCAGCCAACAATGATTAAGCACTGAACAATATAATTTTATTTTAATCTCATTGAAAACATGAACTATTTTGATGATAACTGTCATGTGTACATATTTCTGTACCACTTTTGCAATTCTTTAAGTGTATGTGAAGATCAGTATTTTTTAAAAAAACCTGACTGTATCATAGTTTATCATAACAGTATACCACATAACAATGTTAGGGTTTTGGTGGGTAACCAAGAATGATACTGGAATAACTATACAAAATGTGGAGCTTTTCATGCCTGGCTCTGCATTTTCAGTGATGAATTAGCTTTTCCTTGCAAAAAAATTCAGGTAAATATTAAGTAAAATATTTGGAAGGAGAGCTGTAGATACTTGCAATCTATACTTGCCTAATTTGACCTGTCTGCTTCCCAGCGAGTTCTGTCTAGCAAGAGAGCTTTCTTCACTTGGCCAAGGCAGACTTTTGCCTACTGCAGGTTGAGATTTTAGTTAAGAAAACTTTAATTTATCAGTTAGAGTTTTCATGTCTTTTTTATGTTATTTATTGTCTTCTGCATCTTGTGATGGGGAGATACCTGGTTTTGCCTGTACTCTGTAAGTTACATGTTAAAACAGAATTATTACCAACACCGTAATTGTCAACTGTGTATGGATAAAGTTTTTATCCTGAGCTACTGTGCAAAGTCCACAATAATTGTACTGTAAGACTTAGTACTTCTAGAATGAACTTCGGGGTTAGAGGGGAAGAAACCTGGGAGCCATCAGGAAAAAGGGAATGAATCCATATAGTTTCGTTGTTCTCAAATGGACTGATAGGTAGAAAAATTACATGTATATTAAGTGTAATCTGTCAAAGGAAGCTACGCCACCTGTAAATTATGAAGACCTTTACCTGCAGTAATTATGCTAAGCTGTTGTGAATTTAAAATGCAAATCTGAACTTCTCCTACATGTATGAATCCCATGGCGCGCTCATATCAAAGAATGGAGCTAAGAGCACGCAGAAGGTGTCTTTACAGATTTCTGGCAGCCAGTAAGACAGCCTGTTTTGTAGCAGGTGTCTTTGAAAAATGGTGATTAGGTAGAAGGAGGAGCAGAAGATGTTACACTGTATGTAACAGAAGGTTATTGTTGTAGACAGTATGATGGCAGTTGTTGGCCTCGGTGGCAGAAGTGAACCATGAAATAGAAATCAGATAATGCCTTGTTTGCATTGTCATTTTTGCATGTTGCAGTTTCTTTGCAAAAATTTAATTTTCACTAAATTTTGGGGAGGTAATGATCTGCAGTTTGTGTCCTTGCTCATCTGATCACTACTTTTGAGTTACTGACTTTAATTATTGTTGTGTATGCATTTTCTCTGCTTTTAAATATAGTTTGTCTTTACCTGTCCAATGATTCTGGTTATGATTAAAGCTTTTACTTTATTAATATTAGTTTATTGTAATTTTCTGAACAGGGATGTCAAAAAGTATTATTTCACTGTTGCAAGTTATTTAAAATTGATTGCAAGGAAGCTATGAAATATGAATAAATGTCAGACAGGTTAGTAGATGAAATGATTTTTCAGTGCTTAGTTTGGAATGATTTTTTTATCTGTCGTTTATTTAAAGTTTTAAAGTAATGCAGCATGCTTTTTGTTCACCCAGTTGAAAAAGTGTTGTTAGACACAACCTTAAAGGACATTCAAATTTTGATTTTTTTTTTTCCTATCTTGAACATGGTTTATGTATTGTATTTTTTTTTAGTTTATATTATTTCAGCTATTTATTTATTTATTTAATAAAATCACTTGACATGTTTTGATACACTGCTTTATTGCCAAATAATTCAAGAAACTCACACTATTCCAGTAAATATCTGTGTGGACCTCTGGTTTTTGAGAATTGCATGATCGGTTACAGTGTAAGAAAATAGCTTTTGTTGAATGACAACAAAGTGACTAAGCCTGCTTAAGACAGCAAAACCTAACACAATACTTTAGGAAATGTTGTGAAGTTAAAGGACAGTCTTATCCTTGATACTGCCAGAGTCCATGTTGTAATAATTTGGAAATACTGTTTATAGTATTGGTGTGTTAGCTTTATATATATTATCTTATTTAGAAGATCATTTCAGATGCCTATGAAAGTATTTACTTCTCTTATATTCAGTGGTTTTTGTAGTAATAGTTCTGTAAGCGTGGATAACTAACAATAAGTACTTTTGTCTGCGTGATGAAAGGTATCAAGTGAACTGTATTTGGGGTTTCCTTCAAGTAACACCTCTATTTCTTGCACTTCATTATGAGTGGAACCAAGTCTCTTACCTTTTCCAATAGATGCTGGGGATGTAGCAGCAGCAGTCCCTGGACTGATTAGCTTTGTTGATCTGAGGGATCCTGGTACTTTGACACATATAAAGGCCTCTTCTAGAAGCTACTGACAAGATAAGTTTTCAGTAGTGTTATATCACTTCTTGTGGTAGTTGTTTGCTATTTGTCAAAGGGAGATATTAAGCACTGAGCAAAGCAAAACTTTTGGTAAACCATATTAAAACAGTCCTGTGTATGTGGTGTTTCACTAAGCTTAAGCTTCGCTACTCAGGTAAACACCCTTATTCCAGGCTCTCCTAAAATTGGAGACTACAAGTTTGAAACTATGAGACTAGTTTTCTAGTATGAAAACTCTAGGTCTTGCATTGCAAACATACTTTTCACTCTGTCCTTTCCAGCAGTGACTGTTAAACTGATAATAGTCTCTTCTTGTTTTTCACATAAGATCTGAATATCTTTATTGTTGCCAAGCATGTAACTACTAATTTAGCTTAACGTATTCTGCTGGTTTCTGATTTGGATAATTCCTTTGCCTTTCCCACTTGATTCCTCCTACCCTCGTTTGATCTTTCTGCATAATCCAACATAAACTAGTGAGCACAGATACACAAACTATTTATAAAAATAACAATAAAAAATTCCAACATCATGTTGATGTAATGTTTCTTGGTTTCTGTGATCTTTATGAATAATACAGCTGTGACATCATTGTTCGAGTGACTTATTTAAAATGTTTTATCTGTTTGCCATCATTACTCACATTGCTGACAATGAGAAATGTAACTGTGTCATCCTATCTGTATTATTATGTTAACTGAAATTTTCCATTTTTAGTTAAGGGAACATACATAGGGTATTTCCTCTATGCTAATAAATGGTACAGTTAATTTTGTTGATGGTAACACTAAAGTGCAACTGATAATATAAGACTTCTTACTTTTGTTTGTGTGTCCCTTCATGTTACTGTTGCTGAAGAAAAAATGTATAAAGTTTGTTCTTGGTTCTTCCAAATAAATTATGATAGTAATTTATAAAAATAGTTATAAATAAGATAAAAGATTTGATTGGGGTCCTTTTCAAATTCAACACTTGTGAAAATACTCACATAGCAGCAATTACTTTTGTTATGCTTGGGTGTATTTGAAGAGATCAGCACCTCCATCTCCACTTCCCCTCCTCAGGAAGCTGTAGAGACCAATGAGGTCGCCCCTCAGCCTCCTTTTCCCCAAACTAGACAGGCCCAAAGTCCTTAGCTGCTCCACATAGGACATTCCTTCCAGCCCTTTCACCAGCTTTGTCACCCTCCTCTGGACCCATTCAAGGAGCTTCACATCCTTCTTAAATTGTGGGGCCCAGAACTGCACACAGTGTTCAAAGTGAGGCTGCACCAACGCTGAATACAGAGGGATAATCACCTCTTTTGACCGGCTGGTTATACTCTGTTTGATGCACCCCAGGATGCAGTTTGCCCTCTTGACTGCCAGGGCACACTGCTGGCTCATACTGAGCCTGCTGTCAACCAGCACCCCCAGATCCCTTTCTGCAGGGCTGCTCCCCAGCCACTCCTCTCCCAATTTATACTTGTGCCCGGCATTACTCCATCCTAGGTGCAGAATCCTCCATTTGGACTTGTTAAATTTCTTCCCGTTAATCATTGCCCAATGCTCCAATCTATCTAGATCCCTGTGCAAGGCCTCTTGTCCCTCAAGAGAGTCAACAGCACCTCCCAGTTGGGTATCATCAGCAAACTTGCTAACGGTGCATTCAACTCCTGCACCCAGATCGTTGATAAATACATTGAGCAGAACTGGCCCTAGAATTGAACCCTGAAGAACACCGCTGGTGACCGGTTGCCAGCCAGATGTAGCCCCATTCACTACATCCCTTTGAGCCCAGTCCTTCACCCAGCGCACCATGAACCCGCTCATCCCACAGTTGGACAACTTGTCCAGAAGGATGCTGCGAGGAACAGTACCGAAAGCCTTAACTACATCCACCGCCTTCCCTTCATCCACTAGGTGGGTGGCCTTATCATAGAAGGATATCAAATTAGTTAACCAGCACTTTCCCTTTGTGAACCCATGTTGACTGTGCCTGATGATTGCATTGTAAACTCGTAATTTGCATACCTTTTCATTAAAATAATTAAAGTTTGGTAATCATGTAATTGCTATGCAGTAATATGGGATGATATTTTAACTGAGATTTTGATAGTTTGAAAATATGAAAATCTAAATGCTGTAAATGAAAAAGAAACACAGATTTATTTAAAGTTCTTCTGTTATGCCTTTGTATGTTTGGCCTGTTACTGAGCTGAAGAAACTTTTTAACTGCTAAGCATGGAGGTTAAAGTGCTCTTTTTTTGTTTAGAGGTGAAGTCAGATTTCCTTCAGTACTTCAGAAAAATGGCTGACAGATTTCCATGCAAAGAATTATGAATTGATTTGCATGAATTTGAAGTAGAAATTTGAACACGCAAAAAAGTCTAGATGACAAATGGTTATTTAAAGTAACCAGAAAGCTCAAGTCTCTTCTATCAATTGAGACTCATTATCAGTATGAAAATCAGTATTATTTTCAGAAATAAATGTCTGGGTGGTTAGATAATCAGAGCATCAAACAGTGATACTTCCTTACAAAATATTGGCCTATAATTTTCAAGTGTTTAAGCATCAGACAACAAAGCTGTCATAAAATAGGTCTAATGTCATCTTTGTATAGAACATCTGGATGGCTTTTCTCAATGAAAAACACGTGTTGTTTCATGGCGAGCTTTTTCTCCTTCCTCATTTACAAATTTAGTGCAAGGCTTCAGTTTCACCTTTTACATCTGTAAGAAGTGAAGAATATTTTATATTGACTGGATTGTTTTTTCTTATTGGTACTGATCTGTTAGTAACTGATCTTAGCTTTGTAATACAGCCTTTTCATTTTTAAATCCGCAACTTCAAAGTAGTGGACTTTCATTGGAGAAAATTAGTAATGAAGAATTGGAAGCATATGTCTGTCCTGTCTGTTCCTCTTTCTTTCATGGAAGTTTTTACCAGGTAACGGGGAGAAAGAGAAGGAGTTTGTGCTACTTAACAATATTGGGGTAATAGTAAACTGGTGCTATTGGGTGATATTCTCTTTTTATGGAGTCAAACCCCTAAGGAAATTCAGGCTTGATCATTACCTTGGCTGTATAATTCTTCTTCAGTGCTTTCTGTTATTATGTAAGTCAGGATTGTTTAAGTGTTAATCAAATGTTTGTCCTCATATACACAGAGAGATTTGAATTAATTGTTAGGCATGTACTTCTGTTAAGTCTGCTTTTTAGTGCAGAGAAGAAGAAACTGTACAGCTTTTTGCAAACCACTTTAATATTTGGATGCTTGGCATGAAATAGAGAAAATCTGGTTTGCTGTTGTTTTCATCAACTGCTAGGTAAGATCTGACCTTTTATGCCTTAAAATGATGGTTTTGTATATCTTCTTAAGTGAAGGTTACTGAGGATAGCCTTGTAAAACAACATGCAGTTTTATATTCAGAGCTTTCTTTCTACCTTGAAAAATGCTTTTTAAAAGCTTGGATTTAAAGCTATGTGATTCTGAGAGAAAGGGACACTTTGCGAATTACAAATTTTTGGAAAAGTTCTATGGGTTATTGTGAATGAGAGAATAATGCAACTTTTTCTTCTTAATCTTATTTTAATGGTTCATGCTTGGGATAACTTTTCTGGAACTACTGACTATATCTCCGCTTTCGTGCAGCCTACTTCACTGTAATGAGTTTCATTTATATATTTGCATGGCTTATGACTGTTACAAGACACTGCTCCAAGACAGTTTTGAATGCTTTATATGAGTATGTGTGCCTTACATTTAAAATTGCTAAACAGGTATATTTTCTTTTCTTTATTAGTACCTCTACAAAAAGACTTGAATTCTTTCATGATCCTGATCAGTCCTCTGTAAAGAACATTTTTTATAGCATGAAACAATTATATAGGTCTGTCAAGCTTAATCAACCCGTATGTTGGTTTTGTTTAACTTGCTGATTGCATCTTCCTATTTCTCAATTCTTTCTACTGTTTTCACTCTTTTTAACTAGCAGCCTGTTATGATCATCAGTCTTCTTCAGAGAATTTCCATTTTCTTATCCTTAAACTGTACACACAAGTTTTTGTCTTATGATACTTGACACTTAACATGGAAACAGACAGTTTGAATATATTGGTCAAATATTTTTCAGATACTAGTGAGTTCATTAAAGTCTAACTCACTTGTAGACTTTGGATAGGTATGTACTGTCACAGTACTGAAGAAATGAATTTAGACTGTAGTTAAGATTGTAATGAGAATTTGAGCATCTCATGTTCATTGACAGAAATCATGCTGCAGGATACCATTTCTTCAGCAGTCATTGATGTTTACATTTCCATTTTTAGTTTGTCTTGTAAAACTTTATATGGAAGTAACATCTCATATGATACTTTGAAAACATTCATTTACATCTGCATTCAAAAAAACCCCACCAACCAAAAAAGCCAACAAAGCCCCCAAACCCTATTGTGTAAAAAAATTGCCAGCATCCTTTACAGAGTCGTTCTTAATTAATCATAGTAAGACATTGTATCCCCCACCCCAGTATTTTGCAGGTATCTCTGAAAGTACTGCTTTTATTATGAGTATATATTCATTGATAATTCTCTTTTGCTTAAATGAATAGCTCCAGCACATCATTTCAAGATACTGTATAATACCACTAAATAAAATTTATAAATATGTTCTCTTCCAGCCACCTTCCTCCTTTAAAAAACCCTATTATCCTTTCAATTTTATTTAGAATGAAGGCCTCACCCTTGTCTTTAACACATAAAATAATCTTTTACTGCCTCCCCTTCTGTGCTGGTTAGTTTTAGAAAACTTTTTACCACTCCCCAATACATATGTCAAGAGAAAATATTAATATGAACCTACCAACATCTGTTGAAACAATTTTAGTATATGTGGAAAAGGAAATTAATCAGAGGAACAAATGCTTTTGAAAGGAAGGAAATTTTGTTTAAGGGTTCTGGGGCAGCTTTAATTCAGTTCCATTGTTCCATAGCAGTGTAGGACATGCAGTCCTATTTTTGATGTTTATCATCAATTGCTGCATGGAAGACTTGGACTTGCTGAACTCTTAACTTGGCAGGTAAACGAAGAGGAAACTCTGAGATACATTGCAGGGAAAATGCAGTATTAACCTTAAAAATACTGTTGCTTAAATATTCTGCTACTGATTACGTAAACATTATAAAAACTCATTTCAGCAAATGTGTGCAACTAAGATCAACATAGATTATTACCAAGAGAAAACTAATAATATAACTTATATTATGTGATTAATTTTTCGTTGTTGGGCTTATTTCTTACTTGTGTATTAATTGGTTGTATTTGTTTTTCCTTGCTTTTTTTGTGCTTTTAGCTTTAAGTTCACAGTAGGATGAGTACTATTTGAAGGCCTTCCTGCCCCCTTACATTCTTGTTTCAATAACAGAGGGAAGACATCTAATTAGACTTCATAATTCTCAGTTTGGTCACTGAAAATAGATTTTTTTTTTTTTTTTTTTTCCTTCTGAAGTGGAACATAAGAAACAAGTGACTGCAGGCCAGTTCTTATGCGGGATTTGCAGCTTTTCCCACAGCCCATCATCCAGATACCTCCACCTGTTTTGTTCCTCTCCCTGCACACTCTGCTTCCAGTCTTCATCTGCCAGTAGATAAATGGGGTCAGTGACTGCAAAGGGTCAGCTTGAGAGATGGTAGTGTCCAGGAGGGAGCTGGCAGATAGACGCATAGAGGTGACTTGAATAGTGTGAAAAAAGTTGGTGTAGGTGTGAATGAGGTGTCTTGCTGTATTTGGTAGGAGACAGGCTCCCCCAGAGCATAATAAAAGCAGCAGTTTATCTTACAGCCTGATCCTCCAGATTCTTGTTGGCTGCAGACCTAGAAGAGAAAACTTGAGAGTAAACCTTCCCCTTGTGTCGCACAGCTGCGTAATCCCTAGGATTGTTCAGTACTGATTTTTTATTTTTGAAAATATCACAGACTAAAAGTTCTGTTTTCTAAGTCTTAAAAAGTATTTTCATGATCCAAAGCAAGACATAAGACTTGTTCCACCAATAAATATTTGGTGTTTTTTCCTTCCTCCGGAGCTCATTTCTGTCATTTGTTACTTGAGAAGATTGCTAGCACCCACAAGATAAAAAAATAACAGTCCTACAAGAAATCACTAATCATAGAGTAATTTAGGTTGGAAGGCACCTGGAGAGATCATTCAATCCAATCTTCTGCTTAAAGCAGGACTAACATCAAACATGGATCAGGTTGCTGATGGCCTTATCCAATCTAGTTTTGGACATCTGCTAATGACAGAGGTTGTATGTTTTCCCTGGGCAACACATTTCAGTGCTTATCCACTCTCAGCAAGAAGAATTTGTGTCCAACTCAAATTTCCATCATTAGATCATGGGATGATTGCTACTTGTCCCATCAGCATGTGGACCCCTAGCATGTTTATCCCTGGTTGTCTCTGTTTCACACTGAAAAGTCCTATTTCTACTTAGCTCTTCCTTGAAGAGAAGCCATGTTGTACCTTTTGATCATCTTTCACTCCTCGCTGAAGATGTTTTTCAATTCTACTGTATTTTTTTTAGTATAAACTTGCAGTCCATCCTTGATCTAACATAATGCTATACACCAGCCTGCCCATAAAGAAACTTCAGGCTTTCATCCTTTTTAAGTAGTAGTTGCACTCTTATTTTAGTCTCCTTGTTTAATGTTTCAGATCCTGTGTAAGGATTTAAAAGCTCTGTATAAATGTGATGTTCTTATTGGACTGAATTCAAAAGCTGTTGTAAATAAGTTTCAGCTTTTACTCTACTGCAGTAGTGAATTTAATGACTTCACTATTTAAAGGGGGTTTTTTGTTTGTTTTTAGATATTTTCTCTTGATTTGTGTGTGCTTACTGTCAGTTTTCATTAGCAGTTACCTGTTAGAGGATTTAGCTTAAGTCCTAAGTCATAATTTTGTGTACCACTAGCATAGGCTGCAAAAAGTATCATTTCCCATGGACATCTATTTATACCTTTAAATACTTTCAGTCTCAGTCCTTCCATTAAAAGGCTAGTTGCTGTGCAAATGGGTCTGTACAGAAAAATAAAGCTGACTGTTTATAAATTCATATAGCACCTTTCACAATACAGCAGTCCTGACTACCTCCTATAGTGGGTGCATATTCTGTATGGTTTTGAAAATTTTCTGTTTGAAAATGCATTCAGTTAATTATTCACAAATTAACATTTTAAATGTTATTTTCTGTATATATTGCTATGCAATTGAAGTTAATATACAAGACACTGCTAATGCTGTTTTAGCACAGCCACCAAATTATGCAGAGACTATTTTAAGGATTAATTACCCGTATGATATTAGACTGTACAATCCCCAGATGAGTGCCATAAAAACAGATATCTTGATATTGCTACTAGCTCTTATGACTTGAAATTCATTGCTGAAAGATGATGTAAGAGAGAAAATTTTCTGATTCTGGTATTTCTATTTCTCCCATCTGATGTACTTTGAAGTGCAAAGGGACAGAGGTATTATTTAGGGCCTGGAGGAATCATTAAAAAAACTGAACAAGCCTAGCTTGTCCTTCTGCTACTTTGTGCCTAAGTTTTAGGGAACTACTTGTTGTTTCCCTTCTACCAAGCTTCTGCTTTATCTTTTATTCTGGTATCTTCATTTGAAATCATGCATCCTCATCCCATCATTTTATTTTATATTTTTAGTCCTTCTATAGAAACATGGAAAAATTTGTTTTAATATTTTGCATTTAGCTCCGTTTTGAGTTGGAAGCATCCCGAGATGACTTTGCTGTTTATGGTTTGAGAGTCACCAGTCTGTTTTACCCTCTGCTTGCAGGTATGTAGTTATGGCTTCAGCCCTACAGGGTCTGTCATCCCAAACCATGGGGCTGTTCGAGACCTATTGGTTTTTCCAGTCTTTAGCTTTCAGATTTTCCTGTAGCCACTTTAATTCTTAATGTGAGCAGATTGTTTTGATTTTCATTCAGATGGAGGTCATCCCTTCTATATAGTTTAATCTTTTCTTTAGTTAATGAATCTGAATGCCCAGTCCCATTACTATTTTGGCAGGTGCACAGTGAGACTTTTTGCCTTGCTTGCTCGGTTAATTGCTATGCATGTTAGAGAACATTTCAAAGAATACATTCATATTGCATACATACGGTATGTGCTGAGAGGACAGCTAGTCATGGGTCAGAAAAAACTGGAAAATACACATTATTTTACCTGTTGTCTACCTGTGTTTCCTTAAAGGCATAAGTGGTTGCCTTTGTCTCTGAGATCAGTTAATCTATTTGGTTTCTCTTTTTGCTGTTGGTCTCTGGATTTAAGGATGGAGGCTCTGCTGGTCTTTTTTTATTTATTTACAGCTGAGCTGCTACACCAGTGTTTTTTCCTTTACTTTGATGGCTCACTTTCTTTATATAAACTTTGGCTTTTATGCTGCTGATAATTTATATACGGGTTGTGCCTCCACCTCCATTTAAATTCTTAACCTGCTTGGGTTTGTCATCTTGTTTGGCTCCTTAGCTCTTTAATCCATTTAGGGTCAGGTTTTTGGTTTTGATTATTTCCTTTACATGAAGGTTGAATTCCCAAGCTGCATACTGTCCTGTAACTTCATTATGTAGAACCAGGACCTACAAATATAGCCTCTCCCCACCTGGCTTTGTAATATTACCTTTGGAACTAGCTATTTTATTTTATTTTATTTTAAGTTAAAAATTAAAGGATTAAAATATTAGACTAATTAGGGGTTATTTGCAAGGCAATTTATAAAAAATAACTAGGTTCTATCATCTTATTTTTGTCTCTTCAACCAATCACTACCTGACTTTGTAAGCCTAGCTAGACTTTATGTCTGAATGAACTCCGTAAGCTTTTTCTGAAGTTATGCCCCAAAGGCCTGTTCTTTTTGTAAATGTTTTCAAGTTCTCGCTATACTATCAAACTGAAAAATAGACTAAAAGTATTTCAGGCATCAGAATATGTAGGCACACTTATTTCTGTTGCAGTCAAATTCTCTTTTACCTTTTAATTTCCCATGTTTCAATTTTGTAGACAATATATAGGAAAATGTTGGGCATTCACTAAGGTATATTATTTGTAGTTAGTCTCTGGAGATTTTTTCTAACATAGTTCTTATGTTCTTCTTTGGTTTCTCATGCCCTGAAATATGTGTTACCTTTTATGACCTTTTCATATGTTACAATTTTAACTTCAAGCTTTCCAAATGATCTGCTAACCCATTTGGTAACCATTAAGCCTGTTCCTCCTCTATTGTATCTCAGTATTGGCTTATTCTTCCTCTTTTTTGCTTATTCTTCAAAACTGAATTTGAACTAAATCACAGATAAATGTTTTATCCATTTTTGGAGGGATTCTTCTTTCTGATGGTGTTTCTCAGCACTGTTTTTTTTCTGATTTTTTGAGACATAGTTCTTTTAAGAGCTGCTCTGGTGAGTGTTTTAATTTTTAAGGTAACAAGGCTTCATTTTCTTCCAAAATTTGTCCTATAATGGTCTGGCTTTCTTGCTTCTGCCTCTGTTATATGTGCAAGCACAAAAACACCATGACAAAACTATAGAAATTATTGGGTCTTTCTGGTGGAGTTTTTTGGTGGGTTTTTTTTTGTTGGTTGGTTGGTTGGTTTGGTTTGGTTTTCTTTCCCCACACACAAATTAGATGGGTCTTAAGCCTGAGATTTTGGAACAATATTTTCTATGAAGGTGGTTAGAAGTCAGTACTTATCTGCGGCCTTCCTGTGTACTATGTATTAAATTATAAAAATGCCTTCTTTAAAACTGATCTTGTTTTTCTGTTGGGCTGAAGAACAAAAATTTGTCAAGCAAAGCTACCTCTGATCTTTATTGTGTAATATTTTTTTGTTATGACAATAAAGTGTTGTACTGTAGTTTGGAAATATAATTCTGTTTTAAAATAATGGTATGGAGAAACATATGATCATGAAGTTCTTCCTGAAGAGGGATATAAGTGTCTTAATTTCAGAAAAGCCTTGGTGACATTTTTACTCTCTGCTTGTCTGCTGTAACTTACAAAAATCTTTATGTGTAAACATACCATCAATTTTTTTATTTGAAAAATACTTATCTTGGTACTGCAGTAAACACACAAAGCATGTTTTCGTATCTTTTACTAGCATCATTTTAATACACAGAAATAGAAAACTTTATTTTAGAATGTTTTTCTTCCCTTTCCTCTCTGTGTATCAGCCAATTTACAAGATGTTATTTTTGTGATACTTCTGAAACTGCTCCAGATTGCTATTTCTGTATTGAATTGAGAAGGGGAAGGGGTTTTTTTATGTAGTGAATTCTATTGACTATAATGAAATCTCTGTGCAACATATCTGACTATTCCTTTTAGACATTATAAATGAATACCTAAAGAAAATAATTAAACCCATAAATAAGTAACATAGCTTTTCCTGTGGTTTAGGTCTCTTCTATATGTGGATGTACTCCAAAGAATGCATTTAGTTTATTTCTTTGCCTGTTTGGTTTTTTTGTTAGGCCCGGCGCAAAGAGGTTTTTATCCAGGAGCGATATGGAAGATTTAATCTGAGTGACCCATTTCTGGCTCTTCAGAGAGACTTTGAGGCAGGTGCTGGTGACAAAGAAAAGAAGCCAATATGCATGAACCCTCTGTCCATTTTAGAAGCTGTTATGGCTCACTGCAGGAAAATGCAAGAAAGAATGTCAGCTCAGTTGGCTGCTGCTGAAAACAGACAAAAGAAGGTATCCTGCTACCGATTTTTTTTCCCTTTTCCCTCTCCTGATTTGTTCTTTCATACCACTTTTTTAATTTGCATCTTTGTCTAACTTGGTTATCATTATGAGTGTTAAAATGTTATCACTTAATTGTCATATACAGTGAGGTGCTGATTTTCTGGTGATATTTTGTGTGCACAGTTCATTCGCTCAGTGAATTTAGCTCTACTTATGGAATAAATGAAATATAACTGGTACAAGCTGATGCAGTGTATAAGTGGATAGCTCAGCATGACCTGAGAAAGCATCATCACGATATATTTTTAAATCAACACCATTGAAGCCTAGAGGAGCTACTGTTATTTTTGTTCTAACCTAAATATCATAAAATAAATAATTTATTTGCGTTTAATATTAAGTGGCTCTGTTTCATAAATCAGTAAAATTAAATTACTCTAAAAAATACTTTTTTGCACATTTAGAACATTTGCTGTAGAGAGAAAATTATTTTGGAACAAGTATGTTGCAAAAAATGTCTCATACTGAGGATAAAACAGTGTCATTTTGAAAGTGAATGGTTAGTTGGTTGCACATATTTCACTAATATGTAAGCCATACATTCCTAAAGTGTAGCTAAATATGAATATATTGGGGAGGAGTTTCTCAGAGGAAAGAAGGGAACAGTGGTATAATAGACTAATAATCGGGTATTTTTGAATAATTAGAAAAGAAATGCTTGCTAGGCATTGAATGATCCTCACTGGGTATAAGATGGATGGAATGTCTTCAGCAGCTGTAAAATAGCTTTTTGGTGACAGTTTTATATTGATGTTTAAAAAAACCAAACAGATAATGCTAAGACAATTGACATAAAATTGATTCTAGTAGTAATTGCTCTTTGGGAAATAATATGCACACAAAAGTACTGGAAATATGCTGGAAATACATGCTTAAATTAAATCAGCAAAGCTTTCCTTTTGTTATCTTAGCTCTGTTGTGTAGTTTAAGCATCCCTGCTCTGTTCAGACTTCAGAAAAACAGATACCACATTCAAAAAAATGAATACTAGACTGTATGTGTGATATGTAAGTCTTAAAACAGTGTAATAGCCTATGTAGAGAACTGTACTTACCTAGCACTTCTTTCAAGGACTCTTAAATGTTAATTTTCTTTTTCATATGCTTTGTATGTAAGTTGAGATTCTGGGGAAGGGATTGTCTCAGCATAGAAAAGAGCAAGTAAGCTTGCTTATTCTGACTGAAGAATGATATTGGGAGAGAACCCGACACATCTGCCTGGACAATTGGATTAGTTTCTTGTTTCAGTGCATGGCCACAAGTCTCTTCTTGTACCTAAATTCTTCATCTATCTCTGCCTTTTAGTATATAGACAGATACATACATGTAAGATGGGCTTACATATTAAGAATATGTCTCAAAGTCAGGGTATTGATGTGTAAATTCCATTTTTGTCCTTTTTTCAGCCCAGGTTTATTGCCAAAGTCTATAAGTCTGCATGTACAGGAAAGGATGCTCTTATCTTTTGTTTCCTAGAAGAATACATGAGGGTTTTTTTCTTTAAATCTTAATTTTAAGTAGTTTGATCATAATTTATTTTGCAGTTTGATTCTTACCTTAAGAAGTACATAAATCTCTAGTACACTCAATTCTGAAATCAGTAACTTTCAAGCTAAACTTTAAAGCACTACACTTGAAAAAAATGTGTGTTGCTTTGAAAGCATGTTATTATGATTTTACCATTTTTACTCCTTGTAACAAATAGGAAATTTAAATAACACAGGATTAGAAAACAAACTGCATGGTGTTGAGCAGCTGTGTGCATGACTCTGTACAGAGCTTACATCTTCCTCTT
The DNA here is from genome assembly GCF_026419915.1 of Harpia harpyja. Classification (NCBI taxonomy): domain Eukaryota; kingdom Metazoa; phylum Chordata; class Aves; order Accipitriformes; family Accipitridae; genus Harpia; species Harpia harpyja. Next base: position 42,851,217 of record NC_068945.1, on the reverse strand, counting down.
TTAAAGCCAATTAGAAATGCTATTTGGACAGGGCACCCTCTTAAACTTCTTGGGTTTGTGGCCACAGATGACATAGCTCTCAAACATCTCCATTCATTCACAAACCATTTATTCAGTGTTTTACCTTCCCTTAGTTACACATTTTTCTGTCCTCCGTCTCTCAAATCCCTCCATGGAAGAGGGTAGTGAAGGTATTTTGAGGGATTTCTAGAAATGTTTGACAAAGTAGGGTGACCCAATGTAAGGAAAAGTTAAGCCTAGACACATATGACCTACATAAAGAGCCAGCTGCACCTCCTCCCTTCCAGAGTGATCCCTCCTTCTCTAAATGTGTGATGCCTCTATCTGTTTTTGGAATTCCCTCACTGTCTCACTCCTACACTAAGTAATGAAGTCTGTGTACAGCTGTGTTTATTTTCTCTGGATATTACTGGACTTTAAACAGGCTCAGACTGAACTCTTATTCCTGGGGACTTATTGTCTGTGAATATAGTGATCTTAAAAGTATTCTTTGAATAAAATTTTTATTTGATTATAAAAAGCAAGTCATAACAATGTGCCAGACTGTAGAAAAGTGAAAGAGGTGCACAAATGACTGTCAGTCATAGGTTTACCATATACCAAACACCTAATCCCCAGATTTGTGTTAAGTCTCCATCCTCTTCCATCTCTTTGAACACTTTTCCTGGAGCTGCTATTGAAATTAATTTTGAGGTTTTCTGGGAACTCAAAACCAGATAATCAAAATGACACTTAATTTGTCAAGTGTTTGCAGAGAAGTTAGTATAGGGATGCATGCTCAAAGACACGTTGGTTGGAAGAGGCCTGTTGATGTGATTTAGTCTAACCTTTTGCTTAAAGCAGATTATCACCAGCAGTACATCCGGTCATCTGTGAATTTGTCTAGTTGAGTCCTGAAAACCCCGAGGAATGGCAATACTGCAGCCTTTCTGCACTACTATCCTTGTGAAGAAGTTTTTTCCAAGACTGAGCCTCTTAAAGGGCAATTTTTCATGTCACCCTTTTGTTATGGGCCCCCACCTGCCACTACAAAGAAGAATTTGACTCTGTCATCGTTGTAAGGGCCCTTCAAAACGAACTGTGTGTTGCTATTAGATCATCCTTCAGTCTTTTTTTTCACTAGACTAAGCAAGCCAAGCTCTCTCAACCTTTTCTCACAAAGCATGAACTCTGTCTCTTGCCTTTGAAGGGCCTTTGCTTGTTAGTTCTCTGTGGGACACTATCATTTTTCTCAGTATTGTTTTTTACCCCGTTCAAATCCTTCTTGGGCACATTTCCAGATGTTTACATTACTGATATGATTTAGTGTATGCACATAGTACACTTCAAGAAAATCAGGTTGTAGTTAGTTCATAAACTCATAAATAATTACAGCTAGTTCCAAATCTGTCATCTAAAGGAAGAAACGCAGTGTAAATATTCAGAGGTTTTTCCTATTCAAGATGATGCAGCCAAAACAAGGGGGGGGGGGGAGAGAGATAGACATAGGAGACAACAAGAAATGAGAAACTAATGCTGCTCTTTTCAATTTGAAATCAAGTAGAGGACTTTATATATATACATATATGTATATATATATAAAATTCTTTATTTATATGCAATGCTTACAAAGAAGATACTATAATAGTATAGTAAGCTGATTTCATCCCAGTTATATGTTAAAATCTTGTAATTATTTGAAAGCAATATAATTTCACAACAGTTAATTTATAGAACCAGTCCCTCATTTGAAAGCAAAATGGAGGAATAATAAAGTATAGAAAATCTTGATAAAAACATTTTCACTATAATCTTATTGCATTTCCAAGCTTTAAAGATTGTATACATTCCTCATTATTTTTGTATCTGTTTTAACACAAAAGAAACTGTTTGATGCTCCACTGTTACTGTTGGATGCACCGCTTGCTTTGAAATGCTTGCGAGGCATCCAAATGCTGTTGGATACTTTGAAAAAAAAAATGAAATGCTTGAGAAAAAGCAATGATTTTTCTGTATGTGAAGAACTATGAATGAGACCATTCCTAAATACAGTGTCATCATAATAGCTTGTTAATTTAATTTGCAGCTGTACTGTCATTAACATAACTGAAGAGGTGGTGTTGCTGATATCGTTTGTATAGCAATGACTGATAATGTCATACCTTATTTTTTATATAGTTAACACTGCTTTTAAGAAAGGGTGGACTTGGTTTTGTGAAATGCATTGTGCAGAGTATATTGGTTAACCTGTTATGAAGCTTTAAAACCCCAGTGGAGCCCCTCCACTGCTAAACAGGTTTTGAAGTATTTGAAGCCAAGATGATGATTATAATGTAGGTATAATTTCCCATAGTGATTTCTTCCTCTTAGTTCACTGTTTCTTAGGATAATGGTATGATTTCAGGAAGAAATTTTACTATTACTATAATATACATCGCGTCAATATTGCCATCACGTCTTTATGCTTTTCCCCATTCTTCTGAAGAAAATGGAGGAGAAATTTACAGTTAGGTAACATGATTAGAAATGTTGGGAGACTGAGATGTTCATCTATAAGTGTAAATTCATGCAGGATTTATTGTTTGTTCTCTCTGTGTCATTTCACTTCCCTTCCTTTTTAAGTGTTTTCTTGTGTTTGAATTCTACTTACCAAGTGGGAAAAATTATCCTGGGGACAATAAGCTATAGCAGGTGGGATTTATTTCTATTACAACTGCAGACTCCCTCTTGTACTCACCTCTTGATGGCATGAGTTTCAAGTCTACTCTATGGTATAACTGGAGAGTAACAAACTTGTTATTTAAAAATGGTATTTATATTAGCCTTTGTTTAAATGCTGTTTAGTTAAACATTAATTGTAGACATACCTACAGTGATGTGGAAAATCTTCCAGAGCTGAGAAATTTTATCTCCTGTTGGAGAGGACAGGGAATAGCGTGCTGTAGCAACAGGCTTCTGAAAAGCTATTATATTGTAATGCCTGGGGGTTTTTTTGCCTGTGTGTCTGTTTGTTTGTTTTCTTCTAGCAACCAAGACAATATTTTAAGAATTGACTGAGAGAGGAGATATTCCATAGCTATTACCAATCCCCTAGGCCATCTTATTTCCCACATTACAGTTTACAGTAAATATATTCATGACACTGTATTGTCTTAAACTCTGAAATTAGTATCATATTACCATGACACTATAATCTGAATCTATAATCTATGGTTCTTCCTTCATCTGTTGAAGTGAAACATTTATTCCAAGTAAGATCTTAAATGTACTGCTATTTGCCACAGCTTTTCTTAGATTATTTTTTTGAGCATTGTGAAATGTTCTCATAGTGTAGAAGCATGAAACAGTTTCTCATTGCAGTCAAAATTAACCATTCATGTTTGTGAGCACTTGATTATTTTTTTTCATAGGTGCCTGAAAGTATTTTTCCAGGAAAAATGCCCACTTAGAAAAGGCACTTTAGTGGTACAGTTCTGAATTATTATTTCTCTATCGATCTGTTCATAAATATGAAGCAGAACTGACAAAGCTAAACCAATAAAAAGAGTACAAGAGAAGGAATGTTCAGCAGTTTCTTGGGGTTTTGTTTGTTTGTTTTTCTATCAGTCATTCAGATAAGCCGTATAGGAAGCTACTGCATCGGTATGTGAAGAGAGGAAGAAAGAAATCAATTTTTCTTTTGTTGCTGTTTGACTTGTGTAAGTTTGCTTGGGAAAATGTGAAGCAATTTGGTTTGCATTACTAGTAGGTATTTTATAAAATGGTGCATTAACATGTTTTTCCACTGCTTTTCTAGAACAGGGTCTTTGAATAAAAGCATAATCAGCAGGCAAGATGAATTACAGGCGATAACTATATGAATGAAGGGGAAAATTATTCTTATCCATTATCTGCACATAGTAGGTAGTTTTTTGATTCTAGCTTGTAACATAGTTTATACATCACTGATGTCACTGAGACCTTCCACTATTAGTAAGTACAGGAAGACATTTGTGCCTGTGTCAAAAAGTTGGTCTCAGAAATGAATGTCTTATTTATAAATGTTAAAACAAGATGTAAGACACCTATTATGATGGGTAATGGACTGTGTATTTCAACCCTAATCTCCTTCAGTCTAAGGAAGACCTAAAATCTAAAGCTTTCAATTCTGGGCTCAAAGTTTTTTTGTGAAGTTCATCTCTTGCTTGTGCCTGGTTCCTTTACTGAGAAGAGGACTTCCCATGATGTCTTATGTCTAGTTTCTGGAGAACAAGTAGCTCCTCACTCAGGAATCACAAGCACTTACTCACTTTGGGGAGTCTCTGTGTTGTCAGTGGAGGAAAGTAGATGGGCTTACTTAGTTTCTGAACTGCTCTTCAGAGATGCCTGTCTCTTTCTTTTGCTTGTATAAGATTATAGGCACTTGTGTTAGATATCGCAAATCACTTTCCTGGGGCGGACAGGTTCATTTTAGGCATACTCTCAAAGGTTAAAATATCAGTGTCAGGTTAATGCTAGGTTATGTTGAAAGTCTCCATCTTGTTAATGAGAATTTTTCTCTATGCTTGCTTACAGTTGGAAATGGAAAAGTCTCAGTTACAGAATCTCGAGCTGGAGCACAAAAAGCTATCTGCTCATCTTGAAGAAGAACGCGGAAAGAATAAACATGTAGTATTGATGCTAGTGAAAGAGTGTAAGCAGTTGTCTGGCCGAATTGTAGAGGAAGCCCAGAAATTGGAAGAAGTGATGTCAAAATTTGAAGAGGAAAAGAAAAAGGCTACTGAATTGGAGGAGTCTCTTGCAGCTGAGAAACAAAGGAGTACACAAATGGAAGCTCAAATGGAAAAGCAGCTGTCTGAGTTTGATACAGAGAGAGAGCAGTTGCGTGCCAAACTTCATAGAGAGGAAGCGCACACCAGTGACCTCAGAGAAGAGAGAGATAAAATGATCAAAATGATTGAGCAATTAAAAAAGGAAAATGAAAGTAAAGCTAATCTTTCTCTTAAAAATAAAGATAAAAGTAAAGATAGGAGTCTTGTTTCCATTTCTGTTGAAACAGAGGAGCCAAGTTCAAGAACTGTTGCCTGCCAAACAGATACTGTAGTGATGGACAACAGCACAGAAAATGTTAAGAAGTTGCCTTTGACTGTATCTGTAAAGCCTTCTACAGTGAACCCACTAGTGTCTGGCAATACAAAAATGAATGTGTGCACCAATGCAGCATTTGTGAAGCCTGTCATTGATAGGCAACCTTCATCTAGTGAGCTTGTCCCTCCTGCGACTCCTGTTCTTACACAGAATCAAAACAGAATTGAGGAAAATGGACCAAGTACAAGCTCATCACCTGATTTACCAAGTAGCACTTCCCCTTTTTCAAATAGTACTTCCCTTTGCACCCCTGCAGCACCGACTGCTGCAGCTCAGAATTCCTCACTCACTTCGTCTATGCACAGTTTACATTCACCATCTGCCAACACTACTGGGCACCCAGGCCTAAATCCACGAATCCAAGCCGCTAGATTTAGATTTCAAGCAAATGCGAATGATCAAGACCAAAATGGAAACACAACCCAAAGCCCTCCCTCAAGGGATGTATCCCCTACTAGTCGTGACAACCTAGTTGCCAAACAGGTAGCTCGGAATACTGTTACCCAAGTCCTTTCAAGATTTACAAGCCCTCAGAGTAGCGCTCCATCACGGCCGGGGACGTCACATTCAATGGAAGTTGGCACTTACCCCCCAGTTGGTAGAATGAGTTTAAAGACTCCCAGTGTATCAAGAATTGACAGAGGAAATCCTCCACCTATTCCTCCTAAAAAACCAGGGCTTTCGCAAACTCCTTCACCACCGCACCCACAGCTTAAAGTTTTAATGGATAGTAGCCGATCCCCAAATACAAGTGCAAAAACTGACAGCAAAACCGTGACCTCACCTCTTTCAAGTTCACCACAAGGAATCAGGGTAATAAATGAGGAAATTATTTCTAAGTCCTCACCTCAGCTGCCACCAAAACCTGCTATAGATTTATCTGTGGCACCTGCAGGCTGTGCCATACCAGCCATAGCCTCATCTCAGGTGGGTGCCTGGCCTTCCCACTTCCCTGGACTGAACCAACCTGCATGTTCAGAAAATTCCTTTGTCATTCCCACCACCATTGCCTGTAGCTCCTCCATAAACCCTGTTAGTGCTTCATCCTGTAGACCATGTGATTCAGACAGCCTCCTGGTAACAGCATCAGGTAAAGGGATTGATATGCTACAAACTGTCTCCCTCTAAAGTAATGTTTTGGTTTTCCTATATGTGTCTCGTTTGCTTTATTTATCTTTTTATACCTTTCTCTTTTTTACTTTCTAAAAGCTGAAATTTTCATTTATATTTTTTCCACATTCCAGGGGTATGGGAATTCTTTTGCTGATTTAGTAATGTTATAAATTAGTTTCCTTCCTCAAGGAGGTCTCCAAATTGAAGGCTTTTTTTAAAGGTAAAGAGGAATAATGTATAAAGTAAATGGGCTGCAGATTTGACACATATATTAAAGAAACTCTTTTTTTGGTTGTTGTTTTGGGGGGCGTTGGGGGTGGTGGTGGTGAATGCATTATTTTGGACTTCAAAATGCTTTCTCAGTCTGAAATAATGTTTTGAAAATTACCTCTGCTGGTGATCTTCCATGGAATATGTATTTCAATGCTTTGTGAATCTTTTAGAAAACAGGGCATAGCTGGGGCTACTGTATTCTCCTATGGCATTAGATGGTATATAGTTGCCTAGATAAAAGTGCAGTTTCAAATATATCACTTCATACCTATAGAATGTTTTATTTTTATTTCCATTTTTCTATAGTTATTCTCATTTTAGTTGTAGGCTTTGTTAATACTTGTGTGTGACATCTCACAGGTTTACTTCAACAGACACCAGCAAAGGTTTGCTGTTGGCGAGTTAAAATCTAAATGTTATGTTGATTGTCTAAGTCTGGAGTCAGTGTGTGTATCTGCTATTCATTTTGCGTTGCGGGGGGCGGGGGGGACTTACTTGTGTGCCTAATGTGCTGCCAACTTCAGGGTATCTTCTTGATGGCAGTTAAATAAACAAAGGTGGCCCTGATCTACCTTTCAGTTAATTGTAGATCTCCTATAAATCTTTTTGTCAACATATTTCCCTGCTGGGGTCAATAGCACAAAGAACATTAGGTAGAAGCCCCTCTTTAGCCTGACTTGCACTGCAGTGAGGAAGACAGACACACAGTTATGGAACACTTTAGACCTTCATCAGCATTGAAGAATGTTTGAATGGTCCTAAACATTCAACAGTTATTCCCAGTTCAGTTATGGTACTTCGGTCCCTCATAACTCTAGTCCCTGTATCATCATCTATAGAGTATAAAACCCCTGCACAGCTGGTCTGCTTCCATCACACAACCAGCCACTTTCTGTTGGTAGCTGCACCACGAACTCACTAGTCTTGGAGAAGCTGTTCCAAAAGAAGCATGTGGCAAACTTGTATTGTGTATATATAGGAGATTCCGGGGTTCACATTATTAAGCCTTTTTTATTCCCATTCCACTTCATTAAGACTTAATGCATGTTTCTGGACTAACCTAGTCATGTTTTTAACATTTGGCTGTGGCACCATACTGTCAGAATCCTCTCTCCTTTCTGAGCTGTGCCATAAAAATATGAGCTCAGAAATCTTATCTTCCATTTGTTTACTACTTCTCAGAGTTAACAGCTGTGGGATTTGATGGCTCCCTCTTAGTTTGCTGGTTTTCATATGAATGTCCTGAATTTTCATCTTAAATTGTTATTCCTAGCTGAGTCTGATTGCCATGTCAGATAGATCATTAGTCTCCCAGTATTCCAGATATTCTCCAAACCCCATTTGCCTTCAGGTGCTGTTAGGCTCTGTAATGGAATTAAAATTTCATTAATAAAAAGAACAACTAAGATTATTAACATTCTACAAATTATTGGCAAAATCAGCATCAAAGTGAATAGTTTTTGTAGGCAAGAGGCTGTCTTCCACAATCCTATCAGCATGAATTAGGCTGTATATTTCAGTTAGTCTTACATTAACTAGAGGATGTTTGGTAATTATTTAAGACAGTTTTTTATTATTCTTTAAAAAAATAAATCTTCTATCTTAAAAATTAAATTACCACCACTTAACTTCATAACTCCATGTATTATTATTGCTTTAGTTTGTGCTTCAAAGTATAAATTTTTTTCTTAGGAGAACAATCAGCCTTTTAAATAAGACTCTTCCACATAGTCAATATTGTGTTTCTTATGAAATTTGTGACAGTTCTCAGACAATTCTCAAAGACAGGATTTTTGTCAAAAAATATTAGTCTTTTTAAATTGTGCTGGTTTATGTGTTCAGATTGCCTTTCTTAATTTACACTCCGTTCACTTGTTTTTGGAAGGGATGAAAACATTTGGGTTCATTTAATCCCCTTATAATCCTTGCTGTGAACATTTGATGCTGTTAATATTTTGTAAGTGGCACTGCTTTTTGTGAATTTTTGCAATTGCAAATGGGAAACATATCCCATAATCTGAAGTCTGCAAAGAAAGATTGCTTAAACTCTAGTTAGTGGTCTGCTGTTCTCTTTTATTAATATAGAGATGTTATTTTAATTTCCCTCCTTTACTGACTACAAACAGGTTCAAAGAACTTTAATAACTTTATGTGCAATACTCAGGTAAATATTCAGGAGCTCCTGTGTCTTTTACCCAAACTAATGCATATATTTTATTGCACTTATTCTCCAATCCCATTTTATTTATGTTTTTTAAGGGAACTTAATATATTTGGCCAAGTGTTCTGGCAAACTGCAGAACTAAATAAACTTAGAGCAACAGATGTTATGCAAGTATAAAAAGACTTTTTTTTTCAAAATTTTATGCTGAGAAAAGAAAAAAAATAGATTTTATAAATTTATATGGAAAGGAAATGGACTCTATCTTAGAAAAGAATAGATAAACCAAATTTATTAACAGTTTTCATTAAGATAATGTGGTCATTAATGCCTGAATTCATGTCACCTATTCACTTTCTTTTTTCAGTTTCCTTTTAAAGTATGACTTTCTTGAGGTGAACAACATCTAGCAAACTACAAATACTACTGAAACCTCCTTCCCATATCTGCATTTTCATGCCCTCTAGGCACAGATTCAGTTAGTTTTATTAATGTTCTGGTTGATTTTAATCTGTTTTATTTACTTTTTTTCAGAAAATGTTTAGAATTTTAGTTTTACTTTCAGTTAAAGCAGAGCATGGTGAAATCTTATTCATATTTTATTGTATAGTAAGTAGTGAGCTTCAATCAGAATTTGTTAATATTTTTAAGCAGTGCAAAACAAATTTAACATATTAAAAAAGACATTGAAAGAATCCTCCATTTTTATATTTTTTTGTCAATAAATTCATGTTTCTTTCTTTCTTATTGTGGAGTCAGAAGAATTGATAATAGCCTAATTACTTAAGTATTCTATTTATTAATTTTAAAACAGTTTCCTAGTTAGCTCAGATTGCTTTAAGAACATATCAACAGCCTGATTTTCAGTAAGGGAATGTCTTGGCTCTAGAAAGAGCAACTACTAAGAGCAAACTTAAAATCAGAGCACCGATTGTTTCAGTTACATGTTCTGCTAAATTAATGTAATGATACTTTCTTTTAGAGACAGGGCATTGTCCTGCATGTTGCTCTTTTTGTCCCTGGTAGGAAAAGACACCATGTCTTGCCGTTAATGTTGAACAGACTGCACATAGAGAAATTACAATGAACATTTATGGCCTGATTCAAAATGTGCGACAGTGTTTTCATTAACTTCAGCAGCCTTTGAACTGGTGCCAAAATGCTTCTGCTCTGTTTGGATTTCTACATTTCAGTGGCTGTAAGACTTCAAAATAGAAACGAATGTAGGCAGTTGGATTTTCATACCCCTGGGATTTCTGCTTTCACTTTCTTCTTGGTTTTGCGCTTTCTATGTCACTCCTCAATGAAGTATCATTTTCATTTTGCTCATTTCTATAATGATTGATTTATTCTTTCTATACAATTGGCTTCGAAGATAAAAGGGGGGGTGGGGGTGGTGGGAGGGTGAGGGACTTATCTGGGCTCTGAAATTAACCATCTCACATTCTGAAGCTGATGCCAGAAGCTGTTTTTGTCTATCCCTCTGCCCTTCATCACTGCATGCCCTACAAGCTTTCACAGATGCTTCACATTTCCTAACTTTTTGCATCTGTAATGGTGTACCTGATTTATTGGTATTTTCTAACGTTGGTATATTTTGCTGGATGAATTCAGCTTTATTATATTGCTTTACATTGATAATAGAAGCTAAAGTTATATTTATGTTATTAGCTGGTTTTTGTATCTTTTTCAGTAGAAGGTTTTCATCTAATGATAACCTAGTATAATGAATTTCGTCACTGAATTGCAACAACATTGAATTGCAAAAGGAGTTGAAACAAAAGTTAAGATACAACATATAGGACAAAAAAATTCCTTTTATTTTGGGATTTCTGTTAATGATGCTTTAAAAAAAAAAGGCACCCAAAAACTGGCACTATTTTCAATAAGGAAGGGAACCCAGAAATACTATTGATATTACAAAACTGCTTGACAAAGTGAACTTCATGCTTAAAGCTTAGTGTCAGGCTCCACAAATTCCCCCAAATAATTCCAATATAACTTGGACAAAGAATGTTAGCATCTGGAGTGCCACCCAAGCAATGTCCACTATCTGTTAACTACCATGGCAAGACAGTAAAAAATACAGGAGTACCATTTTAAAAACATTAATATATGTATAGCAACAGCTGCAGCACAGTTAGTTTCAAAGAACAACAAAAGGTTGGAATAATAAAAACACTTTTATAATGGAAAGGAAGAATGAAAATTATTCTTCAGACCTTTGGGGATTTTGTAAGAGTTATTGGAAGTGGAAATAATTTTTTTTTTTTTTTTACCATGTAAAGGTTGCAGTTTACTTTGTATGTTGCTTGGGGGTTTTGGTTTTTGTTGTTTTTTTGTTTTTTTTTTTTAAAACTTCAGAAAACCTTCAAAGTCCTCTGATTAAAAATATTGGAGAAACAAATATTAGTAAGAGTATGAATAGTAAGAAGGTAGCTTCGGAATTGTAGTTATATGAAGATGGATGGAGTTAACTTTACAGTTTATCGTCAGTTTAAAGTTGGATTTCTAAGGTAACTTCATAGCTGTAGTGATGATTTCTTACAGTCAACATCACATAAATAAGTTGAATAATAAGTTTACATTGTGAGAATACTGCAAATACGTTTGCTTTACATACTAACCTAGTAAACTTAATTTGAAATGACGAATTTAGCTTACTTTAGAAACAAATATGAAAATAGTCCAAGCATTTATTTTTTTGTTGTTTTGAACTGGGATCAAACTATGTGTTCTTCACTGAAGCTGCTCAGATGATGGATTCTTATGTAAGTCTGGACCTTAATTAAAATTTGCCCAGATCTTGCAAGGTTCCCAGATCTATTGCTTCTATAGAATTCTATTGGGAACTTCCGTATTTAATTTTGTTTTTCCAAAACGCGGAGCAGATCATCCCAGCGTGGTAGAGCTACTGCCACATGCTGTTTCTAGTTCTAGGTGTTGGAGGTTGGATAGCACTTCATCAGCTTGATGGAGCTGGAGGTAATGCCCTGCAGCTGCTCTTCAGTCTTGGGTGTTGCAGAACCACAGTAAAAGCTGCATAAACTTGCTTTGTATTGTCAGTTTTCTGTCTCATATAATAGCTTATGTGTGGCCACAGAATACAAAGTTATTTATTCAAGAGAGAATATAATGTGGATTTTCTAAAGGTAATAGTGAAAATAAGACAAAAAAATCTTTCTCCTATTTTCTCTTGCAGTCCTTGATCAAGGAAGAATGCACAAAATTTTCTATGCCTTATGCAGCAAACTTCATATTCTTAACAAACTCTCTACTAAAGCTGATAAGTAATGAACAGAACATTTAACCAAGATAACTCCTAAGCTTTCAAAGCTTTGAATTGAATATTATTTTTTAACAGGGTTACTTGAAAGCTTTCACTCGTAAATTTTAAATAACCCATTATTAATTCTCACTGGAGCATTTCATAATATATTGTTTAGTATTGCTGAGTAAAAGGAATATTACCTTAAGGTACAGCTCAATAATAAATATATTTATCTATGTATTATTTGTGTAAATTATTTCTACATTTTTTTTTTCAAACTCATTGAAAGGTGCTTAAAGTTATTAAGGGCCCTGTGTGATTTATCTGTTTAACTGCAGGTGAGAGATAAATACTAAAGTTTTCACTGAGACTGTAAAGGAGGATGAAATTTCATATGAAAATAAGTATTTTGTTTTGGAAGCCTTTCTCTAGATACTTTATAAAACTTTCCCAGCATATCAGCGATTAAATTAAAACTTGAATAAAACTTCCAGTAGTTTCTGAAATTTAAAAATTTACATTTTTTTGAGACATCCAGCTGCTACTACAGTTCATAACAAGTTTCACGTTAACCTTTTGTAATGAAATCCTGTTCATTTACATTAACAACTGTCACCCCTGCACCCAGTTTTTATTCTTCAGAATACCTTCTGATGTACAGATAAATCATCATCAAAAAACTTGTGCTAAACTAACAAATCCTGTCATTTTGAAGATCCTTTTTAATTTTTAAAAGAACACAGAAATTGCAAAGCTTTATTTATGTGTCTTCCATCTAACTTCTGTTGCTTTAACTCACAGGCTGGTCTTCCTCCCTAACCCCTTTGTTAACAAGTGGTGGTCCTGTCCCCCTGGGTGGCAGGCCCACCCTTCTTCACCAAGCTGCTGCCCAGGGAAATGTCACTTTATTATCAATGCTGCTTAATGAAGAAGGACTGGACATTAATTACTCTTGTGAAGATGGCTATTCTGCCTTGTATTCTGCTGCTACAAACGGACATACAGGTAAGTGATAGTAAGTTTTGTTACGGTGTTCATGTGAAATAGTGAAAGCTTATTTCATAAGTTTTTAATATTAAATTAGGTCAAATGCATGATTTTAAAAATGTGAAATTGAGACTAAGGTATGTAGATTATATGACAAAGTAGTGTATATATAAGCAATGCTTCTGGAGGCAGAATTCTGGAACACAGAAAGCATTCTTGATTGTGGTAATTCTGCAGTAACATCCATTCTAATTCTCCACTCCCTTCCTATAAAAAGCCACCAGATATCATCACCCCATGTTCTGTGACAAACTAAAGATCTTTTGTAGCAAAGGCAACTTGAAAGGAAGAACTTTCTTCTACAGGGAGTAAGCAGGAAAGAATAGGTCATCACCAGTGTTTTGATCTTCAGCAGCAGTGAAAATGACGGAAGATGGTTTCAGAGTAGTGTGTTACTTGGAAAATAAAATGAACTGTCTTTATTTTTGAACTAGATGAAATAGGTTCTTCTCTAGGCTCTACTGAGATAGTTAACATTTTTCTTTTTCTTTTCCCCACAACCCCAAACCTCAGTCTCAAGGAGGTAGCATCTCTGGACCTTTCAACAGTCAGTCTTCATATTTCATGAATATATTTATGAAATGAGGCAAATATGTTAGTAACAGATAAGAATTTCATGGATACAAACTCTAAGCGATAATTTTCAGACTGTTAACATAAGGCTCTCAAACAGCAGCTTTCTTTAAAATTCCAGTACATGTTACTGTAGTTTTTTCTGCTTATGTAAAAATCTCCTAGATTCTTATATTGCAAATAATATAATTATGCTGTTTTGGACACTAAAGATGAAACCCACCAATACCGATGACAAAAATTTCATTTATTTTTAGTAAAGTCAAGATTTTATTTCACAGTAGAAGGTGGAACACAGTGGCTTTAAAGCCACTGCTTTCAAGAGTACTTTGTGGTTTTAACAACGTATTTGTTTGTGACACAATTAGAAAACCCCGATCCAGTGTTCAAAATAGTATTTAGAGAGACTATTCCATTATTTTTCTTAAGTACTTTAAAAATCAAAGTAAAGTTAGGATCCAAAATCCATAGCTAGACAGACAGTGTACATTTTTCTGACATGTTCAGGGTTAATTTTGCTACCAGGCATAGGGATAGGAGGAATTTTCCCTTTGTTCAGAATGGTATATTTTGTCTTTGCTTGCTAGGTGCTATGGTTTACTTTGTAGGAACATCTGGGTCTTTTCATCTGACAGATTCTTTACTGTTGCCAAGACCCTTAAAATATTGGAAAAGTCCTTTATTTCATTTTCTTCCTTTGGCACTTATCTCCCCCCCCCCCCCCCCCCCCCCCCCCCCAAACTTTTATCTTCAGTATTAAGAGTCCAAGTTTATTATATTGTGTGGATTTATTTTTCCCCCCTCACTGTATGGGTGTTCTGTGGATTCTTCTAGGCTTACATCCATTTATCATTGCTGGTGTTTGTGGGTGACCGTAGTTGACCCAATTCTTCTTTACTCATCTTGTATTCCTAAAATGTTTTGAAGCAAATACCCTGATTTTCAGTTACAATTACTGAGCAGTTTTTACTGACAGCAAAGGCAATTTGATTTCTCATTTTATTGTCAAAATTTCAAATTAGAGAGGCACTTGACAGAAGTATGAAAACACAATAATAAAAACAAACACATGCATATGCATCCTGTAATTGTTTAGCATCCTTTACTTCTTAAGATAAAAAATATATTACAAAGGTTTTAGTGTTGCTCTTCTATTTATAGTTGACAGGATGTGAAAAACACTTCGTTGTACAAATCGTTGCATTTTAGTGACTAAATGGATTGTACAAATTCTGAATGAGAGAATCACACAGCAGGAGTATTGATGTCTCCTTAATACATTATATGAAAATTGAGAGTAGTAGATTTATAATATTTTTGGAGAAAGGTTTTTGTGCTTAACTTTAATATGTAGTCCGTCCTTTGTTACTTGCAGTTTGTTCCCAAGTACATGGATAGATGCAGCTCTTCAAAGTGGAGACTTTTTAAAATAAAATTATGTAAAAATATATAGGCTTAAGAAAGGAAGTATAGGACTAAATGTCTTATTTTAAAAAGTCCTTTTTAATAGCTTTTTTAACTAACCAGGTGGAAAGAAATGACACTGATGTAATTTTAAGAAGGATAAAATAATTTATTGTACAAATTTTTTAATTGCATTGAGTAGGATTGTCAATGGTAAGTTACTGACTTTTGGCTGTTGTTTTTTCCTTAGAATCATAGAATCATTTAGGTTGGAAAAGACCCTTAAGATCAAGTCCAACTGTAATACTTAACACATAAGCTTATCCTGGTAGGTGATTGCACCATGACTTAATTTATTGAGAATATGTTCAACCTGGAGTTGGTGACTAAATAGATTCAGAGATTTCCAGGACCCCTTGTTTCTTCGAAGTCAACTAACCAGATTTTCTGATTTCTCCTGGGAGACAGTTGGCCAGAAGAGTAGCTCTAGACTTGTTAAGAGCCAGCATAGTGAGTACCTCCCTTCAGAAACAAACACCATGTTGCAGAGAGTCTGGAAAGTGAATGATCTCCACACATTTTCAGTGAAGAAATACAGTATTTGAGATGTTTAGAGAACGTTAGAGCACATTGTAACCAGCATGGTGGCAGCAGCTGTTATGTGCTCTCAGCCCAGTCTGTAGGCAAAATTGAGTACACAAGACAAGAGAGCACTCAAATATTCTTTCCTAATCTGTCCTATTTGCAAAATGTGTAGCCTTCCTGTTCGTAAACAGTTGCCTTTTGAGAGCTGCAGCTGAGGGTTTTTCCAGCACATGAAGCTCATAGCAGCTGCTTTGTTTCTTGGACACACTGTCCCCAATTCTGTAGGTCTGAGAGAGAAGTTCACCCTAAAAATATACACTAAATACTTTGTGTTTCATTGGACACAAGGAAACTGTTAATTTTATGATTTAACCACTAGATTGGGATAGCTGAACAGATGGTTTTGTCAGGCTGTCTTGGTTTGATCCATGAACAAAGCAGGAGCTACTTCAGTTTATTATGCAATTACTTGATAACATGTACAGTAGTTCACTTAGCTAATATATGTGCATATCTGTATTGTGTTGCTAATCCTGACCATTCTCTGCCACACACAAGGTGGTCAAGAAAGAGAGAATGAAATAGTAAGAGTTCCTGAAATGAGATGTGAAGAGAATAATAATATCCTTCGGACTTGGCTATGTGCTAATCATATGCGTTTATGGTTTAATCAATTCTCTTCTATCCTGAGTATTTGGAGGCTGTGGCACCCTGATTGATAGGAAAAACTGGAATGATGTGAGAAGTAGAAAGGAGTGAGGTGCAGAGACATACAGCTACATGAAGTCAGCTCTGCCGAGTCACTGGATGTATCTGCATGGTGTTTGCCAGCACTCTGGAAGAACTAACTACCCAGCTGTGGTGGAGAGCAGTAAAGTCTCCAGGTGTTTGTGCTGATACGCTTCCATGTTTTGCTTTTGCTTTGACCAAAACCTTTAACTGAGTGACAACATTGATGTCTGTCTTGTGCCTGCCCTTCCGCCCAGTCCTCTCCACTGCTGATTACTTCTGTGGCAGACAGCAGTGAACGGGAGTTAATGAGCCTGGACTGACCAAAATTACCCTTCTCCAAATCCCATTCAGAAGTCTCTCCAGAGGACCCAGGCTCCTTGGAGATTATTGCCCTTTTACTTGATATGCCACCAGAACAGGTCACATGGAGCTTACTATAAGATGCCTTATGAAAGTAGCTGTGTTTCCTCATGCTTGCACCTATCCCTGAGAATAAACAGCACTTTTCAGTGATCTTCATCAGAAACAGTATCTTCACATAGATAAGCTACCACCTGAATGATCTGCCAATCAATAATTGTGAGTTAATTGTACCTTTCTAGAAAGGTGGTCTTGTTCTGTGCGTTCTTCATGGCTTTTGCATGGCTAACATATGCTTTATGAAGAAACCAGAGTATTCTAACCAAATACTTGAAACTGCTAGAAGAAAATTTTTTCAGCATCCTTCATAAAATTTACAAGTATTTTAGGATGTCAAGCAGGAATCTGTATTTTCAAGTTAATTGTTTAATATAAGACTGGGATTGACAATGGAAAGAGGGAAAAAAAAATGTCGCTGTTAGCAGAATATTTTTTCTGTTACGAAGTGATTGAAAATATAATTTGATTTTAATTGGTATTATCTTACAAGTGGAAATACTAGTTAAGTTAGTTAACTGAGAGCTTCTTTATGACTTAAAAAATGATTACAGATGAAGTCCCGGTAGTTTATCCTGACAACCAAATTTAAAAGAAAAAAAATTCAGATCAGATTACTTATTTTAAACAGTAAGAATCTTAATTTACAATATAATTATTTACCGTGTTTTAAAATCTTATTTCTTAATGTTAAATTATTTATTCAGTCAACTCCACAACATCTGTAGTAATGTTTGAAAGAACTGTAACAGAAGTAAATACATTCAGGAATGGTTTAGATTAGTCAGATTTCTAAGTAATTCTAAATATATGTTTCTGATATCTAGAGATAAGCTTAACTAGCAAAGCTTGGCTCCAGGATCTTACCCAGTGCTGGAACAGAGTGCATTAAGCTTGCTTAGAAATCAGGTCAGCAGTTTATAAATGGTGTTCTAGCTGAGCTTATTTTCAGAGTAGTAGTTTCAACTACAAAAGACTTGTTTTATTTTGGTCTAGAACCAGTTTTGAGAATATAGAGCAGATTAAGTATTTTCTTCAAACTTAATTTCATCAAATGATATTCCAATTTGTGGATGAAAAGCAGCCTAGTTACATAGTAATTAATGATCTTAATTTAGATGTAGGATGGTGGAATCAGGCTGGTACTATTTTTAGCATGTCATTTTGGCAATATATGAATGGGAGTGGTTTGTCAGCTTTTCTTATTTGTCATTGCAATCCCAAGTCAAAGTGTCCTAAACCGAGACTGGCCACCGTGTTGCTTGAGTTACGTGTAGCTTGTGAGCATCTCCCCTGTGGCTGTCATATTTGGGATGTGTCACATGACTGCCAGTGGGACTGTGCTGCCTTTAGGGGCTGCTGGATGATTTGAACTCGCCACTTTGGAGGTAAATTAGCTAACACTGTGGGAGTTGCCAGCAATGGGCACATATTTGCATCCCAGTAGAACCCAACCCAAGCCTTTTTTTTTTTTTTTTTTTTTTTTCCCAAAAGAGTGGTGGTGCCCCCAGGGATTCAATTCTAACCTCTCTCCTGCAAACTACTTCCTGAGCTTCTACTTTGGTTCACTAAAGTGTGCGATGTATAGTCAAAAAAGACTGGCTGCTTGCCCCTTGCACAGGTTTTAACTCGTGGTAGTTTTAACCACTTGTTTTTGTTGCATCAGTCTATGTTTTTGCTCAATTTATAGATTGTGTGAGATTGCTGCTGACTGCAGAAGCAGAGGTTGATGCTGCTGATAAAAACGGCTTTACACCCTTGTGTTCAGCAGTTGCTCAGGGACATGTCAAGTAAGTGAAGTCTTAAGATTTTGCCTGTCAGCTATTACTCAATTTTATATTCCCTTTACATTATATTATATACTTTTTTCATTACATTACTGTTGCATTCTTAGGTATAAATGCATTTAACTATCATTTATTGAAAGTATCTACTGAAACTCATGTTAATATGCCATTCTAGTATTAATATTTGCCATTTGTTTTGTTTCCAGTTGCAGCTCTTAAGGTTGATGAATGTGTATTATTTGTAACCACAATACGATACTGGTCTACATGGGCATCAAACCTTTGAATTTCTTAATATTCTTCGAGTTGTCAGCCATAATACAGGATTAACAGAGGAAGGAGGAAAGAGATTATTTTTGCACTGATTTTTTGAAGCATAGGGAACTATGAATATCATATTCAGAGACAAAAGAACACTTATCTGAGTATTCTCCTGAGTGATATAGAATCAAATACTTTAAAAAACAAAACAGGGGTTTTTAAGGTTTAATTTTTTTTGTATCAGTAACTTTGAAAAACAGAAAATTATGCATAAGTCAAAAAATATTTCTAAGAACATTCTTCAAAATGTAGTTACAATAATTTCCTTTTATTTTTTGAAGGTCCTAATTTTATAAAGATTGGTGTTTTATGACAGTATGATTGGAAAATTCCGTCTTCTTTTCTTTTTATACTGAGAACCAGTAATTTATCCAGATGATTGGGTTTTTTCCTGCCTTTTCCTCCCTTCTTCATAGGAGCTGAAGGCTAATGTTGCATTTCTGCTCTGCAGCTTTACTGTGTATCACAGAATCATAGGAAATAGACATGAAAGTTGGAAGCAACCGTTAGATAACCTCTTCCAGAGGATCCTTATCCATATAAAATGATTTTACAAATGCAAAAAGTCTTAGACAGCATGACTAGGAATCTTTATTACAGACTTTACCTTTGTTTTATGTATCTTTGGTTTTGCTTATCTTTCAGTCTTTGATTCTTTTAATGTTGCATTTTACTATTTTTAAGGATTTTGCTCTGATATAGTAACCCATAGGGGTCAGAGTCTTTGAGTGTTGCGATAGGCCCTGACCCAACAATGAGAAGGAGTGGGATCCCTCTCCTTCTCATGGTCTTCCATGAGTATATAAGTATCATCAGATTCTTGCCACTTCTTAGAGGACTTCATGCTTTTCAACTAATGGGCATCTTTTACTGGAAGTCTTAATCCAGAGGTAGCAGATTCCCACTAGGTGTTTTGAGCACAGAAATACATATCTAGTTAAATGTTTCAGTGTTTTACATAAAATCTGTAAAAATTACGTGTGACTTGACAAGACAAACCAAAAATACACTCTTCATATTCTCACACTAAAATTGTCTTAGACTTTGTTTAAATAGGAAGCTCTCTATTTCTCTGACTTACCCTCACAACACTTTGCTATATATCGTCTGCTGTCTTATGATATTGCAGACTTTATATTCTTTTTCCCTCAGAGTTAGTTATGTAGTATGAGATCCTTAAACACTTTTCTTGCTTTCACTTTTTTTAGATACTAAACCTGAACTGAACTGTAAAAGTGAGCATGGAATAATAATGGGGCTATCCAAAAATATCAGAGCGACTATGAATGCTTCAGGCTGTTTGATTTGTTAATCACTTCAAAGTTCTGGCTCAGAAAAATTCTGCCATAGGCAGAATTTGGGGCAATAGTATATAGTCTGTCCCCTTTCAAGTGTCGTGTTGCATAGTCCATGTTACTTCTACTACAGCACTAAGAATCTGGGGTTAATGACAGCACTATCAATTACACAGTACTTGTCTGTGATAGATTTGCTAGCCAGTCCCCTGTGTTATTAACCTTATTCTTGAACTGAGACAATACTGTTATTCCAGCCCTAGTTACACAGTCAGAAAAAAAATGATAGTTTTTTGAAGTTGTTCAGTAATATCACCAATTCAGAAAATGCTTTTAGGAGAAGCTTACAAAGTTGTTTCCCATGTGGTCCAGGCCAGGCTGACTTTACCTGACCTTGAGGTGGAAAGTCAGTGTAGCATTTCCAGAATCATTAAAGACAATGCAAAATAACAAAAAATATATTTTTAACATAGCAGACTTAAAACTCCTTCTGAGTTGCTTTATGGAGGTGTCTTGTTATGAGCCCGTCTTAAGATGACTTTTGTGACTGTATGGTTAGGATACATGTTCAACAGTTGATAAGGTAGGGCATTACTTTCCTTTGTATTTTTTTCTGTTCATGTGAGCATTTTCAGAAAGCGCAACTAAGTAATTTATATTAATGTTGTCTGTTTTACTCTTTTCTAAAATTGTGCATTTTATCTTGAAGTTGATTGATTTTCTGACTAAAAACTTAACAAAAAGAAATTTTTTTTAAATACTTGTGATTTTTTTAATCTGTAATTTCTTATATACTTATATATACCTTACATTGTTTTAAATGTTTTGTCATCCTGTTTGTTTTAATATGGTCTCCTAACCAGTAGTTATTTGGCATTGCATTAATTGCTTTGAGGCTTTGTTATTGATATCCTTCTATTTTTATGGACTGATAAAAATTGAGCCAGAGAGATGGGGAATTATCTTTGTCTACAGCCCTTGTTTGAACTGCAGAGGGAGTAGACTGGCCTTAAGATTTTCCTAAAGTCTTGAGAGTTGTTGAAAACCTGGGTTTGGGAAGTGAAAGGGAGCCAACCCTGGCACGAGAACCGGGAAGAAAACTGGACCTACTGCTACAGGGTTGTGAAGAAGTACAGGATCTTGGATCCGAATGTCAGTCCCCAGTGAGTTGCTCTTCAGCACTCCACCTAATCTTCCAGCCTCCCTAATCCAGTAGCTGCTACCAACATACCCCAAGCCACCCTTCTGGAGTAGCCTCCGTTCAGGGATCTGAATGGTAGGTAGTGCCATAGATGTTTTTCTGTCCCCACCAGGTTACTTCCCTAGGTGAGTGTCCCTTTTGCTGGTATCTAAAGCTAGTCCTAGTCCTTCTTTTTTTTCCGTTTCCTTTTTAAAACTGTTTTAAGTATCAGTAGTCAGAAAATAAATGTTACTTTTTTGCTCAGCTGTAGGTCATCTTAACTAGCTGTCATCAAGTTTTTATTAGCCTTGTGAAATTAAATGTTTTACATTCACAGTTTTTAAATGCAGCTACAGTAGTTTAAGATTTACGTGTTTAAAGTAACCTGATTTTCCATCTTTACACCTGTGTATAAAATTATACCTTATGCTTATGTATATGTGATGGATAAAATCACAGGTAGATCTGTATCTATAAAATCAGTACTTTATAAAAAAATATTTAATTTAAGTTATAAAGAAGTTTTGGATGTCAAATATAAGATAATTTTACTATCTTATTGTTTGCTGTAGGTGTGCAGAATTATTAATTATTTATCAGGCTGATATTAACCATGCTGCTGAAAGAGGACAGACACCTTTGTACCTGGCCTGTAAAAATGGAAATAACGATTGTATTAAGCTATTGTTGGAAGGTGGAGCAGATCGAACAGTAAAAACCAGTGTAAGTTAAAATAGTGTCTAAAGTTAAAGTACCTCGTATAGTACTGAATAACTGCAAACAGCTAGGAAATATTTATGTTAATATACTTATTTAAAGGTTTTTTTTAAAGCTCGAATAAACAATATAATTTGAAATTAATATTTTGTTCTTTTCATCATAGTTCCTGGGGTTTTTTTAAGCTGTGTGTTGTCTAAAATCTCCTAAATTATGTGACTTCCATATCATTTTACATATTTCAGATTCTGCCTGCAATTTGCTGCAGACTTTTCTTTAGCACTGGATTTTCCTTCCACGTTTTATGTTAGGGTGCTTTATAGTTGTCCTTGAGGGGACACCCCCACAAATTTGTCAGCCAGTATTGTAAAGTCCCATATATCACAGATGGGAGAATATGGCAAAAAAAATTGTATCTACAGGAGAAAGGGAGGAGCACTGTCTCAGAATTAACGTCTAGGTATTGCCCTTTTCAGGTGTTTTCCTGAAGTTTTTCTTAAGACTTGGACGTAAACATGACAATAAATGTGGGATGTAGGCTGTCCAGAAACACAGCACACCAGTACATTCTTCTGCTCTATTACACTGATATTTTTTTTTATTCATTTATTTTGGATTTGAAAAGTAAATATACTGGTCTTGAAAGGAGAGAAAGTTATGAAAATATCTGATTGATAAATTGGTTAATGCAACATGAAACAAATTATTGATCATTAGAATCGTGTTAGTTTGATACATGATAAGGAAACAGTTTATTAACAACATGTAAGCCCTGTATTACTTAGACTCTTCTAAAAATTTTGAAGTGTCTGTCTGTTGGACTGTCCTTGGAGAAAGCTGTAAAATTTTCTTTCTGCTACATTTTCTTCCCTCTCTTTCTTCCACCCCAAACATGTACAAGCAACTCTGTTTTCCCAAAGGATTATTATGTCACTCTTGCTTATCTTTTTAATTTCCAAACAGAGCCTTCCATTCAGATTCATTGGTGACAGAAGTTCTGCAAACATTTTTCTATGTGTTTGGTGGGAGTGTGCTTTTTGCTTTTGTTTTTTTAGGATGGCTGGTCACCAATTCACGCAGCAGTGGATTCTGGTAATGTAGACAGTCTCAAGCTCCTTATGTACTATGGAGAGCCAAACAATAGGAACTCTATGACTGATGAAGAGCCTAATTCAGACTACTTTGATTTGGAGAAGAGAGAAGACAACTATAGCAGTAGAGTAAAGCCTGTTATTTCTGCAGATCTCATCAACCATGCTGACAAAGAGGGTTGGACTGCTGCCCACATAGCAGCATCAAAAGGCTTTAAGGTCAGTCAATGTGAACAAGTTACAGTAACCTGATAGAATTTAGGCAAGATAAACCCTTCTTTTTTTATCTTTGAAGAACTGAAACTTAGTTGTCAAATCTAAGTTTGCTATCTAGTTTATTGACACACTTAATTAAAGAGAGACAGAGAGATACTTCCAGTGGACAATTTACCCCAGAAGCTAGGTGTCAAATGCCTATTTCTTTTGGAACAACAATAAAAAGAGAAAACATGATTACCTGAGATTCAGATTTTCAAAGTTAAGGTGAGGTGAATCCCACCCTAAATGCCAATTCATGAATATCATGTATTTATAGGTATTAGATGGACATAGTTTCCAGTTACAGTTAGGAATGATTTAACTATGAACAATTTTTCCTGTGGGAGGGAAGGGAGGAAAACAAATTTGAGAATCAGTTTTGTGCAGTAATACATTGTTTAATTTGTTATTTGGGGCAGACTTTTTAGCAGGCAATGAATAAGTTTTCAGCAGGCTGGGATAACTGATGACATGGAGAAGACCTGACAGGTCTTACTGATGATAAACGGGAAGACTTCTGGAAATTGAGTATCACTTGAAGGATTTGACATCAGAAGCTTTACACTTCTAACAGTGATTGTTTAAAGGTTTTTCTTTTTTTTTTTTTTTTTTTTAATGGCAGCTGGCAGTCAGATCTTACTGTGAAACTTTTCCCCAGGGAGAAAATAGAGGATACTAAACACAGAAGAGCGTGAATTTTAGGAAAATATAGCCCAAGACTTTGAAAACCAGCTTGTGATGACATGCCTAATTCAATATCTATTATTATGTTCACTTTTTTTCCTGATAAATTTACTATGATAAATTCAAAATAAGCACAGATTTAAGATTCAGTTTATTAAATTATGGGGTTTTTAGGCACCAGCCACTGCTTACTCAGCATTTTGCATGACAGGGTCAATGTTCCATTACCAGTGTCTGTTAGGCAGGTACAGACTCATTTCAGTTTCCACTCATCTGAATTTAGATGGAGTTTAAGGTATTTGTTATAGTCTGCAAATACCTAAATAGCGTGCAATATATTGCTTCTTTCTGCAATAATATAATCCTGAGGAACTTGGAAACTACATTTTATTTACTGTCTAAAAGAGGCTTTGGCTAGGTGTTCTCTCTGAAGGCTCTGACGCTGGAAGTCTTCACATACACCTTTCATGAATAACTCATGGTTTTGAGTTTCTGAGCACATTGCAAGTCAACTGTTTAATAAGATCTCCATTGAGCGTTGAGAGTATTCTCTTAGCTGATGAGGGCAATATATAGCTGGCAGTCAGATTCCTGGTTTTGATGTTGCAGAGACTTTATATAATTGTATTTGATTAAATGCAATTATTGACTCGAGAGATGTTTCAGATACTAAGAAGCTAAAGAAAGCTTAATAGCCATCTTCAAGTACTGTTAACACTTCGACTTCATTCTCTAATCCTTTATCTGCACTGCATGTCATTCATGACACTCCATGGTAGTTGCATTTAAACTATCTTGGCACTTGTACCCTTTTCTTTCGAGATTGGTTGGTGCCATTCTTTACAGGTGAATTAAGCTAGGGCGTCTTAGCTGCCATTTCATAGGCAACAGAGCCAACAAAGCTTCTCATTTTACTAAGGAAATAAGCCTCATTTCTTTGTTCTCTCCCACTTCTTTCTTCCCTCCTTACTTCCCACTTTCAGCCTCATCTTTCAGTCTTCTGCTTTCTGCTATCTTTGGTATTCATTGCACCCATTTGAGAGACAGAGTTAACTTACTAACCTGGCAATAAAATAGACATTTTTTTTTTTTTCTGGTTAATTTTCTTCTGGCAAAGTTAGTGAGCTAATTGATTTTTTTAAAAGTTCTTGCAAGTGCTGGAACCACAATCTGATAAAACTTCATCTCACAGGGAAATATAGCTTGAATGACTGTTGTGTTTATGAAAGATGTCAGAGTATCAGATACACTGACAAAAGTCTTTCTGTTAGAACAGCTACAAAACAGGTAACAGTGGACAAACCTGCAACAAGCCACTGTTCTTAATCGAAATACTTAATAGCTGCTTCTCTGTGTTTTCAAGGTTTGGTTTCTCTGCTATGATTAACCCCAGAGGTTATCAATACAGTATTAACTAGTATCATTTCTGATGGTGTCTTTTTATAGTATGGGTATCTGTCCTTGAAAGGCATGTCTAAGGATGACAAAGTTTCATGAAGGCCACCTGTACGGTTGCTGAATGGATGATCATTAGAAATCGGGATTTAATCAGTCTTCTTTCTGATCACTGATCAATCAACATTTGAATGTAGTTTTGTGAGGGCTTCCTCCCCCGCCCCCCCCCGCTAGTTTGGGAGGATCTATACAATTAATTTTTTTTTCATGTTACAGTATGACTGTACCAACCCAAATTTATTTGCTAGTAGCTTGTTTCTAATGAATTGTAACGAATTTTTTCTTTTGTTGAGCATATGACTTTTTTTAAGTCTTTGAATTTTAAGAGGGCATCATGTTGTTGTCATCCACAAAATGTTTGTGCTCTGACTTTAAAAGAAATGCATTTTTATTTCACAGCACTGTTACTGTGCTTGCAGAAATTCAGGTTTAACTGCCAGAGAAGAGGCTTGCAAGGTGATTTTAAAATCATAGTTTTTCTTTTGCTGTGTCCCACTCAGATGTCAGGCATGATGGAAACTCCTACTTGGTGAATTGCAAAGTGAAAACTGGTTTTATGGATTACCATCTGAACAGATTCATTAATTAGTCTGTATTAAGCTTTAGAATTGCTTTTTTAGTGTTGCTTGAACGCTGAGGCCAAGATGTTCAAAACAGGATGCATAGCTGGGCTGATATTTCCTTATGTGAATACCTAAACTAGTGGTCAGATGTTAAGAATTTCTCAATTCAACTGATCAGCACTTGATGCTTGCAGACTGTAGAAGCTTGGCTGTGTATGTTCTGCTTTTTCAAAATCTTGATTTGAGAATTTCAAGTCTGCTGTAAAATATTTTTACTCCTGGTTTTCAACTCTGTGAGGAACATCATTTGGACGCTCGTATATGGAAGCTCTGTAGCTGACTATCTGTGGAAATGCATGTGTAAGAATTTCAGTTAGGAGTCTAACTGCATATTGGTAGAACTCTTTAATGCAGCAAATGGACAAGTAAATAATACAGTTGTTACCTTTGCAGAACTGTCTAGAAATCCTTTGTAGCCATGGTGGACTAGAGGCTGAGAGAAAAGATAAGTGTAATCGAACACTGCATGATGTTGCTACTGATGATTGCAAACATCTTCTAGAAAACTTAAGTAAGTAAATGCTATCAGCACTATATAAAAATGTTTTTAGTAAAGAGCTTGTGGGAGAAAAATGAGAAATGTTAAAAGGGTAATTGTCACTTTTCTGGCACCACAAAATTAAGTTTTCTTAACCTAGCAAGTTTCTATTCTCCAAATTTTGCAAAAGCATATGATAAAATTTTGTTGGAGGTTGTTAAATGACTTATGTCCTTGTTTTTAAAGCATTTGAAAAGATGGTATATATTGTACATGTGCAAACATCCATAGTCTCTTAAAATTTCTGATTTTAATATTAGTAATTACTGTTTCCAAAGCTATTATCCTCATCTTATATTTTCTTCAAATTCTTGCAGAAAAATCACTTAGTGGTGGACAGCTTTCGTATTTTCTCAGGCTAAGACAATCATTTAGTCATATCTGAATCTCTTTTTAGAGCATAGTTTTATTTGTCATTTGTTTATTGTTGAGGGGATTGTTTGTTTTATTCTTCAAAAAAAGTCTTAGAGACAACATCAAACAGCTTCTTTTTTCCAACATCGATAACTTCTGTCAGAAGATTATTCTTCTGTTGGAACCTGTCTTCTTCCTCCTCTGTAAGTTGTATGAAAATTCAGTAGAGCAGGCCAACCTGTGTATTTCTTGAGTTAGAACTTAGTCCATCCACTCACAAGGTCTGTGTTTTCTATTTCTCTGTATAGTCAGAAGTACTGTCATTGTAGATTTGTATGCTTTGTATTTATTCACTTTTTTTTGTGTTGTGGGATGTAGGGCTGTGGGTAGTGGAGTTCACTGATTATCAACAAATTGGGGAAGCTTTCTGTGTGTTGCTTCTGATTTTCCTCTTCAGCTATTATAATATCTAGGTTCTTACCATTTTACTGTAGGTGCAGAGGGGAACACGGCTCACTTTCTATTAGAAACTCCTCTGTGGTCTACTTCTTTATAAGACCAAAGCCAATTTCTGATGGCTGAATCTGTAGCCTGTTAAACTGATGCTTGTATTTTCATCAGTCCTAGTACCCCGTTTCTCTGGACAGGCTTATCATGAATCCAACTGCTTTTATCAGGTCAGAACCTGATGGAGTCCAAACTCCATTTCTCTTCTCTTTCATTTGTTAAGCCTGTTGTTAACATCAGTGCAATCATAATTAGCTTTTTTTGCCCCTGTGATTTCTGATCCGTGGAAGCTTGGAAACACCATTCTCATCTGGGTATCCGCTTCAACAAGCCAAGACTGCATTTTGGGTAAGCTGTGTATGTACCATCCTCTGCCTTCCTCACATTCCAGTAAGGTTTCCGCTGTAAGGAATTACATGCATGTAAGACAGGAGGATGTGCTCCAACAGATCTGAAAGGCTGGGGGCCAGGATTGCCAGCTATGCCATAGAGGTCACATGCACTGAAATTTAGGCATACACTGTACCTCTGTCCTAGGGGCCTGTTTCCATGTAGAGAACCCTCTGTATTTCTTATAGTCATTGCTCATTTCCCTGAGGTCCAGCCATCAGAAGGGCAAGCCTTTGATACATTTCTCACAATCCCACATCTGAAGGATGCCTTTAAGTAATCTTTCCCTATGGTAGGCTAGTGGGTTTAAATCAGAGCTTTTCTGACATCAGAAAAGCTTCATTGGTTTGTATCAGCTGAAGATTTGGCTCCTGAACTCAAGAGCAAAACTAAGATCATGTTGCCAGATTTCATAATAAGCTGATACCTTTTTTTGTGGTGCACTTATTTTTAATTTCAGAGATAATTTCTGAAAGGTATTGTTTTGGCATTTAAGTTAGAATATAGTTTTATTTTCACTTTTAGTCATCTAAATGATCCATACAGACTGCTGTTCTGTTGAGTTGTATTCCATTTTTCAAAGAGCAAGATTTAAAATAACTTCATTAAATTAATTTTGTTTCTAGAATGTGCATGTAAATTTCCTACTTTCTTTTTTAAATATTTTGTCATTTTATCCCATAGCAAATCAAATATACACTTCCAAGTGAATTTTCTGTCTTAGCTCTTAGCCTTTTATTTAAAGACATTTGGCTCAGCTAACTGTTTTCCACTTGTACACTAGTGCCAGAAAATTCCTTTCTGCATTGATAATAAAAATGTGCACAACCACAATAAACTGAAATGTTAAGACACTACCTACCATCTGTCTTAATTTATAAGAAATTAATCTGTAAAGAGGAAATAAAAGATTAAGTAAGTTTTGTCCTGCTTCCTGTTATTTAAGCATAATAATAGTGATTTTTTGTAATGTAAAAAAAGATATGATACCTTGATAATTGTTTTTCATCACTGCTCTGATTTTGTGGTGGTGATCTGTGCTGCTCTTTAATATTTGCTTTTCTGTAGCAGAAGTTATTTGTAGCTTTTCTTTGCAATATTAAATGTTATTAGACTTTAAATAATAAAATTTTTTTAATGGAGTTTTACAGTTTTTCTCATTCTTGGTTTTCTGTTTTTCAACAGATGCTCTTAACGTACCTGTAAGGATTTCAGTCATTGGCATTGAACCAGCTCATTGTGGTACAGAGGAATTTGATACAGAAAACACAATATGTGCTTTAAATATCCGCAAACAAACATCATGGGATGATTTTTCAAAAGCAGTGAGTCAAGCAGTGACAAACCATTTCCAAGCAATCGCTTCTGATGGATGGAGGAGCCTAGAAGACCTGTCGTTTAATAGTGCTGCAGAATCCAACATTGGCCTCAGCGCAAGCAGTATATTATCTGTCAAACTAGGTATCAATATTGGTGTAATAAGAAAAGCAAAAATTGGGGGTTTTCTTGAATTTGTGAAATCTTGTAGGTAAGATAAAAATATCTTTAGATTTCTGGATCTTTTAAAGCTTAGACTAAGAAAGACCAATTCTAGCTATGAAACTTGAACAGTGCTGGCATGAAAACATTCTTTACTTTTAGCTATGTGTATGGTACAATTCATTAAGCACTTTAGTATCATCTCGGGAACCATGAGGCCCTATGTTAATTAGTCCTTTACTCAATTTAGTACTTCAGAGGAAACATCTGTATTACAGGTGAAACAAAACAATTCAAAGCAAAGCCCACAATATGTCTTGACAGTACATTCAGAATGTACAGTAAATCCAGACTGTAAATCATCAGCATAGGTAGGACAGAACTACTCCTGCTTTATGTAACTTCAGTTACCAAAGTAAATCACAAAAATCTTTAAAATTATGAGAAATTGGCCAAAATGTGGTGGTAGTACTAACAGTTGCATAGGATTCTGAAAATTCGTGTCCTTCATCTTAGATCCCCTTCCCCCCTCCAACCGCCCACCACCCCCCAAAAAACCTATTCACATTAGACTGGGCAAATCATCTTATTTTACTTTATTTTACATGTAAAGATGTAAACATGACAGGCTAGCTATTAAACTTGTGTCTCAATTGGCAGAAAACATTAGTATCCTCAGTGGTGTATCAAATAATAGTATGATTTGGTACATGGGACTGGTTTGTTTGTCAAATTTGTCATTGTGTGCACACAATCTTTGTAAGCAAGTGAATATGCTTGAGAATAGGACACTTTATATAGATACAAGGAATATGTCTCTTTTATTTTTTCTTTTTAACAGGAAACATTTCATGGTCAACAGGTCAGATTTTTTCCCAGCCACCATGGGACTTTTTGAAGAACAACAGAGCTGAGCATATCACAGTGTTTTTGTTTGGTAATTTTCAATTAATAATTTTCAGGTTTGAATGTTAAGACACTCCATATGAAATACATAATTTAAGAATTATTTGCTACTGGTTTTGTTCTTCAGTGTTGTTTGAACCTCAGAAATATCATATCCAATTAATTGTTTAACTAGATTTGAAAGGGTCTACAACATTTAGAAAATATGCTGGCACATAAAAGCCCTGCTACATTTTTCAGTTATATAATAGTATCAGTTTTACTTATGTCATGGATACCCATGAATCTATGTTGCTAGATAAATGCCTTTCATTTCTTCACCATTTTAATTTGCATAGCCTATAATTTTAGGAGATCGCTGTAGAATACTGCATGAAAAGCTTATGTATCCATCATACATGCTTGTAAACATGAGAGATTTAAAGTTACTTGTGTATCTCTTCCTAAAGGACCTCAAGAAGGCTGCCTAAATAGTGTGACTTATGCATCTATGATCCATCTTCAGACACTTCAGAATTACCTCCGCCTGGTAAGTACTAAGCTAGCTTCTCTCTGCATGCTATGTATACATGAAAATACTTCTGTAATAGTGTTTACTAAGAAAAATTGATCTTCTACTCTGTGAAAGAATGTCAAGACTTCTAAAAAATGAAATGGGATGAAAGCTGTTATTTTAAAATAAAGTTCCCCCTAAATCTTACCCCAATAACTTTAGTCATGTGAGGGCATTAACCGTCTTCTTTAAACAGCTGCCACCTGATTAACTGAACGGCTTAATAAAATATATTAAAAGCTCTGTGATATCTTATTTCTTTCCAAAGTTATTTCATTCCACTTTTTGAGGGGAAAGTAAATTAGAATAACATTCTTGTAAGCAATTATTTCAGGCTTGAATTTTATTATTAGCATATCTCCTGTAACACAATTTATTTAATACCTCAAAATGTAAAGATAATTGGATAATATGAGTTAACTTTCATAGATCATTTGTTTTAACATTGCTAATCAAATCAGAATTAGTTTAAAATCTGCACAATTTCTGCTGTGTCCTTGGATAGTATTTTATGTTGTTAGAAGAACAGTTACGTGCCATAGGTTTCTGCTGTGTTCAACAATATTGCACAATGATATGAGTGTATGCCCTTACTGACTTTTTAGAGATAAAGTAGTTTTACAGTTAAGATAGATGAAACAATTTTTATTCTATTGTATTGATAACATGATCCCATTTCAACTGGAAATAAAGTCCTTAGACTAAGTCCTTAAGTTAGCAGTGACTTAAACTACTCTCTGATGATCTGATTGAACATCATTCTGGTTTATCTATTTTAATTCAAAATCAAGAAAATATTTGTGACTCCTAAATTCATCCTTCCTATGTGAATTTTTCAAGTTTTAATGATTACTATAATGACAAAATACCTTTTCATGTAGTTTTACAAATTAAGATATAAATTTATCAATACACTTCCAAGATATTGTATGCAAATATTGCCTATTTTGAAACTAATATAGTAAGGATTATCAACTCCAGTAGTGCAAAACAAAGAATTTTGTCTGTTTGGTGCCGATTGTCTCATCTAGGTGACAAAAAAAATCCAAGTCTGAACTTTCAAGAATAATTTATTGTCTGTCTGTAGGTTGAACAATACCGTAATGTCATTTTCCATGGTCCAGAAGGAAGTTTGCAAGACTATATAGCATATCAGATAGCAGCCTGCATGAAGGTATTAACGCAAACATATAAAGTAAATTAGTTCATAGTTTAGAGTTTGCACTATTTCACCAAATCTATAAATTTTCAACACAGCAAAAGCAAGTGGCTGCAGGATCCACATGTGAAATCATTAAAGTTGAAGTGGATGCTGGTTTCTCCAAGGAGCAGCTTGCAGAACTGTTCATCAGTAGCGGTAAGGTTATTTGAGCAGGACTGATTTTGGTAATTTGTAGGAAAATTTTTAATGGTACAAAGCAAAGAAATACATTAAAACATTTTGCATAGTGGGTGGCATGTTTTAACAGAACCCATAGTTTTCCAGGTGCTTGTGGAATAATGTTAAGAGTCTAAACTGAGGTAGAACTAAGTGTGACAGTCCAGTACGGAGCTCTGTCAAAAGTTTGTGCCATTTAAGTAAAATTAACAGTTCTTAATATTTTTTTT
The DNA here is from genome assembly GCF_026419915.1 of Harpia harpyja. NCBI lineage: Eukaryota > Metazoa > Chordata > Aves > Accipitriformes > Accipitridae > Harpia > Harpia harpyja. The sequence continues at coordinate 42,818,768 of NC_068945.1, read as the reverse complement.
CCTGTTTCATTCCTTTTTCCCTTTGTTTGTGGGCCTTTAAAAGTTGATTGCTATGGTACAGATCTACTGAATCAGAAATGAAGTTCTATTGTTGCCTTATTGTAGCTGTTCTAATAATTATTACCTTTCTGGGAATAAAAGGAGCAGTGAAAGAGTTCTTAAAAAGTCAGACCACTTGCTTTTGATATATTCCTGTTTACTAGATACTTATGTGTGGCTTTGAGCCAAATTTTGTCACCCGGGCAGGCAAATGTTAGTGTGTGTGTGTGTGTATTCTGACCCATTACTACAGGACAAAGTTGAATTTCTGTTAAAATGAACAGTTTTCTCTTAATGGATGTGAATAGCTAGGTGTAGATTAAAGTCCTGTTACTTGGGTGCTCCATAATGAGGTATTCTTGGAGTGGTCAGTAGGCTGTACCTGTGTAAATTCACAATGAATAATCGGTGAGAGTGAAAAAAGGACAAAGTAGCCAAAGATGAATGACAGTGCAAATTAAGTATGGAAGCAGAAGAATGGGGGCACATGGGTCAGAGAATGTAAAAAAAAGAAATAGAATAGTGCTAAAAGTGAAGGAAAAAGCAGTGTTTTCTGTGGAAGGCTTTTTCAAGGGCAGGTTGTGCTGCGTTTTGCCCATACTCATGCATTCAAACTCTGATTTCTTTTATTTCACCATAGTATTAACCATACACGGCCTGAAGGGTGATATGGTGCTCCCTTTTCTTTAGTACTGTTCAAATTAATTTTGGCTCAAATACAGTTTTACTATTTGCAAGCAGTTCTCAGATATGTAGTTGCTTTCACCTCTTTGCAGCTTTTTTCTATTTTTTTTCCATTTTTGTTTTATGAGTGTTTAGGTTTTGGTTTTTTCATTGACAAAAACTAGCAATATATTTTGAATCTAACCTTGGTGGCAAGACCTCATTTTCATCCAAAAATGTTGGGCTTTTCTCTTTTATTATTATGGTCCCTTCTACAGCTCTAGGATCTTACTTTACCTCTCACTCAATATGGTCATTCACATTAAAAATAAATGTCGTAAATGTCATTACTGCTTGGAATAACCTTGCGTTTCAGGAGCTGTGATTTTGACATTTCACTTTCTGTATTGAAAGAGGCTGGACTTCCGGCATTTGAAGTTTTAACAATTTCAGTTGTGCCAATGCAGTGCCTCTGGATGCATTCTCATGTGCTACCATGATGAAACTTTGAGACAGCCAGAGATTTGAGAGGAAGATCAGCCACTACATTTTTCCTTCTCAGTATGGGCAGACCAGAAACACCAAGAGGAATCTGAATCTCACAAGCAAATGTTTTATTCAAACAAACTAGAATTACTAACTCTTTAATCAGAAAAACTACAATTCAGTGAGTGAGACTGAATGCTGTCTTCTACCTGCTGTGTGTGTGCAGTGTGGGGCCTATTCTTCAAGTATGCTTTCATCCTGTAGCTTTCCTTGGCTTTCTTGGTTGCAACAAACTCTGCGCAGTCCCCTCTGACAACATCTGTGCTCATGAACAAAAGCAGAGCCATATCATGGGTTTGTACAATGGTGTGCAGTGCTCCATTCTGTTTGTTAGAGTACTTCCTGGTGTAACTTCAGTCTATGCCATTTTTTCTTCCAGGAAATCCTGGTCACAGTTTGGAGGATATTTTGTGCCAGTGGTTATTCCCACATGTCATTTTCATGTGTGTGCTATCACATTCCTGGGAAAGAAGAAGAGACCATTTAGTCAGAAGTTAGCTAGGCTTTGGTGTTTGGCTGGCAGGCAAGAAAATCATTCATAGTCTGGTTTGTTTATTAGCCACTGTCTCGTAGGAAAGCTGCTTCTTTTGGATACTTTACTCTGTGTCAGCCACACACTCTTCTTCATAGTCTGTGTTTGCATTTCAGCATCGTGCTGCTGGTCGAGCCTCTCATTTTTCTGCCTGCTCCTTGCCCCATTGTTCTGCCGCATCTCCTCTCCTAGGAGAGCACTCTCCTCTTCTCTCTAAATGGTTCCATCAGACACAGAGGAGGTACCTGTCCTCCCTGCTATCCAGCTGTATCATCTTAGTAAAACAGGGCAGTAATATTCAGGAAACTGCAAATAAATAGCATCAGCTAGTCAGTTGCTGTAAGTTTTGCCCTATTACTCACCATTTTCCTTAATGACCATCTTTAGTAGCACCTTGAGAAAGTTTTGAAACAATGCAAGGCACAATATGCTCAAGACAAGTGTTTTGCTTAATATTTGTATTACAGAAGCATTCCCCTGGGATTTAGTGTTACAGGAACACTTGCAAAAGCTGTATCTTTTTTAGGCAATAAATAAAATCAGGAAAAATAAAGGAAAAGATCTGAAATGTGAAATGTGAAAAAAGGTTCAGGTGCTACTGTTTGTGTCTCAAACTAGCTCTGGTTATTTGGGTGATTTTTAAAGATATTGGAGTAAGTTTTGAAGAGAGGATAGTAGCAAACAAATAGGCAATCTCATAAAATGATTAAGTTTCTTATAAACATGGAATATTCTGAATCCTTTTATCGCTACATGGTATAAAGAGTACATGTTAAAAGTTTTAAGATGTATTACAGCAAATGGAAGAAATGTTTTCAGAGGTCCTTGCTATCTTTTCTGTTGTATTTATTTTCAGTGTGCTGAAATCCTTCCTACTTATGACGATCCCATTATAGCCATTTCAGGAATTTATTTTAATAATAGCTTTCAATTTTTTTTATTACTGTACATTATGATATTCTTTCCATTATTTGATTTTATGCTTCCAGTTTTGAACATATTATACAGTCTGTCCGCTTCTGTGAACAAGTTAAAAGGCAAATAATAATAATAATAATAATAATAATAATAAATCTTTGTTGCATTAGTAGTAGTAAAAGATGTATACATAAATAAAAGACAATTTTCGTAACTACACATTGTTGGATTTTTATATTTCAGCTTGTCTGGTCCCAGTTAAACAGCCTCCTGTAAGCAAGACAACCATTGTGATTTTAGAAAATCTGGAGAGAGCTTCTTTATCTGAGTTACTAGGCGATTTTCTGGCACCTCTTGAGAATCGGAGTTCGGAAAATCCTTGCACTATTCAAAGAGGTATTTAAAGAATTTGGGATGCAGAAATGTTTTTACTACAGTATGGTTGTATTGTAATACATGACAAACGGGGAAGGGGAGAAAAATGTAATTTGTTCAGTTTTTATATTTTATTGCAGTTGTTCTTAACCAAATATAGCATGTTTTAAGGCTAATTTATGGTGGGATTTTTTTCTTTCTAATTGTGTCACGGCTTCTTGCTTTTATATGAAATCATGTCACAGCTTTGAGTATTTCAGTAAAGTGTTTTATGGTTTATTTTCAGCAAATGGAGTTTCTGGTGCCTTTTACTTTCATGAGAACTGCTTTTTACTGGGGACAATCTCAAAGTGTCATCTTCATGGCTCTGACCTGCTGGTTCAGCAGCATTTCCGTTGGGTTCAACTTAGGTGGGATGGGGAACCAATGCGTGGCTTGCTTCAAAGGTTTTTAAGAAGAAAAGTTATAAACAAGGTAAGAACTTGAATTGGCTTCAGCAATTTTGTTCATCACCAGGTCTGTGAAATATGTATGATGGAAATGTCAAAAGCTGAGCAGATAACTAAGTTGTTTCAGGAAAAAAGCATTCATTTCTGGGAATATACAGGTTGTGTATCTGTAAATGGTGTGCTTGGCCTCATGTAGGAAGGTGTGTTGCCATCGCTGATTAGCATAAACACACAGGCTGGCTGCAAATAATGATACTGTGGATACTTGCTTACCCACTGTATGAAAACATCCTTCAGTAATTTTTTTCATCTTCTGAGTGAGCATGATAGTAAGAATCTGTTCAGCAAACATAAAATCCCTTTCTCGCGGAATTTATTCTATATATCTAAAATAAGATAATTACATGTCCTGCATGTATTGTCTAAGTTTTAAGCGGCAAAAAGAGTTTTCATGCTTTTCAAATCAAAGAGGAAAGAGGGGTTAAAATATATCAGTAGGGAAGTTGTTTTGAGCTGATAGGCCTGCTGAAGCTGGAACAAAAGTCAGAAAGAGAATAAAGATGGGAAGTCTGTTTTAACATGAATAAATAAATGGAGGATTGGAAATCAAAAAGAAAGATGTGGGCAAAAGCAGAACTGTGGAATTTTGAAAGTTATTTGGAAGAAAACAGTTCCAGTGTGATAGCAGCTATTGCAGACAGTCAGGCAGTGTTAGATGTTGGGAGGGGGAGTTTAATCGAAACAGCTGCAAAGGAAAATAATCTTGGCAGCAGAGTTTTGAACAGGCTTAGAAAGGGATATTGTTCTAGGAATTAAAAAAACTGTCAGTAGTAAAGAGTCCTGGTCTGGGACAACAGACCTACTGTCGGTTCTGAGTGTTCAGCTGTGTGTATCTTGGTTATCCTTGGGGATGTCATCTCCTGTACCACAGTTCTCATCTATAAAAGCTTACTGATTCAAAGAGATCCTAAAGAGGAAATGTGTGGTAACTGAACACTTCAGTTATAATAATGAGGAAATTTAGAAACATTCCTAGGTAGTCTTTAATAGCAAGAACAGGAATATAAAAAGAATCATGTGAAATCCATCAATGAAACAATAGATTACTTTTCTTAGACTACTTTTTTAGGAGCGTAGTTACTTCTAAGTACTTTCTTCTCTTCTGTGTGAAACAATGTTTCCTTTTTTCCCCATGTGCTTTAAAGCTTTGAGTCCCTACAGAGGTAGTAAGTAAGCTGGAACCATTATGAGTGGTTGTCCGCTTGAGGGTATGAATGGTTTCCAGAATCCTTGCAAAGGATGGCTAGGCTGGGGGAGGCAGGGGGTGGGGAGCAATTGTCTGCGGGCAAGCAGGTGGGTTGGTTGAAGCTGGTATCTTGCAGATACATTATAGTGCTGGAATGAAGTACAGGCCACAGGACAGTGCAATAAAAGTATGTAGCAGAATTCTCCTCCATCCTCTTGAGAAGAAAGATTGTATTCTCAAGCCTACACTGGAGAATATCTAGTGATCTAAGCCCCTTTATAAAAGGACAGAAACACTTTGATCGTAGCTCATTCAAGATCAAACAGAAGGACTGTCTTCAGTTGAGCACAAGACCAAGAAATACAGCAATGCAGGCAATTGCAGAAGCAGTGGTTTTCTGACTTGTTCATAGGCAAAGGCTGGATCAAACTTATTCTGCCAAACTGCTTTAGCTACCAGAACTTGCAACATCATGTAACAGATGTGATTTTCAGGCTATTTTGTTTAGGCTTAAAAGCAATCCTTAGTCTCATAGGTTAGAGTTTAACAATATAATAGGTTCCTACCTCTGACTGATGTTGAACAGAATTTGGGTAGTAATCTCATTAAGTTTATTTTCTCTAAAGCATATATGCAGATGGTGTCTATTTAGACAAAAAAGCCATGTGTCTTCCTGTATCTTCCCTAATTAAACAGTGAATAAAAATGCCCAGTGTGCTAGTACATTTTTTTTTCTTATACGTACATGTGCCATATGCAAGCTCAAATGCCAGTTGGTGTGGGGATTAAAATAGTGGATTCCAAAGTTAAAAATAGAAGAAAGATTAATCTGTTATAAAAAACTAAGGGAAAGTAAAAGCACATTTATTGTTTGAACAATAGATTGAACTATTTCAAAGATCCTTGCTCTGTATTCTGATACTTTGTTTGTGCCTTAATATTCATGTTTTCAGATGAACAGCTCTTTTCCCTTTATTTTGGACTATTAGGATATATGGGAACAGTTTAAATGTTTTTCTACATTAACTTTATATTGTTCACCTGTACACTCTGTCAAGAAGCTCTGGCTTCAGTGCTGGCAAATACTATCCCTAGTGCATCTTTTAATTCTTCCTTTAATTCAAACTGTTCCAGAGGATAATCCTAGGATTAGGATGATGAAGACTGTAATTTGGAGTCAGATGAAATAGAAGATTTTTCTGGCACCAAATAATTTGCCTTTAAGAAGGCATACTAAAAAATGTAATTCTTAGATGAAGGCATCTTTCCTTCATTGCTACTAAATCTAAAATCAATATGGAAATCCACTGAGAACATGCCTGGATCAGACATTCCTGTTCAGTGTGATTTTATGTTCTTTTATGTGCCTTATTTATATCATATACATTGCATAGGATATGGTAGGGATCTCTTGTAATCCTAATCTTAAACACCATAGAAAAAGCACTGCTGCCAAATTTGTGTCTCAGTTTCCTACAAGAAAGTAGAGGCATGTCAATTTACTGATAAGGAAATCTCTTTTAAAGTATAGTTGGGGAAATAAGTTTTAATACAACAAGACTTCAATATACCCCCTAAAAAGGTTTGACCAGTTTTTGACTGTTCCTGATTTTTGTAATAGCAATATACCAAGAAAAAAAAAACCCCAAGCCTTCTTGGGGTTCCAAGGAAAGTGTTTGCAGCAGACATCTTATGTCCTGTCAAACATCTTTTCTCCCTGCAGTTCAGAGGCAAAGTACCTCCTCCATGTGATCCTGTGTGCAAGATCATAGACTGGATTCTTGCCGTTTGGCACCAGCTGAACTCTTGTTTATCACGTCTAGGAGCGCCTGAAGCACTTATGGGGCCAAAACATTTCTTCTCTTGTCCTGTGGTGCCAGGGCATAGCCAAGCAACAGTGAAGTAAGATTTCTGTTTCCTCTTTGATATTGTTTGGTGCCAGCTACTTACTACAAATGTAGTAATTATGTTTCTCCCAAACCCCATCTGACTCAGCAACCTTGAAAGTATTTTACCAGAAGTTATTGAAAGTTTTAAACTTTTGTTTGATATTTAATTACTAGAAGGGCAATTCTGAAGGACACAAGTGGGAACTGGGTGTCTAACACTGGTTGAAAGTCAGTCTTGTCATGATCTTTTGGTTATTTTCGGACACAGAGGTCGCAAAATATTACTTGTACTGGAATGTCTAATATTGCTCAACCCTTTAAAGGTTTTGTTCTTCTTTTCAAGGCAGCACTGTAAAGAAAGCTGTTCATTAGTGAACAGACCAAAATAAGATTCAAGAATTCTGAGCCTGAAATGTTGGTAAAGTTTCTTTTTGAAGTTGTATATGAGGGAAATTTGGAGAATGATTTCTTACTCTTTTTAATATCTGGTATCATTTTTAAACTTAAATAGAATTTCACAGATGTATTAGCTTAGTAAATAAGGCAGATATATGCATTGAGCTATACATATGGTTAAATATCCAGTAACATGAAAGAAGAATGATGAAAATTTTCTTTTCTTGCCTGCAATTGCATGAACATCTGCTCACATTCCAACTTCTCTACAAATGCTAGCAAGTGATACAAGAAATAGTTATAGAATTTTAAAATATATTTATTTCATGCGAAGATGTTGCTTGGCTATATTAGAAGGGTAATGAGCCCCTAATTAAGATTCAGATTTTTTCAGAATTCAAATAATAATGTTGGTTTCTGGAGATGCAACATTATTTTTCTTACCTTGCTTCATAGCATTATCCTGAATTGCCACTTCTGTTCCGCCTCTGACTTTTCTCTCTTGTACTAGTTTCTGCTGACCCTTCTTCCAGGGTCCTTGCTTAGCCTGTGCACTGGCTTTCTCATCTTTTGTTCTGTCTGCAGATTTTGATACATTTTTCTTGTTCATTTTCCTTTTTTTTCTAAAAGGACAGATAATCTAATATCCAGAGGAATTATCAAAGTCTAAATGTGGATGTAGCATTGACTTGAAACTTTATGGGTGCTGTGAAACAAAAAAAGAATAAAGTATACCATCCTTCTATCTCCTGTCTCCCTCTTGAATCATGTCCTCTGAAATGTCTTAATCATTCATTTATTGCAATGGCATTAGTAGAGGACAGACAAACTGTTCTTTAGATACCTTAATTATGCATTTCTGAATTTGGATTTCTCCTAAGTTTAACTTTGACTGGATTCACAATGCTTTATTTTGAGCACAACCCCAAAATGTCTTTTATAGTAGCAATATGCCATCTGACTCTTCATTTTAATGTAGTTTTTGTCCACTAATAAACAATTAAAAAGCACAGCTCCAGTGAGTACTTACTGGACACGTTCGTTTTAGCAGGATGATGGCTAACAGTGTGGTCATATAACTAGCAATAAATAGCTTTAATTAGCACCTCACTGGTTGCTGTTATTTCAATCCAATTAACCACTCCTGTCCTTTTGCCCCTTCTCTCCACTGTGCTATTCTGCTGCTTTTTGCATTTATTAAAGCTTCACTGAGTCAGCTCAATTCATTAAGACATTAGACAGCTATCTACAGACTGGGTTAATTCTGGGCTACGTGTTAGCATGAGGCAAGTGGTAGAAGTAGGCAGCTGGGAAGGGAGAGAGAAGGCATGACAAGAAATTGTTTCCTGCTGTGTGCTGTTTCATGTAGCTTCACGTGTTTTGGAGAGTAGAGTGAATAGATGAGGAAAATTTTAGCTACATTTTTTTCTTGTTTTTCATCTGGGGAATTAAAGACGATGTTCCAACAGGAGCGAGTTTCGCTTTACAGGTCTTTTTCAGGGATAGGGGGGTGCTATACCTTTCCTAAGTATCACCTCTATCAAAGAACTGGGGACTTGATCAAGATGAGCACAAACATAAGACTGAATTTAAACACCAGGTTGGAATTTTATTTAGAGAGGATGGCATTGTACATGCCATCAATTGTTAACTGCTTGATTAGAATGATTAGATTAATTTTATCTTTGCAGCCTTCATTTCTGGCCATTTCTACTAACAATATTGAAAAATGTCAAAAGCTTACATAGGCAGAAATGGAGAGATAGAGTTCTTTATTGCTAAAATGAAAGCAACTGTTCATTTTGGTATCTTAACTCAGCTAGCAGAAGTAGACTTTATCTATATGGAATGGTATCTACAACATTATGCTAAGGAAGATTCAAGGAACATCTCTAACATGCGTTGTACATCTTATTTTAACAACTGTACTAATTATTTTTCTAAGTAATGTAACTTCTATCAAGCTTATACCAGCACTTTGTAGCATGGTTATATATCACAAAATCTCAATCTTATGCTTCATAACTAACCAAAAATATATCTGTCAAATGATTCATGCATTCTAACTTTAAAAAACAAACAAAAAAACCCCAAAGAAACAAAAAAACCCCCACTCCCTCAAAAAAAAAAAAAAGGAAAAAAAAAAGAAAAAGCCAAAAAAGTCATCATAATCTTTTGGGTAATAAGATGGCTTCTGTGTATCAATGTATCCAACAAAAAGGTTCATTTAAGTCAAACAGACATTTAAGCCTTCACTTTCTCTGAATGGATTTCTGCAAAGCTGAAACACAGCATTATAGCCTATCATTTCTTATAGACCTTTAATATAAACCCTCTGGCTCTCAATCTTACCATCTTCCTCCTGTAAGAGGGTATAAGGAAAAAAAAAAAAAGAGTTGGATTTGATCTAAAAAAGATTGTCTCAGTGTCTGTTATAGATGTAAGCTGAGCCTTAAGCCTGAAACTCCTAGCCTTTATCCCTTGAGAACTATAAGCTGTAAGAAATAGCATTTATTTATTTCCTAGTACAAATTTTTCACTTATGTGCTAAAACAGTATAGTATTTCTCTCTTAGAAAAGCAAAAGTCCCAGAAGAACCATGTCCCTTTGAATGACATTTTTGTAATCAGACCCAGTCTCTAAACCAGACAATCTGGAAAATCCATGGCATCCTGGAAACACAGTTCACCATAGAGCAAATAAACAAAAAGGGAGTGATAGCAAGGCAGCTGTATGAATAGAAAGGAAGGTCTTGTAAACTGGACAAGTTTGGAAATGGAAGAATACTGGAAAGGGTGCAATCATAACTGAATACCTCCTTTTTCCCACGCTGGCAGCAAATAGGCTATGAATGAACACCTGCAAGTACGGAAACTTCTCCATGCACTTGCAAAGGTAAAGGGGGCATTTTTTGTATATACATGAACACGCATCTTTCTAGGACATTCTTCCTTATTTTAAAGCTAAAAGAACGTTTTGTAGTCCTTATCTGAAGCAGGAAAAGCATTAGATGATAAATAGTTTGCCAAAGCAACCTGAAGAAACTTGGGTCAAATAATTAATATAAAACAAACAAATAAACCCTACCTTAAATAAAATCAGTTCCTTTCTGAAAGGAGGTACAATAGGAAGTCCAAAATATATGTGCTTCCTGAAAATACAAAATTTGATATGTTACCCAAAGTATAAAATCTTGGGGTTTGACAATTGTCTCTGAAGTTAAGGGATTGTTTGTGTGCCTACAGGTGGATGTCCAAGTTATGGAATGCTGTGATAGCTCCCAGAGTTCAAGAGGCAATACTCTCCAGAGCCTCCGTGAAAAGACCATCTGTACCAGGACAAGCAATAGCCAAAAAAAATCCTAGCCAAGGTCAACAGGCTGTTGTTAAAGCTGCTCTCAGTATCTTGCTAAATAAAGCTGTTTTGCATGGCTGTCCTCTACCCAGAACAGGTAACAGTGAACAATCTGAAAGGCAAGTAGTTGTACGTTGCCAAAGTGGGGCTTTTAACTGTTTGATTCCTTTTTTTAAAACTTTGACAAAACATAACTGTAGTTATGATGGGAGGTATGTGGTTAAAAGCATTTACAGTCACTAAACTAAGTAGTTGTGTGAGGTAGTCAAAGAACCACCGTTTGCAACAGTCAATTCTTCTTAACATTGTTCTACTTTTGTTTCAGAGCTAGATAATTATATAGCAGATTTTAAGGGAGGAAATTTTCCTTTATCCATGGTTTCAAGCTACAAAAATTGTAGTAAGAAAAGAGGTGAGAATGCTTCTTGGAGAAAAGTGAGCACAAGTCCTCGCAAAAAGTCAGGCCATTTATCCTCCCAGTCATGGAATAAGCAGGAGACAAATACTGAAGGTAAAGCTTTCTATTTTTAGTTCTGAAAGAAGGTGTGGGTGTTTAAGCTGCATAGATATGAATCTAAATTTTCTTCTACATCATGAATTAAAAATTCTCAATTAAATGACACTCATGTTTATGTTTACCAGTAAGAAATTGTTTAATTTTTTCCCCTTAATTATTTCTTTGTGACTGTGAGGCATCCTAATTTTTTTTTTTTTTCTTGTCATTTGTTTGTTCTAATGCCCTTCCTGTTGTTTAATAATGAGGTAGGCTTTGGCTTAGATGGTGGAAGACTGAGCAGTGGTTCCACCTCATATTGCATGGAATGATGCTCTATCATTCTCTTTCTCAATACCAGCTGACAGAAAGCTTCATTACTTGATTGGTACTCCTTAGTTCTGCACCTAATTTACGGTATACCTACTTTGGGGGGTTTTTTTACACATACTTTATAGCTTCACTACAATAATTTCTAGTGTCTGAATCAGATCATGCATCCCTTGTTCAATCTTATTAGATAAATCGAGTAGAATAATCTAGAAGCCCTGTAGTGGAAGGAAGAGATCTTTGGTTTTAAATTGAAGATTTTTGTTTGATTTTTCACTTTAATTGCAAAAAATAAATGTAAAAAATTCTGTGTAGTCACAGATACTGTAAAATTTTCAAGAAGTTTCCACATAATTTTCAGTATGCTGTTTGATGAAGGCTTTCTATGACTGGGTCTATGTGTGTGTACAAATGTGAAAGTAGCTGACACTTTTGAAATGTCTTTTCACTTCAAGATCCTAAGCCACCTAACAAGCAGTTTACCGCACAAGGATAACATCTGGATATGTGCAGAAGCAACATATCATTCTTCTAACAGTACACATCTGTCTAAAAGGAAAACTTAGGAATACCGTAACTGAATACAATATCAAACAGGAAAACTTGCAGAGGACAAAATCAAATTACTTATTTTGCTTTCAGAAAATGAAGGTAATTGCTTCAGAGAGAAGAGTTAGGAAGGGATTTAGAGAGAAGGAGGCTTACACACAGACACGCTTTAGAAACAGTAAGATTCTGTCCTCAATTACCTCATATATAAAAGACTGAAATACTTGATGCCTGGTACTTTGTAATGTTAAATCGAGCTATTCATTTCTTCACCTCTTGTTCAGAAAGAAGTCTGTTTCTTCCGAACTGCAATTCTAATGTCCTAATTTTGCTTGCTAGTTCTGTATTTGAATTTTGAACTTATCTAATCCCGTTAAGAGGATTTAAGAAATCAAATGAACATAACCTGAAGTGGGATAGTTGATACTGTATCTTGTACCCAAGAATGTTCTCGGAGTCCAGTTAACATCTGTGAATATAAGTAAAAAATGGAATAGTGAATTTAGAGTAGCCTTCCGTTTCTGACTATCAGAATCATACATTGTTCCTGATTCCAAGTAAGGGTAAGTTGTTTGATTTTACTTAAATGAAGCAAACTTAAATGTTTTCCTGTTGACAAGTGATTTCTCTTTGAGAGAACCAGTAAGTGTGGTTCAAGTGCCTCGCACAGAAACCTCATATTCTTTCTTCCACAAAAGCTTGGGCAACTCATGCCCTGTTTGCCATTTTAGCAGTTCCTAATGCTACTCTGAACAGTTTCAAGGGATGTATTCTGACCTTTGACAGACTCTGTTGATATAATCGGCTAGTAAATGGGAACACGTTTTCCCTGATTATCACAGATTTTAGAATAAAGAAATCAACGCATATGATAACACACTAATAAGTCAATCTCTCTTTTGTGCAGGTATAAAATCTAAGGCTATGCTGCAACCAAACTGTAAGAAAAGAGCTTCTCTCACCACAAAGTAAGCTTTAATTTCTGGTATTTGTAACACTTAGCAAACAATAAAGATGATAAAATTGTGTTGTAAACCAGCACATTATAATGAATAGATGAAGAGTTTGTATTTGGTAATGTTTTGGTTCTACATCTGAAGAAAGGAATCCTTTTTAATTTTCATTTCCAAGAGAAAATAAAATTTAGGTACTTCAATATAATTTTAGAATACATTTCTGTAATTCAAGCCTTGTCATGTCATTCAAGCCTCACTACATGTCTTTTTATGTAACAGAATAGTCTATGACTTAAGAATATTATGTAACACTTACTCTGCCATGAAAAGCCAACTGTATGCTTTTCTCACCGGGCATTATATTTTAAAAACTCCTCTGGCTTTTTTAGCTTACTGAATGGCAATTCAAAATGGTATAGTACATGCACTTTGGTCTAAATGATAGTTTCTCTAAGTGTACAAATTAGTCAGAGGGAACTGCATTTGAGACTGTACTTCAGTCTGAAACCTTGGTTCTACCATATTCACAGGCACAGAGCGCATAGAATATTTATGCTTCCAGTACGCCAGGGTTTTTTTAGGTGTTTGGAATTAAGTCCAAAAAGGAGAGTACTACGAAATTGATTGCTCCATCTTAAAAAAAGGAGAATCTTTGAAGATAGTAGGCAGAAGAATCCCTTGTTAGAATTTCAGAATGGGGAGAATAATTTGAATAGAAAGAAGATCTATTATGATATAACAGGTATTGACAACTATTGCTGCCACTTAATTAGATGTTATTTTCTTTCTGTTTGTGGTAGTAAAGGTCATTTGGAAAGAAATTGCTATTTTTCATGTGTGTATAATATTTATTTTTAAATTCTGTACCATAGCTTAATTTTAATTTTTCTCTCTGTTTTGGGGTTTTTTGTTTTGTTTTGTTTTGGGTTTTTTTAACCAGATCTTCAGAGAAGGATCAATTGAGACTGTTAAATCTGGAGCAAAGGCTGTCCCTTGGTTCTGATGATGAAGTAGATCTTGTGCAGGAACTTCAAAGTATGTGTTCCAGCAAATCTGAGCCTGATATAAGCAAGGTAACACAAGGTTTTTAAATAATTTATGTCATTACCATATGCAGTTTTTTGCTATGTGTTTAAAATAAATTTTTAATTTACAAGCACTGCTTGAACTGAAGAAAATTATTAAATTATTTGGGAATAAGACAAAGTCAACTAATAAATTATACATTTGAGGGTAAGTATTCTGGTTTAATATACATTATTTTAAGTTACACCTTCACTATTTTTTCTTGCAGACATTTTTGCAGTAGAGGCTGAAATCTCCAAGTTCATAAATGCTAGCGACAATAGCTTTCTCTGCATTATTGTTCCCCATGTTATCTTTCATGCTATCATTGCTTCCACTGGGAAACTGTTTTGTAGTCTTAAAGACACAGAAAGTTTTTCCTAATATGCATTGCACTTGTAATCCCATTAGCCATCACAGAACAGGCTCAAAGCTTCTCTGCTGTGTAGGCAAATTGCAGTTTTGCTGCCCAAGCAAGAAAGAGTGGATTGGCCTAATTCTTCTTCTTTAACAGTGGCAGAAGAGGGTGAAGGATGCTTTCAAGGCTCATACGTTTGGGGCTAAGTTCTATGCTGGAATGGGTTGTGGGTGGTTATGGGAGGCCTGTTGGAGCAGAGGGTGGAGCCGTAGATCTCTCTCATTTTTTCCATCTACACCAAAAGCATCCAGCTCTCCCTGTAGCTGTAGCTATTTATTCTTTTCCTTCTTTCCTCCTAGCACAGCTGAAGTCGATGGCTGTGACAGCAGGCTGTGTTCACACTGGAGCAGCTGTTCCGTATCTTTTGAAATGCAGAGAGAGTCAGTCTTAGGCGATTGTCCAGTTAGGCTGTGCATTACATCCTCTAGGATCTCTCTGAACAGCAGTTCCATTAGGTTTACTTCATTAAGTATTCTGTTTACTCTTAGAAGTCATCCAAGTTTTTATTAAAAAAAGAAATAGTGTTTGGGAAGATTTTTCAACCTATTTAATGAAATCCTTTATTATGGTGGTTTGGGTTGGTTTTTTTAAAGTATTTACAGTACTCGCATGAGTCACATGCACCAAGCCGGCAAGCTAATCACTAGTCAGCAGGGATTTACCATATCTATCCTTGAAAGAATGAGATGTGCTTAAAGAAATGGTAACCAACTTAAAATTGTGTTTAATAACATGTAAAATGTAATTGCTTGTTGTTGATAATTCAAGGAAATATGGGTTAGATAAGGAAGGAGACAGATGTCACTGTCTTTTGTTCAGTTTCCTCACTATGGGTGGAACCATCCATGGCTGGAGTTTCTGTTGTTATTTCCCTAGCTGCCTAGTAGAGCCTTACAGAAGTAAGGGTGCTGTTGCATGTTTTCTTTGTGTGATGTAATTTCAGGCTGCCATCAAAATAATTACTTCTACTCTCTAATTTGCCCTTTCACTCAAATATGTTCCTGCTGCCTGTTATGTTGGGATTGATTACTTTGCAGTTGCAGAGTTGAATTGGATCAGCTTGCCCCAGGATAAAATACCTAGTTTTCCATAAGCACAGAAGGCTGATCAGACCCTATCTGCTATTGCATGGTCACAAGGTTTGGTGGAAAATAGTAGGGAAGAAACATGGCAGGAGGAAGAGAAAAGGATCATTCCTTTCTGTGATGTTCCTGGAGCTGGATAAAATTTAATGGGAAGCTGCCCTTAAGCTCCGCTGAATAAAGTATTGCTCTGGAAATGTATGTTTAATCTTCCTCTGATAATAGTTAATGTGAAATCCCTCCCTTTATCTCCCATCTTCCACAAACACACTCAAGAGTAAAGGAAAGATATTTTAATCATTCTTTGGATATTTATGCATTGCATTGCACAGAAACTACATGAAAATAAAATCAAGACCCCAAAATCTGGCAAATTGAAACATAATCTCTGCTGCGAATAGCTAAAAATATCACCATTTTCTTATCTTTTTTAGATCGCACATTCTAAGGATGAGCTATTGATGTTCAATAACTCTCAGAACAATCCTGTATTTTCAGCAAGTGGTACTAACCCAAGTAAAACAACAGCACAAAAGGTAGGTGAAACGAGTTTTGTAGTAGGATAGGGAAGGTGTCTCGAGTTTCTCCAAAATCTGAATTCCTGATTGGATCCAAAGAATTAGCATTCCAGTGCCCTGTTTATTACAAGAATAAACTGTCATGATTCTTAGGAAACTTGCCAGACATATCATGCCAAGTTTCTTCCATGTGTCTTAATGGAAACTAAAGATTTATTAAACAATGGATGTATTTGCTTCAGTTTTCATGTTTACATAAAGCCATCTCCCTAGGCCAAGTACTGTTGACATTACTTTGACATTATAAGTTATTTGCATCGGATTTTGAGGGAAATAAAAGCCCTGGGTTCATTGTTTCCCCCCAGTTAATGTTATTCAGTAAGTTTGCAAAAGCGCAAAAATTTTAAATTCTTGATGTAAAATTGCTGGCTCGTGGTTTATTTTTCTATCATTTTTTTCGTAGTGATTACCCAAATATGTATGATTTCAAACCACTGTTTTCCTACATGTTGTTATCTAAGTAGAATTGAGCTGCTGTGGTGTCAAAGCTCTCAGTGGTAGAATTTTTGAGAAGATGTGATATTGCCAGAGTTTGTGAAGAACAGCACTTTTTTTTTAAAGTGGGATTCAGTTGCTTTTTTTCTACCTAGCTATTTGTTGTAATATACAGTTGTCTTGCCATATTATGTATGAGAAATCAAAAGAAACCCTATGTTATAAGTTTGGTGATTCTGGGAAAAGATAGTCTAAATGTAAACAAGCTTTACTAACTTCAGAGCAGTTTCAGAGTGGGAAGATAAGCTGAACACTGCTGGAAGATACAATAGATCCACTATCATCTTCTTTTCAGAAATTGAAATTATTGTTTGTGGCATCCCTACTAAATATGAAGATGAAAATATACCCTGCTTAGTTTTCATTCTTTGGATACTGAAGTAAAAATTACGCTTTCTCTGCTGTTACACTTTTTTCCCTTTTCTTTCTTGCTCCTTGTATTTTTGAACATCAAGAGAGCTTCCGAGCACACAGCTCAATTAACCTTAGCC